>NC_133406.1:146424296-146728906 GCF_049350105.2 Macaca mulatta
AATGGCACAATCTCAGCTCACCACAACCTCCACCTTCCAGGTTCAAACAATTCTCTTGCCTCAGCCTCCCAAGTAGCTGGGATTACAGGCATGTGCCACCATGCCCAGCTAATTTTGTATTTTTAGTAGAGACAGGGTTTCTCCATGTAGGTCAGGCTGGTCTTGAACTTCTGACCTCACATGATCTACCCACCTCAGCCTCCCAAAATGCTGAGATTACAGGCGTGAGCCACCACGCCTGGCCCATCTTTTCTTTTCTTTTCTTTTTTTTTTTTGAGACGGAGTCTCGCTCTGTCGCCCAGGCTGGAGTGCAGTGGCGCGATCTCGGCCTCCCGGGTTCACGCCATTCTCCTGCCTCAGCCTCCCGAGTAGCTGTGGCCCATCTTTTCTTACTGTACACTCTCCCTATACGATCTCATCTATGTCCAGAGCTTCAAGTGCCATCTGTACGATAATGAATTTTAAATCCCAAGCATAGATCTGTCTCCTGAGCTCCAGACCTTCTCTTCTTTTCCTTTCCTCTCCCTATACATTTCCCTTCCTATAATTCTCCTCTTTCTGATATTCTTTCATTCTATAAATACTTATTGAGAGCCTGCTATGTGTTTGGCATTGTATATCCAGCTGCGAGGATGCTCCACAGACCTCAAACTCAACATCTGCAAATCTGAACTCATTTCCATCCCCTATTCCCAAACCCACTTCTTGCTACTTTGTTTGTGGTCCCAGTGACTACTTCAGCACCCACCCATCTGCCTAATTAGAAATGGGAGTCATTCTGACTGCTCCCTCTCTCCTTGACATCCCTTAATTCATCAAGGCCCATCAATTTGGCCTCCCCTGAAACATCTCCAGTTTGTATACTTAACCTTCTCTCCAAACCACCTCCCTGGTTCTAGTCCTCATCATTTTCTTAACTAGATTATCTCCGATTACCTCAGACTGGTCTTCCAACTTACAGTTGTGTGTTATTCCAGCCCGTGATCCACACTGCAGTCAGACAGATGGTACAAAACACACATCTAATCCTACTGCTTCTCAACTAAAAACTATTCAGTGGTTTCCCATTGCCTTTAGGGTAAAGTCCACACTCTTCAACACAGTGTACAAGACGTCCAAGATATGATCCCTGCTGGAATCACTCTGAAAAGACGTATTTATATGTTTCTCCAATAGTATCAGAAGGAGTTCCTAGAGATGCTTAACAGATGGGCTCCTAATGGGCTTATTAATCACTGAGATTGGACATATAGTAGAGCATAAGGGGTCAATAAATGTTTTTTAAAAACCAAGTTTGAGAAATATTTAATGGATAAGCAGTATTACAGCTACCTGTCTGAAAGTGATCCAGGAACAGGTAGGTATTCTTTTTTCCTTCCTCTTTAGCATTGTTTTTTTTATTTTATTTTATTTTATTTTATTTTATTTTTTTGAGACAGAGTTTTGCTCTTGTTGCCCAGGCTGAAGTGCAACTTCCACCTCCTGGGTTCAAATGATTCTCCAACCTCAGCCTCCTGAGTAGCTGGCATTACAGGTATGCACTACCACACCTGGCTAATTTTGTATTTTTAGTAGAGACGGGGTTTCTCCATATTGGTCAGGCTGGTCTCGAACTCCCGACCTCAGGTGATCCACCCACCTCGGCCTCCCAAAGTGCTGGGATTACAGGCATGAGCCACCGTGCCTGGCCTACCTTTAACTTTTTTAAAATTAACTTTTTATTATCAAGGTAAGATGGGCTTATTAAGAAAAAACCTGAAATATTACATACAGGTATACAGTAAAAAGGAAGGCTCTTCCCTTCATACCACTGCTTCCCCCAACCCAGCACTACCCTAAAGTAACCACTGCTAATTGTTTGAATATCTTTCTAGAAATCATCTATGCATGCACAATGATAGGAGTAAACATACATAATTTCTACTGTTACTATGGGCATTATTTAACACAAATGGAATCTCATTTAAAATATTCATCTGCATATCTTATTTTTTCACATAATCTTGGATATTCTTGGATATAGCAGTATATATATAGATCTCATTTTTAAAATGTCTTCATTGTATTTAATTCTATACATGTACACACTTTCTTTAAACAGACTATTACTGACGAACATCTAGGTTATTTCCAGTTTGGGAGCCATTACAAACAATGCTGTACTTGCTATTCATTTTATGATGGAGAGATAATTAAACGTCAATCTTTCTAACTATGCAAAAATTATAAAATATTAAAATCAGTATACACCACAACCAAGTAGCATCATTTCAAGAATGTAAAATGAGTTAAATATTAGAAAATCTGTTAATATATCATGGAATATTAGATCAAAGAAAAATCTCCATAGATTATAGACAAATAGGGATAGGTATTTTCTTAATGTGATAAAACGTGTGTGTGCTCATGCCACACCAACCCCAAAAGCCAGCGTCATGCTTAGTGGAGAAGCATTTCTATTTCTATAATGACCAGGAACAAGTCAAAGAAGTCCACTATCACCATTATCATGAAAAATTATTTAACATTTTCTGGATATACTGTACTAGCTGATGCTATTACAAGAAAAATAATATTAAGCATAAAAATTAGAAAGGAAAAAGTAAACTTATAATTTGAGTATATTTCCAGGTAACACAACTTAGTCTAACTGAAAAACTATTTTTCCTTTCTTAAATTGAGATATAACTCACTTATAAAATTCACCCATTTGAAAGTGCATAATACAATGGATTTTTGTATACTCATAATTGTGCAACTATCACCACTACTTCCAGAACATTTTCATCATCCCAAAAAGAAACCCCATATCCATTAGCAGTCAGTCACATCACATTCTCCTCACTCCCAATGCCTGGCAACCACTAATTTACTTTCTGTCTCTATGGATTTGCCTATTTTAGACATTTCATATAAATGGAATCATACGATATGTGGTCTTTTGTGACTGGCTTCTTTCACTTAGCATGCTTTCAAGGCTCATTAATATTGTAACATGAATCACTACTTCCTTTTTTTTGCTGAATAATATTTCATCAAATAGGTATACCAGATCTTGTGTATCCAATCATCATTTGATGGACATCTGGATTGTTTTTACTTTCCGGTTATTAAAAACAATGCTAGCCGGGCACGGGGGTTCACACCTGTAATCCCAGCACTTTGGAAGGCTGAGGCAGGCGGATCACTCGAGCCCAGGAGTTCGAGACCAGCCTGGGGCAACATGGCGAAACCCCATCTCTACAAAAAATACAAAAATTAGCAGAGCATGGTGGTGCACGCCTGTAGTCCCAGCTACTTGGGAGGCTGAGATGGGAGGCTCCCTTCAGCTCAAGAGGTCGAGGCTGCAGTGAGCCGTGATCATGCCGCTGCACTCCACTGCACTCCAGCCTGGACAACACAGCGAGACCCTGTCTCAATCACCACAACAAAAATAATGCTGCTATAGATATTCCTGTACACATTTTTGTGTGGACATATGTTTTTAGTTCTCTTGGGGATATACCCAGAAGTGGAATTGCTGGGTCCTAACTCTAGTATTTAATTTTTTGAGGAATTGCCAAACTGTTTTCCAAAGAGGCTACACATTTTACATCCCCACTGGCAATGTATGAGGGTTCCAATCCTTGCCAATGCTTGTATTGTCTGTCTTTTTTATTACAGCCATCCTACTGGGTGTGAAGTGGTATCTCATTGTGATTTAGAACTGAAAAACTATTTTAAATAGTAAGATAATTTAATGAGATACAAAATTATTATTTAAAATATAAAAAGCCTTCTTATATATAAATAATGAGTTACAAAACATAGTGGAGGAAAGGATTCCAACAAAAAAAGATAAACTATCTGGGAATAAACTTTAAAAAAAGTCAAGATTTATACTTAACACACTCCAGAAGAGCACAGAAGGACTGAAAATGAAAAGGCATAGTTGTTCTTTATTTCCTCCTGCTGCTCTTACACAGGATGATTCAACATCCTAATTAGTTCAATTCTCATTTCTTTCTCTCTCTCTCTCTCTCTCTCTCTCTCTCTCTTTCTCTCTCTTTCTCTCTCTCTCGACAGAGTCTGGCTCTGTCACCCAGGCCGGAGTGTCGTCACACGATCTCACCTCACTGCAACCTCCACCTCCCAGGTTCAAGTGATTCTCATGCCTCAGCCTCCCAAGCAGCTGGGATTACAGGCATGTGCCAACATGCCCAGCTAATTTTTATATTTTTTGTAGAGACGGGGTTTCGCCATGTTGGCCAGACTCATCTCAAATTCCTGTCCTCAAGTAATCCACCTGCCTTGGCCTCCCAAAATGCTGGGATTACAGACATGAGCCACAGCACCTGGCCCAGTTCTATTTCAATCTATAAATATAACATGACTCCAACAAAAAAACCTCCTAAAATTAGAGCCAGACTAGCTGTAGCTAAAGCTCATGTGAAAAGATGATAAGGAATTGTGGTTTTACCCATAGACCCAGCCTTTCTGGGTTCTCATCCAGGCTTGTTGCTTATTAACTGCATATCCTTGCACAAGTTACTTAATCTCGCTGTCTAAGATGCCTCTCCTATGAAAGGGGATAATAGTATCTGCCTGGTAGGGCTGTCAGGAGGATTAAATGAAGATACATAGAGCACTGAGAATAGTACCTGGCATATAACAAGTGCCAAATAAGTGCTAACTATTATTATTCGCTGAGGAAAAATAATAATTCAAGAACAGGTAGAAAAATCTTTAAAAAAAAAACAAAAGAGTAATGAGAGAGGACTGACCCTACCAAATGTTAAAACAGCACAGTTCTGGTGAATCAAAATTAAGACAGAAAAGTCAGTGGAATAGAGCAGATAATCCAGAAAACCATATGCAGAAGAGAATCCAGAAACCCATATGCATGTGGGAATTTAGAAAATTATAAATGTGGGGCGGACGTCGTGGCTCACACCTGTAATCTCAGCACTTTAGGAGGCCAAGGCAGGTGGATCACCTGAGCTCAGGAGTTCAAGACCAGCCTGGCCAACATGGCAAAACCCCGTCATCTCCACTAAAAATACAAAAATTAGCCAGGTGTGGTGGCCTGCGCCTGTAATCCCAGCTACTCGGGAGGCTGAGGCAAGAGAATCGCTTGAATCTGGGAGATGGAGGTTGCACTGAGCTGAGATTGCACCACTGCACTCCAGCCTGGGCAACAGAGCAAGACTCTGCTTAAAAAAAAAAAAAAAATATATATATATATATATATATGTATGTGTATATATATGTGTGTGTGTATATATATATATGTGGCATTTCAAATGACATCGTGTAGATAAGGAGTGTTCATTAAAAGTGATTTTGGGACAAAACTCCCACTTCACTCCTTACACAAAAACACATTCCAGATGAAGCAAAGATAAATAAAACCATAAAAATAAAGCCATTAAAGAAATAATAATCTGGCCGGGTGCGGTGGCTCACGCCTGTAATCCCAGCACTTTGGGAGGCCGAGACGGGCGGATCACGAGGTTGGAAGATCGAGACCATCCTAGCTAACACGGTGAAACCCCGTCTCTACTAAAAAAATACAAAAAAAAATAGCCAGGCGAGGTGGCGGGCCCCTGTAGTCCCCCAGCTACTCGGGAGGCTGAGGCAGGAGAATGGCGTAAACCCGGGAGGCGGAGCTTGCAGTGAGCTGAGATCCCGCCACTGCACTCCTGCCTGGGAGACAGAGCCAGACTCCGTCTCAAAAAAAAAAAAAAAAAAAAAAAAAGAAATAATCTGAGTGTAGTATGGCCCCAAACCTAGAAGCCATAAAAGACTGATAAATCCCAATACATGAATTTCTGTAAGACAGAAAAACAAAACAAAATACCATAAACAAATCAAATGACAAAAAGACTGAAAAAGAATAATTGTAACATATATCACAAAGGGCTGTTTTCCATGATACCACAGAAAAATGAACACAACTCAAGAACAGATAAATCACAAGAAAAAAATTACAAATTATTCTCCGTATGGAAAGATATTCATCTTGATTCATAATAAAAGACATAGGCCAGGCATAGTAGCTCCCGTCTGTCATCCCAGCACTTAGGGAGGTCAAGATGGGAGGATCACTTGAGTCCAGGAGTTCAACACCAGCCTAGACAACATAGAGTGACCCTCATCTCTACAAAAAATTTTTAAAATTAGCCTGGTGTGTCAGCATGTACCTGTAGTTCCAACTACCTGGAAGGCTGAGGTGGAAGCACTGCTTGAACCCAGGAGGTTGAGGGTGCAATGAGCTGTGATAGTGCCACTGCACTCCAATCTGGGCAACAGAATAAGACCCTGTCTCAAATAATAATAATAATATAAATACAAATTTTTAAAAATCAATATAAGAGACATGAATTAAAATCACAGCTAGAAACCACCTTTTGAGAACATGTGGGCTGTGGGGAAACAGGCACTCTCACACATTGCTAGGGAGAGAAAAATGGATACAATCTCTAAGGGGCAATTTGCCAATATATATAAAAAAAAATGTACAGATTAAGAACGCACAAAACTTTGAACCAGCAATTCAACTTTCTAGGAATCTATCCTACAGATAGATGTACCTGTACTTGTATACAATAATATAAGAACAAGGATGTTCACTGATGCATTGTTTGTAATAGGAAAATACTGGAAATCTAAATGTCCAGCTATTAGGGGCTGTTAAATCATTACCATACATATGTACAATGGAACAAGGCAGCTCTACATGTATTCATAAGTAAAACAAGCAAGTATAGCATACTACAATTTGTGTTTTTAAAAGGATACATATCACATATATCAATAACACAGTTATTTATGACATATTTATGACAAAATATGTTAAAAATGCTGATATGGGCATAAAATAAATCTGAAAATATTTCCAAGAAACCATTACCACTAATGGCTTGCGGAGAGAATTGCGAGGCTGGCCTATAAGAATAACAAGGATGCTTACTTTTCCCTGTGCCTTTTTTGACAATTTTGGATTTTGTATCTTTTGTGTGAATTACCTTTCATTGTTTTTTACGAGTTTAAGATTCCATTCATTCCTGGATTTATTTGCTAACCTTGTGCAAAGCTAACAGTTGTCAGAAAAAGATACAGCAACTCCTGTCTTGAGGAGCTGATGGGTAGTGGGCCTAGGACCTCTTTGCACTGGAATAATGGGGGAGGGGAGCAGGTGACCTTATCAGAAATGCAGATTCCTGGGCCCCGCCCCAGACGGACCGAATTAAGAGTCCCAGAGTGACGGCAGAAATCCCCATTTTTGACGGGCTCCCGCTGGGATTCGAGTGCCTGCTCATCTGGAAGCCTCCATGCTGGAGAGGTAGCACAGCGCACGCAGGGCGTAGGCGCGTTTTCTCGTCCCTCCCTCGCAGCCACAATCCCGCTCGAGGCGTGCGGGTGTCACCCGAGACCCGGGCCTCCCCTGCACTTTCCTTTAGGCCGAAACCGCCAGCCCTCGCTTTGCTGTCGCTTTTCCTTCGCCGCCGCCGCCGTCGCTCTTCTCAGGACCTAGATCGACTGCCGAATAGGCTGAGCCGGGCCCTGAGCCACCGAGGCCCGGGGAGCTGAGGGGCTCGGGACCCTTCGAGCCGCTTAAGAGCAAAGGACCCCAAGAGCCGAATGCAGTGAACTGCGAGAGCAGGGAATGGGAGACAAGTTAAACCGTTTAGCAAAAAAAAAAAAAAAAAAAAAAAAAAAAGAAATAGGAGACATGACAGGGGCAGAAAGTAGATTGTGAGGAGGAAGGATAAAAAGCGTTACGACTCCGCCGGGACTCGAACCCGGAACCTTTGAATGCCTTCAGCCTCTAGAAGTCCAATGCGCTATCCATTGCGCCACGGAGCCACCTGTTGGAGTCTCGGCGCATCTGCCCTGTTAAGCCAAAGGCGACGGCACCGCGCTCTTCCGACCGCCCCTCCAGTCGTCAGTGTCACCGAGACCCAGCCGCCGCACTCAGGGCACTGCCATTCACCTCAAACGCGGGCCGCAGGCTCCCGGCCTTCCCGCAGTGGTCGCCCCTCAACAAGGTCGGCGACCCAGTTGAGCGAAGGGCGGCCGCAGTCCGCCGGTCCCAGGTGGTCGGTGTGAGGGCAGCCGCAACCCGGTCTCCTTCACGGTCCGGGCCCAGCCGTACAAATCACAGTCGCGCTTTTCCCTCCCCGGCTCCCTTCCTGCCCCAAGCGCCCCGCCTACCAGGTCTCTCCGGCGGCCGCTTCAGCCCGACCGGGACCCCAGAGTTGCAGGCCCAGGCCGGCCGTTGCACCGTTAAGCAGGGCCGGTGAAGCCGGGCACTTACGTCGCGCCTGTGAGCGGCCGAGGCCGAGCTGCCGCCCCTCGGGCTGCGAGACGTAGGCGGCGACCCCTCTCGGGCCTGGGTTCTTCCCTCGCGGCCCGGGCCGGCCGGCGGCCAGCCTGGACCTGAGGCGGCGAGCGCCAGCCGCGGCGACGTCTGTGTGCGTGCTTGTGCATGTTTATTTGCGCGGGGTTCGGAAAAATGGGGTTTGGGTTGCATTTCGCTCCCCACAGACCCAGAGCCGAATTTCTGAGGTATCCGGGCTCTGGTGGACTGAGGGGGGCGACGCGCCCCGCGCCGCAGCATCCTCCGACAGCTCGTCTTCCAGCCAGCACCTGCCTCCAAGGACGCCGCGCAGCCGCCCGGAGCCCGCGACTGCGTGGGCGGAAGCTGGGAGGGTGCCAGCACGCGTGGGAGCGCTGGGAGCATGCGTGTGCGGGTGCATGTGGCCGGAGGGCGCGCGCTCGAGCGCGGCCGCCGGGTTTTCTCGGTGGCTGTTAGCGGCTGGGACGGCAGAGGGCCTGGCGCCGCTGCCCGGAAGGGTGCGGTTGCCACGAATCTGAGAGGCAGATGGGTGGGGGCCTGCAGGTCTCCAGGGCCTGCAGGTCTCCAGTGCCCGCAGTGATCCCCATCCGCAAGACCCCGAAGTCCTTTGAAATGGACTGTCAAAGCCGCGTGGTTGCTCTGCTACTGCCGCGGCGAGACCGAACGCCCGGCTCCCACTCTTATTAGCTCGCCGCAGCCCCAGCCCCGCCTAAGAAGATTCGCAGGGCGTCCGCTGGGCGCGCTCTCCCGGCTTGGCCACAGCCCGCTTCTGCACCAAACCCGCCTACCGCGGCCCACTCTGTGCTCCACCCGTACCCGCCCCTGCCCAGCATCGCCAGGCCTCAGTGCGGAATAGTCTCTGGCAGAGTTCAAAGAGGGAAAGGGAACATCCGGGAAAAGTCTAGTGTGGTAGGGATTTTACGGTCTTATTTAACTTAACCCCAAGACAAAGCTATGAGGCGGATACATACCACTCTCCCCTTTACAATATAAAGAAGGGAAACTGCAGCTAAGGGAGGTTGAAAAACTTGTGTAGGGACACCCAGCTAGTGAGCGTGGAGAACTGATGAATCTGATATTTTGTTATGTTTGCAAACTAACGTGTTAGCTTTCACGGTTTCGTGAATGCTGACAGAACACACCAGACTTCTGAGTCAGAGATAAAAGACTATTACAGCAAAAGCAATAGCCAGAGTGTCGTCATGTTTGAGTTGGCTCTCTGGACCCCAATTCTCACAGGAACGAAGCACACGGGCCCAGATGCATGCTTACACAGAAGACGGGTTGCATTACAGAAGAGGAATGCTGAGCTTGGGGAACCCACCATGTTATAGTGAGCAGTAAGCAAGCCTGCTCTTTGTTCCATAGGGAGACATTACCTCATCCCTCAAGATTGCTCGCTGCAAACACAACGCCAAGAAATGGCCCAAGTAAAGCGTCATCAGGGTCTTGCATTCTTGGCACATCTAGCGAGAACGTGCAAGGATGCCGATTGTGAATCGCTTCTTCAAACAGTAAGTGGCAGAGCCCTGATTGGTGCCAGGCCTATTTAATTCTACTGTAATGTAAACAAAGTTTCTTGACAACATGGTAGATGTGTGTATACACACACACACACACACACATATATATATATAATTGTTATGCCCCTTTAATGAAATAAATGTCTTCACATTGCACGCAGGGAGAATTCTCACATGGATAAAATTAGCCCTTAAAATGGAATATGGTTTTAAATTTATTTAAACAAATCTTTTTTGAATTCTGAAATATGCCAGGCACTGGTGGCATCTCAGGGTCTCCACTGGTCCTAGGAGTTGCTCACAGCCCAAATGGGAGAAGAGATGCTCTGTATGCCTGTGGGAAAACCATACGGAGGAATTCTGCCTGGGGTATTGGAGCCAAATCTCAAATGATGAGGAGCCATTGATGCGATTAAATGACAATTGAGACACATACATAAAAATTCTGGAAAGGGAGAATTGGGAAAGAAACAATGTGCTAAGGAAAGATGTGTATGTGTTTAATTCCACTTAATGAATCAAACGAATAATTTTAGATATTTTATTCCACTAGATGAGACCCAAAAAAATCCTATATCATGGAAAATATTAGAGATACAGTGTTAGCAGAGAGTGTGGGAAAGCCAGGCTTTCCCTGTGCAGCCTCCTGTGAGCTATCAAGGTTGTACATTTTATGCCCTGCAATTAGAAGACTGGGGCCAGGTGCAGTGGCTCACGCCTGTAATTCCAGCACTTCGGGAGGCTGAGGCGGGAGGATCACTTGAGGCCAGGAGCTTGAGGTTACAGTGAGCTATCTTTGCGCCACTGCACTGCAGCCTGGGTGACAGAGTGAGACCCCATCTCCAAAAAAAAAAAAAAAGAGAAAGTCACAGCCGAACAAGGTCAGGTGTGTGGTGGTTCTCTGAACAATTAACTTAAGCAGTTTATAGGTAGCAATGCTAGCATGTAAGAAAAATGAAAAGAATATTTAGTTGCCATCTGGGGAGAAAGATTCAGTGGGTTTTGTCTTCCCCTTTTCTAATCTGGCTGAATTTTCTCAGGCTGTATGTATAGTAAACAGCCATTATACAATCTGAGCCAGGAATTCCCACAAGTGAGAAAGCAACCTCTTCCTGCCAACAGAGGGAGTCAAAGCATGGTTTATAGCCACCTTCAATTGGGCTGATTTCTGCACATCTGCAGTTTGAGTTCGCTGGACAGCAAAGCCCTAAATTAAATACTTCATTTTTTTTATTTTTTATTTTTTATTTTTTTATTTTTATTTTTATTTCATTTTTATTTTTATTTTGAGAGAGTCTCACTCTGTCACACAGGCTGGAGTGCAATGGTGTGATCTCGGCTCACTGCAACCTCCACTTCCCGAGTTCAAGTGATTCTCCTGCCTCAGCCTCGTTAGTAGCCGGGATTACAGGCATGTGCCACCACATCCGGCTAATTTTTGTATTTTTAGTATAGACGGGGTTTCCCCATGTTGTCCAAGTGGGTCTTGAACTCCTGACCTTGTGACCTGCCTGCCTCGGCCTCCCAAAGTGAGGTGTGAGCCACTGTGCCTGGCCAGCAGGATTATTTTTAAGTTACTGCGGTGGTTAGTGATTTCGGCCTTCCCAGAAGCTCTGGAAATCGACTATAATTCTACTGTATATATTTTCACTAGCTTTGCTTTACTCCAGAGGGATAAGGTTGCTGGAGTACCAGTTTTGTTCAATTCAATGAGTAGGGACAATACAGTTAGGACTACTGTGGGAATAAAGTGAAAGTTTAAGACATAATTCCTACCTTCAAGGACACTGCAAATTTCCTAGGAGAAATACGATTTATGAATATGAAGCAATAAGCAAATGAAGCAAGGTAGCATGTGAAAAAGTGGCATAATGTGATTGGGCATTCCTACCAGTAAAAATTTTTTGAGTTTGGACCCCCAAGGAACAAGGATGCTCTATTGTACTAATTATAAAACATATCTAAAAATGAATTTTTAAAGGGTGAGATTTAAAAAAAAGAACAACAAAAACTATGGTAGTAGGGGTTAAGAGTACAGCCTGTGGAGTCAGGACCCTGTCATTCAAATCTTGGTTCTGCGTTTATTTGCAGGACATGATCCTTAACTTCTCTGCCTGAAAAATTATAAAATTGTTATGAGAATTGCAGTAGTTAATCCTCTCAAGGATTTATCTCAGTCCTGGCACATGTTAAGTGTGTAACAAATATTTGCTATTATTTTAGTAAGCAGCTCTTAATAAAGAAATCCCACATCCTGCAGAAACAAAGGACAGTACAGATACAGCATCAGCTAAATTTGTTGCAACCGGAGGGACATTCTACAGCTCCCTACCCAACTCCTACTCAGCTGTATGTTTCATTTCTGTTACCAAACAGAACACTTAGCTTCTCAGACAGAAGACATCTCCTTCAGCTTCAATTCCTCACAGTTCTCTGTTCAAGAACCTTAGGCACATTTTTATTTTCATTTGCCTTACCCACCACATGGTTTTCCAAAACAAGGGTACCATCCACCCTTAAGGACTTGTGAAGACTCATTTCTTGTTAGATAAAATCTACTCACAACATTGAAATGAAGGCCTTTTTCATCCTAAAATCTACTCACAACTTTGAAATGAAGGCCTTTTTCATCCTAAAATATCTTAGTGCTGAGTGTGATTATTGAGCCAGGCCAATAGCCAAACCACATCAGATGGCCAGGCAGGAATAGGGGAAGGAAAAGAAAATTTTCCAGGATGAAGAAAAACAGAACATCAAGACAAAAATGAGGGTTGAATGGGTCCTTATGGAAGTACAGTTTGGGGTGATGGAAGATGTGTCAAAAGACGAGGTTGGGAAGGTAGGATCCAGGCCAGATACGGCAAAAGGGGTAGGGGCAGACTTGATTCAGGATAAGGAATATGGCAATGGGAAAGGCATTTGGCATGAGAAAGGCTGTGTTTAGAGTGATTACTATAGGAGGGAATGTGCAGGCAGAATGGAATGGGGCCAGAGGGTCAGGGAGACTACTGCATCCTATTTAATTTGTATGATTTCTTCATCTCTTCAACAAGCTGTCTGAGGGTCTAGTTGTAGTGACCTTGGGGCATACAAAGATGAAAAACACATGTGCTTGGCTTATAAGCCTTATAGAAAGGATGATAGGCCAGGCGTGGTAGCTCATGGCTATAATCCTAGCACTTGGGGAGGCTGAGGTAGGTGGATTACCTGAGCTCAGGAGTTCAAGACCAACCTGGCCAACATGGTGAAACCCCGTCTTTACTAAAAATACAAAAATTACCCAGGTGTGGTGGCACGTGCCTGTAATCACAGCTACTCGAGAGGCTGAGACAGGAGAACCGCTTGAACCTGGGAGGCAGAGGTTGCAGTGAGCCAAGATCACAGCATTTGCATTCCAGCCTGGGCAACAGAGCGAGACTCCATCTCCAGAAAAAGGAAAAAAAAAAAGAAAAGAAAAGAAAAAGAAAAGATGACAGTTACACAAACAGCTGTGATGTAAAGTAAAAAGATCTTTAAGTGAGGTGCAGGTGTGATACGGGACTTCAGGGAAGAGAGAGATTACTTTCTGAGAGGGAATTAAACAGGGAGGCTGCATTTGAAATGGGCTAGCTAATCTAGGACTGACTTGCATACAAGGAATGCTGTGGCTAGGGCACAGGGGTAGAAACCAGACTCAGGGGTTATGAGGAAGAAGATAGGACTAGGCTGGGAAAATAATGGAGGCTCAGCAGTTCAGTGCAGTGTTTAAAAAGGTGCCGCAAACTTGGTCTTGGTTGCAGCAGGTGCCGGTAAAGAAGGTCATTGAGATTCGGAGTACTGGTGACAAAGGCATGGTTCTGTGCCATCAGCCTGTTCACAAGAGGACAAGAATCATAGCTAAGGATAAAGGGAACATGATCTGGCCCCGACAGGGGAAGGCTTGGGAGGCTGACTGAAAGACTTAGACTGGTAGGGTGGTATTCAGAGAAGAGGTCTAGTCATGAAGGAAAACTGAGGCAGATGCAGGTATATGGTGTCTAAGGCAGGCCACCAGTTCCAGATCTCATGGCTGGTTGCCTAGGGCTGCTGACCAGGCTTCCAAGCCTAGTAGGGCTCAGGAAGGATGTAGGAGTATCTTGTAAGTGGCAGTTACCTGTCTGCTGTTGAGATGGCCAAACAAAGGCTGAGCCTTACTTGGGTCTTCAAGGCTGGTCAAGCTTGTCCCTGCACAAACAAAAGACCACATTCATTCATTTAAGCATTAAGACTAGCCAGGCTCTCCACAAGTCTCTTGGGACACTTTGGTGAAGAAGACAAATGCTGTCATTGCTGCCATGGACCTTGTAATCTTGAGCAAAGTCAGACAGCAGAGCATGGATGAGTATAGGAAATGAGATGAGTATAGGAAATGGGCTTGACTTAAGAGATACAGCTGAGAAAGTCAGTGGGGCAGAGATCTGGAAGCACTTTAGATGCAAGGCTAAGGAGCCTGGGGTTGAGCAGCCCCATGTCACCTCCTCTGAGAATTTTCCCAGACATTCTTCTACAGCCTAGTCTCCTGGTGGTGGGGAGGGCCTCCTGGGTTCCCAAAGTACTTTCAAAGCTCTATAATTTTCTGTGTGATTTTCTATCTCTTCTCCCAGACAATAAGCATCTTGGGGGAGTGGGAGGAAGGTGGGGGGAACACGTCTTCTTTTTCTTTATCTTTGTAACCTCAGTCCCTAGCATTGTGGCTAGCTCACAACAAGCAGCTTTGGATATTGACTGAACAAATAAATGAGTCCTGTAGGCAATAAGGAAGCTACTTGACTATATGCTTAACTTATCTTCTGCATTAGACCAGAAGATCTTGAAAGCTAAACATCCATGCTTTCTAGCTGTTTTGTAATTCTCCCCAAGGCTTAGCAGAATGCCCTGTACACAGTGGACACTCCATAAATGTTGCCTGAATGCCTTTGTGGAAGTAGAAGTTGACCTTCGGTGTCCTAATTCCTGCTTTCAGTGACCCAGTTTGGGGAGTAGGTCTTAAATTTCTTCCCCTCAGAATGACATCTCTGCCTTTTAAGTTCTCAACAAATTAGCAGGATGACTTCTTTTGGTAAGCGTATTTGGGAGGAAAGGCATTCTGAGCTCCACTCCTGGGCCTCACAACAAATAACCATCTATTAGAGCTTAGTGAATCTTAATTGTTTAGCTGTTGAAAATAATAATGAAGTAATAACACATCACACCAGGCACTTTTCTGGGTTCTTCATGTATATCAGACCTCACTTAATTTTCATAACAACCCTCTAAGATAGCAGGATCATTGCCCCATTCCCAGATGGGAAGGCAAACCACAAGGAAAGCAGCAGGATTGAATCTAGGCGCCTGTCCCCAAGTTCACATATACCCCGGACTGCAGCACTTTCTCCTAGAAAAGAAATCAGGAGAGAATCAGCAAGCAACTGGGAGCAGACTTGTTAGACTAGTGGTCTTCAAACTCTACCACGCTCTAGAATCTTGATGCTCAGGATGCACCCTGAAGCCAGTTAAATCAGAATTTCTGGGGATGGGACCCCGGCATCAGCATTTTTTTTTAAACTCCCTAGGTGATTCTCATATGTAGCCAAATTTGAAAATAATGCCCTCTGCCCTTCTTGCAAAAATGCTGACCATGAACCAGGAGCATCAGCATGATCTGGGAGCAGATTAGAAGTGCAGGTTCTCGGGCCCCACCCTAGACCTGCTGAATCGAATCTGTATTTTACTAAGATCCCCTATGTGACTAATTTGCACTAACGTTTAAGATGCACTGGTTTAGGGCTTAGGTATTCGAGCTCTCATTATTCCACTTGGGCGTCAGTTATTAGCATAAATTTAAATCCTTAATAAGCAAATCTCAGAACTCCATCAAAAAGCTCAGAATCAATCTGATATATTGGCCCAAAAAAATTACTTCAGAGGAAACTATAACCTTTTCCTTCTCATTGTGTGAGGGAAGTGAAGAAGAAAAGTTATATCGCTAATGGTGTCTAACAGAATATAGGTTCAGTCCATTCTAGAAGAGGCAGATGAGTAACTCCTGGCTGCCTTCCTTCTTCTGAGTCAGAAGGTTCAGGCCTACGACCTCAGTTAGGCAATGACCATACTTGAGTACCAAGCTGATTGATAAAGAAAATCCTCCAACCAGAGGTAGCTAAGCTTTCACAACTTCTGCTATTTCCCCAAGGTATGTTCCTGTTATGGACCCATAGATGACACCAGCAATCCTTGTCCCAATTGAGATCTTGTTATTTGTCATTCAGCTTTCTGAATCTAACTAGATACATTGCCCACTTTTTAGTTTAGTTTAATTTCATTTTTTTCTTTTTTTCTTTTCTTTTCTTTTCTTTTTTTTTTTTTTTTTTTTTTTTTGAGACTGAGTTTCACTCTTTTTGCCCAGGCTGGAGTGCAGTGGCACAGTCTCAGCTCACTGCAACCTCCACGATTCAAGCTATTCTCCCACCTCAGCCTCCTGAGCAGCTGGGATTATAGGCACACGCCACCATGCCCAGGTAATTTTATGTTTTTAGTAGAGACAGGGTTTCACCATGTTGGCCTGGCTGGTCTCAAACTCCTGAGCTCAGGCGATCCACCTGCCTTGGCCTCCCAAAGTGCTGGGATTACAGGTGTGAGCCACCACGCCTGGCACTTTTTAGTTTTTGTTTGCCATTGCTTTTGTTTATTTATAACTAAATAACTGAAATTTGGAACTAGACTCAGAATGTGTCCTAGTTCATCTGAAGGACATGGAGGTCCACTGGGATGCTCCTTGTTTCACTATTTCACTTTTTAGTCTTTGCCCACTTTTCCTTGAAATGATCCATTCTGTACATTTTATTATATCTCAAGACATCAGGTAGATAGTCACAACTGGTAGCAAATACACTGGCTGAAATTGCCCTCCTTGCTTAGAATGTCTGCCCTTGAATGCAAATTATTTACTTCTGGATCCCTGACGGTCTAATTGTATAATTGCAAATTCATTTGTAGAATGGTAAGGTCAGCATCCCTTTTTTTCTCAGATCTTCAGTAGTAGACTGTAAATGACCAGAAAGGGGAGGGCTACTTAGTGTCAAGTTTTTCAACACTAGTAATGGAGAGGTGCTATGGTTTGGATAGAGTTAGTTTGTCCCCACCAAAACGCATGTTGATATTTGATCCCCAGTGTGGCAGTGTTGGGGGTCAGACCTAGTCGGGGGTATTTGGGTAATGAGGCTGGATCCTTTATGAATGGCTTGGTGCTATTCTCATAGTAGTACATGAGTTCTCACTGTTGCTAGACTGGATTACTTCTCATGGATATGGATTGGTTCCCATGGAATGGGCTGTAATAAAGATAGGATGCTCCTCAGGTTTTTCTCCCTCTTCACACATGTCCACTTCCCTTTTGATCTCCTTTGCCATGTTGTGATGCAGCACAAAAGCCCTTGCGGGAAGCAGGGCCATGCCCTTGAACTGCTCAGCCTGCAGAACTGTGAGCTAAGCAAACCTCTTTTCTTTATAAATTACCCAGTCTCCAGTATTCTTTTATATCAATACAAAACAGACTAAGGCCAGGAGCATAAAGAGAGAAAGAGAGGGGCCATCCCTTCCCCCGTTTCTCTGGATGATCTTACTTGCTAGCCAAGGGTTTGTCATTTCTAAGCCTGTGGCAAACAATAATGATACATGGAAAGACCCTGTAGATACTGTCCTAACAGAGTCCATGCTGGAGCCTTGAACATGACTCATGTGGGTATTAAATGGATGGATGGATCAATTAATTCTTCGGGTACATTTATGACTGGGGCTGACACTGAGCTCATAGGTACTAACATGGAGTAAGGGCCAGAGCCCATTCCCATTGAGCAGGCTACCCACCACTCTGCTGGGCTGGTACCCACACTGTACCACTCATTACAGATGGGACCTAGAATGTGAGAATGTGGCTCCATGTTGCAAGCCAGAAAACAAAGAAATGTTTAAAACCCAACCCGATATGGCTTACTTTTAGAAGGAGAGAAGTGGAGCCTGATTGGCTAGGAATCTTGAAGGGGTGGGACCCAGCAGTCTTTGAGCTGCAACAAGACGAATCTTGGAGCAGGAATAAGAATTTAAAGTAAGTCGAACTGAGAATGGATTAATATGGCTCTCTAGTAAATCTGGAGGCAAAATTTGGAAGCAACAGAGAAGTAAAAAGGAAGGAGAGACCAGGAACAGGAGCTGAGTGGGTAGAAGCTCATTGAAGTTTGGGGAAATGAAGAGGGAGCAAGAAGAAAGAAGGTGCATCAATTATATTCAGCTAAGTGAATGAAACGCAGAAAACACAAAACAGAGCAACTGAGGCTTAAATGAACTGGAGCTTTATTCTATATTAGGTAACTGTATTAGTCCATTCTCACATTGCTATAAAGACATACCTCAGACTGGGTAATTTATTTATTTATTTGTTTTTATTTTTTATTTTTTCGAGACGGAGTCTTGCTTTGTCACCCGGGCTGGAGTGCAATGGCGCAATCTCAGCTAAGTGCAACCTCTGCCTCCTGGGTTCAAGTGATTCTCCTGCCTCAGCCTCCCAAGTAGCTGGGATTAGTGATGCTGTCACGCATGTCCATGTGAAGAGACCACCAAACAGGCTTTGTGTGAGCAATAAAGCTTTTTAATCACCTGGGTGTAGGTGGACTGAGTCCAAAAAGAGAGTCAGCAAAGGGAGATGGGGTGGGGCTATTTTATAGGATTTGGGTGGGTAGTGGAAAATTACAGTCAAAGGGGGTTTTTCTCTTGCAGGCAGGGGCGGGGGTCACAAGGTGCTCAGTGGGGGAGCTTCTGAGCCAGGAGAAGGAATTTCACAAGGTTAATCACTCAGTTAAGGTGGAGCAGGAACAAATGACAATGGTGGAATGTCATCAGTTAAGGCAGGAACTGGCCGTTTTCACTTATGTTGTGATTCTTCAGTTACTTCAGGCCATCTGGATGTATACATGCAGGCTTGGGCTCAGAGGCCTGACATTTCTGTCTTCTTATGTTAATAAGAAAGATAAAATGAAATAGTGGTCAAGTGTTGGGTCAGTGAAAATTTTGGGGGGTGGTATGGAGAGATAATGGGTGATGTTTCTGCTTCAAGAGGGATTAGGGGTGGCGTGGGAAGAGATTAAGGTTGTTAGAAGGAGCATTTGTCATATAGAATGATTGGTGATGACCTGGATGCAGTTTTGTATGAATTGAAAAACTAAACGGAAAACATAGGGTCCGAATAAGAGAAGGAGAAAAACAGGTATTAAAGGACTAAGAATTGAGAGGACCCACGACATTTAATTAGAGAGTGCCCAAGGGAGTTCAGCATAATTACTTTTTTGGTTGGCAAGTTTTTAGGCTCTATCCAAGTTTTGGGGATGCAGTTCAAGTTGGGCTGGTGTGTGGAATGAGACTGGGGCCTAATAAAAAGGAGAGTCCATACAGGAGCTTAAATGGGCTGTACCCTGCAGCATCTTGAGGACAGGCTCTAATTCTGAGAAGGGCAAGAGGTAAAAGTACTGTCCAGTCCTTCTTAAGTGGGAGGCTGAGCTTGGTGAGGTGTGTCTTTAAAAGACCATTAGTCCATTTTACCTTTCCTGAAGATTGAGGATGGTAAGGGGTACGAAGGTTCCACTGAATACCAAGAGCCTGAGAAACTGCTTGGGTGATTTGACTGATAAGGGCCAGTCCGTTATTGGACTGTATAGAGGTGGGAAGGCCAAACCGAGGAATTATGTCTGACAGAAGGGAAGAAATGACTGTGGTGGCCTTCTCAGACCCTGTGGGAAAGGCCTCTACCCATCCAGTGAAAGTGTCTACCGAGACCAAGAGGTATTTTGGTTTCCTGACTTGAGGCATGTGAGTAAAGTCAATTTGCCAGTCCTGGGCAGGGGCAAATCCCCGAGCTTGATGTGTAGGGAAGGGAGGGGGCCTGAACAATCCCTGAGGAATAGAATAGGAGATGGAACACTGGGAACTGATTTCCTTGAGGATAGGTTTCCACAATAGAAAGGAAATGAGAGGTTCTAAGAGTCGGGCTAGCAGCTTGTAACCTACATGGAAGAGGTTGTGAAATAACAACACAATAGAATGGGCCTGTGAGGCTGGAAGGAGATATTTTCCTTGGTCCAGGAATCATTTGCCTTGTGTGGGAAGAGATTGATAGGTGGAAGTTTCAGTGGGAGAGTAGGTGGGAGTGACCAAAGAGGAGGAGAAAAACTGGCCGTGAGGGACAGAAGTTGGAATGCTAAGCTGCTTCTATAGCTACCTTATCAGCATAAGCATTGCCCTGAGCAATGGGATCTGATGCCTTTTGATGGCCCTTGCAGTGAATGACTTCAGCTTCCTTTGGATGTGGCCTTGAGAAGAGTTTTTATTAAAGAGGCATTAATGATGGAGGACCCTTGAATAGTGAGGAAACCTCTTTCAGCCCATATAACAGCATGGTGGTATAGGATATGGAAGGCATGTTTAGAGTCAGTATAAATATTGACATGTAGTCCCTTTGCAAGAGTGAGGGCCCGAGTTAAGGCGGTGAATTCAGCTTTCTGAGAGGTAGTGGGAGGGGGGCAGAGTGGTAGCCTCAATGATAGATGTGGAAGATACTATAGCATAGCTTGCCTTTGCTGGTGAGTGGCGATTAGGCCTGGTGGAACTGCCATCAATAAACCAAGTGTGATCAGGGTGAGGAACAGGAAAGAAGGAAATATGGGGAAATGGGGTGAATGTAAGGTGGATCAGAGAGGTAGTCATGGAGGTCAGGTGTGGTATCAGGAATAATGTGGAAGGCCAGATTGAAGTCTGTGCCAGGAACAATGGTAATTGTGGGAGACACAACAGAGTGAGTTTAGCCAAAGGAGCTGGAGGGCAGAAAGTATATGTGTCAGATGTGAGGAAGAAAATAGATTTTGGAAGTTATGAGAACTATAGAGAGTGAGTTGAGCATAGTTTGTGATTTTGAGGGCCTCTAAAAGTATTAAAGCAGCGGCAGCCACCACACGCAGACGTGACGGCTAGGCTGAAAGAGTAAGGTCAAGTTGTTTGGACAGAAGGCTATAGGGCACAGTCCTGGCTCTTGGGTGAGAATTCTAACCACACAGCCCTGCACTTTAGCTGTGTGTAATGAAAAAGGTTGGGATGAGTTAGGGAGAGCTAGTGTGGGGGCAGCTTTTAGGGCTGTTTTTAAGGAGTGGAAAGAGGAGTAGGGAAAGGACTTAGGATCCATGGGGTCAGCTAGGTTTATCTAGAATAGAATAATGGGTTGTGGAGGGAGGTATTGAGGGATAGGAGAGTATATGGGTTTGGCACCATGGGATGGATAGGCAAGACAATTTGGTTGATAAAGCACAGATCCTGAACTAACTTATAAGACTTGTCCGGTTTTTGGACAGGTAAAATGGGGGAATTGTAAGGAGAGTTTATAGGCTTTAAAAGGCCATGCTGTAACAGGCGAGTGATAACAGGCTTTAATCCTTTTAAAGCATGCTGTGGGATGGGATATTGGCATTGAGTGGGGTAAGGGTGATGTTGCAGGAAGTCAGAGAACCTGAATAGAGGGATGAGCTGAAGCCATGGCAGAAGAACATAAATTGTGAAGATTTTATGGGCATTTGTTAGTTCCCCAAATTAATACTTTTATAATTTCTTATGCCTGTCTTTACTGCGATCTCTGAACATAAATTGTGAAGATTTCATGGACATTTATCACTTCCCCAATCAATACTCTTATAATTTCCTATACCTGTCTTTACTTTAATCTGTTAATCCCGTCATCTTCATAAGCTGAGGATACATGTTGCCTCAGGACCCTGTGATGATTGTGTTATCTACACAAATTGTTTGTAAAGCATGTGTGTTTGAACAATATGGAATCTGGGCACCTTGAAAAGAACAGGATAACAGTGATTTTCAGGGAACAAGGGAGATAACCATAAAGTCTGACTGCCTGCAGAGCTGGGCAGAACAGAGTCATGTTTCTCTTCCTGCAAAAGTGAATAGGAGAAATATCACTGAATTCTTTTTCTCAGCAAGGAACATCCCTGGGAAAAGAATGCATTCCCGGGGGAGGCCTCTAAAATGGCCACTCTGGGAGTGTCTGTGTTATGCAGTTGTAAATAAGGGATGAAATATGCCCTGGTCTCCTGCAGCGCCCCCAGGCTTGCTAGGATTAGGAAATTCCAGCCTGGTGAATTCTAGTCAGACTGGTTCTCTGCTCTTGAACCCTGTTTCTTGTTAAGATGTTTATCAATGACAATGTGTGCACAGCAGGACATGGAACCTCATTAGTAATTCTAATTTCACCCTGGCCTTGTGATCTTGCTGTGTCCCCATTTGCCTTGTGATATTTTATTGCCTTTGAAGCATGTGATCTCTATGACTCACACCCTATTCATACACTCCCTCCCCTTTGAACATTGCTAATAAAACCTTGCTGGTTCTGTGGCTCAGGTGGGCATCACGGAAGCTGTCGACATGTGATGTCACCCCCAGAGACCCAGCTGTAAAATTTCTTTCTTTTGTACTCTTTCTCTTTGTTTCTCAGACCAGCCGACACTTAGGGAAAATAGAAAATAACCTATGTTGAAATATTGGGGGCTGGTTCCCCCGATAGGGTGATCAGGTTTTAATGGGATGGTAAGGGGTGCATCATCTGTTGCCAAGGAAGGAGTAGAGGTGTCCTATACTTGTGGATTAAGGTGGGGAGATACAAGGAGAGGATGTGAAGGAGGCTTTGAACTGGGGGAAAAGGTGTCAACAAGGTATGGCTGTAGCCCAGGAATAGTCAGGAAAGCAAATAATTTAGTTAAAATGTCTCGACCTAATAAGGGAGCTGGACAGATGGAGATAACTAAAAAGGAGTGCATAAAAGAATGTTGTCCTAGTTGGCACCAGAGTTGGGGAGTTTTAAGAGGTTTAGAAGCCTGGCCGTCAGTACCCACAACAATTATGGAGGCAAGGGAAACAAGCCCTTGAAAAGAAGGTAATGTGGAATGGGTAGCCTCCATATTGATTAAGAAGGGGACGGACTTACCCTCCACTGTAAGAGTTACCCAAAGTATCTGTGATGGTCCTGTAGGCTTCTGAGGTGATTGGGCAGTGTCAGTCTTCAGCCGCTAAGCCGAGAAGATCTGGGAAGGAGTCAGAGAGCCTTGGGCCAGAGTTCCAGGGGCTCTGGGAGTAGCTGCCGGGTTGGACAGTCCAATTTCCAGTGGGGTCCTGCACAGATAGGACATGGCTTAGGAGGAATCCTGGGCTGCAGGCATTCCTTAGTCCAGTGGCCAGATTTCCAGCACTTGAAGCAAGATCCTGGAGGAATGCCTGGCTGCTGCGGTTCAGGCGTTTGGAAGTTCTTGTGTGCTGGAGATGTGGCTGGGGTTTGCCTCACAGTGGAGGCAAGGAATTTCAACTTAGAAATACTTTGCTACTTGGCCGCCTCTACTCTATTATTGTACACCTTGAAGGCAAGGTTAATTAAGTCCTGTTGTGGGATTTGAGGGCCAGAATCTAATTTTTGGAGCTTTTTCTAATGTCAGGAGTGGGTTGGATAATAAGATACATGTTGAGAATAAGACAGCCTTCTGGTCCTTCTGGGTCTATGGTGGTAAAGCATCTAAGGATTGTTGCCAGATGGGCTGTGAACTGGGTTGAGTTTTTATATTCAATGAAAAAGAGCCTAAATGCTAACTGATTTGGGAGAGTTTGGATAAAGAAAAAGGAGCATTACCCTTGGCTATGCCTTCAGCTCCAGGTACCTCTTTAAGAGGAAATTGTTGGGCAGGTTGGGGAGGGCTAGTCGTGGAAAGAAACAGTAAGCCAGACAGGGTGCGAGGAGGGAATGATAAAAGGATTATAAGGTAGGGGAGCAAAGGCTGAGGAAGAATTGGGACCTGACTCGGCCTGGCGAGGAGCAGCCTGGGGAGGAGGGGAGAGGTCACTTACGTTGTGATTCTTCAGTTACTTCAGGCTATCTGGATGTATACATGCAGGCTTGGGCTCAGAAGCCTGACAGACGCGTGCCACCACGCCCAGCTAATTTTTGTATTTTTAGTAGAGATGGGGTTTCACCGTGTTGGCCAGGCTGGTCTTGAACTCCTGACCTTGTGATCCACTCACCTCAGCCCCTCAAAGTTCTGGGTTTACAGGCATGAGCCACCACACCCGGCCAGACTGGGTAATTTATAAAGAAAAGAGGTTTAATTGGCTCATGATTCCACAGGCTGTGCAGGAAGCATGATGCTAGCATCTGCTTGGCTTCTGGGGAGGCCTCAGAAAACTTACAAATATGGTGAAAGGCAAAGAGGGAGCAAGCACTTCACATGGCCAGAGTAGGAGGAAGAGAGAGTGAGTGGGGAGGTGCTATACATTTTTAAACAACCAGATCTTGTGAGAACTCTATCATTATACAGTACCAAGGAGGGATGGTGATAAACCATTCATGAGAATTCCATCCCCATGATCCAGTCACATCCCACTAGGCCCCACCTCCAATGCTGAGGATTATAGTTGAACATGAGATTTGGGTGACACAGATCAAAACCATTTCAGTAACAAAGTCTGGAACTAAGCCATTGTAGGGGCAGAAATGTGTGGTACCCTTTCTCACCCATCATGAGGCTCACAGCCAACAGTTTTATAACAAAAGACAAGTTAACAAGGGAAAAGCATAGCAAATTTATTTAATCAATGTTTTAGGCCAGGTGTGGTGGCTCATGCCTGTAATCCCAGCACTTTGGGAGGCCAAGGTAATACAGGAGTTATTAAGAAATAATTTTTAGGCAGCTAGAAAGGGTGAGAGTTCTCGGTGGAATTTTCCTTTAATAAAAAGCAGCCCCAAAACCATTTCTTCTCTAACAGAAAGCAGCCTGAGAAGTAAGGCGTAGATATGCAAACTAGGAACTTTTATATGTAAATGCAGACAGCTGTACCTGGAAGCCAGGTACATTCAGTATGGCGTCTCCCACCCTCTTTTCCTTGTCACCAGGTCTCCCACCCTCTTTTCCTTGTCACCAGGTTTTTGGGTGTCACGGCAGCCTCCAGGTAAAACCACGTGTACAAGTATCATGGCCACCACCAGGTGGTGGCTGTATTTGCATAATAAAAGACTAGGGTAGGAGGGCCAGTCTTTTCCCGGCTATGTGAATGGCATACCTGGTCAACCCAATCCCCTGAGCCCTATGTAAATCAGTCACCACCTCCTCAAGCCTGTACAAAACCAACTGCATTCCACTGCAGACCAGAGACCCTCTTTTGGGCGACCTGCTTTCTCAGCATGAGAAAGCTTTTTCTCTCTCTTTTCTTCTTTTTCTATTAAACTTTCCACTCGTAAACCCACTCCTCATGTGTGTCCATGTCCTGAGTTCTTTCTCAAGTGAGACCAAAAGCCAGGGCATAAACCCCAGACAATAGAGCCATTTCAAAGGTGGGTGGGTCACTTGAGCCCAGGAGTTCAAAACCAACCTGGGCAACATGGTGAAACCCCATCTCTACTAAAAATACAAAAATTAGCCAGGTGTGGTGGTGTGTGCCTGTAGTCCTAGCTACTTGGGAGGCTGAGACACTAGGATTGCTTGAACCCAGGAGGCAGAGGTTTTAGTGAGCCGAGATCGTGCCACTGCACTCCAGCCTGGGTGACAGAACAAGATCCTGTCTCAAAAAGAAAAGTTTTATGTGATGCAGGAGACTTCAAAAATGCACACACAAAGACCCAGGGGAAACTGTCTACTTGTATGCATGGATTTGATGAAGATGAACAGCTGTGTAGACATGTGGTTGCACAAAAATGATATGGTCTAAAGGTAATAAACTTGAGCGGGAGGAACTGAGCAAGGCCTGTCTGCTCAGATTCTTCTTGTTCTTACTGTGTAGCATTCCTTCCTCCCAGGCAGAGGGGAGAACCCCTCTGGAACAAGGATAACCTGCAGTCAGACAAGGTAGGTCAGGGAATTTATTTATGGCTAGCTTCTGCACAGAAAGGCAGGGGAAGGTCAGAGTAATATTTCTAGGTTTTATGGCTTAATTTGGAAGAGAGGGATTCTAGTTTCTATGACTTGCCTTGAGGAAGAGGAATTACGATATTTTTTAAAGAGACAGAGTCTTGCTCTGTTGCCCACGCTGGAGAGCAGTGGTGGCAGTCGCAGCCCACTGCAACCTTAAACTCCTGGGCTCAAGTGAGTGATCCTCCTGCCTCAGCTTCCCAAGTCATTAGTACTACAGGCTCACGCTGCCATGCCCAGCTAATTTTTTTTTAATGTTTGTAAAGACAGGGTCTTGCTCTGTAGTCTAGGCTGGTGTGCAGTGGTGCAGTCATAGCTCACTGCAGCCTCAATCTCCTGAGCTCAAACAATCCTCCTGCCCTCTGCCTCCCAAAGCACTGGGATTACAGGTGTGAACCACTATGCCCCGCCAGGAATTGTGATTTCTATGACTGGGAAGAATGAGGGGCAAGAGACATGAGGGCGGAAGAAGGTCAGAGAGAACTTGCTTCTGGGGCTGCTTCTGAGGCCGTCCAGTCTCCTTTAGTTTGAGGTACTCAGCATGCCAAAGTGTCTTACTTTGAGGTATTGTTTTCTGAGACCCAACACTGGCCATCACTTCTCTCTCTCCCCCACATACTTTCTCCTTTCCTCCCTTCTCCTTTCTCTCCTCCTTTCCCTCCTCCCTTCTCTTCCTCTCTCTTTCCCTCCCTCTCTCCTTCCTTTTAGATGTGTTTACAAGAAGGCTGGATATAGAATCAGGAGACCTAGAAACCTGGCCTGGTCTTGTCCTTAACTTAGGGTAAGTAACTCAGCCTCTCTGGACTCAGTGTCCTCACTTGTAAAATTAGGGGCTGAACAAGGGAGGATGCCTAGGGTCCTGCCCAGCTCCAAAATGCTTTGGTCCTCCAAGATCCATAAGACTTCAGGAAGTAGGTGAGACAGCCCTCTTGGAGGGAGCTGGGTCACAGTCTGCTAGATTCCCCTGCTGTGTAAAGTCCCATTCTGGCAAATGTCACTTAGATTTCCCGCACTGGCTCCAGATAGACCTGCTTTGGATAAATGACACTCCTGTTTTGCTAAATCTGACCAACTCAAATCATGCCATATGTGCCTCATTACAAACTTGTCCCTGTGACAGCCAGATGGATGCAGTACTTTTTGGTCTCCCAGCTAAAGGTGGAAATGGCCTTCATGATGGCATAGCTGGCCTGTAGAGGTGCTTTTGTTTCACTTGTTAGACACCATGTTCTGTTTCAATTCTGTTTCTCTAGTTAAGGTGTTTTCATTTCTTTATTTGTTCAATAAACACCTCTCAGGTACCTGTATGGCTCTGGCACTCTGAGGGGCTCCATAATACCAAAACAAATAGGTCACAGTCCCTTCCTTTCTGGAGCCGGCACTGACCATGGCCTTCCTGGTATTCCAGAATCTCTTCCTACCTAACTCTCCAGGTTTATTTCCCTCCACTGAGGACTCCTCCCTGTCATATTGTCCCTTTCCCTGGGGAGGTTTTGCACATGCACATGCTTAGCCTGAACAGGAACCCCTGCCCTCCCCAGGTACATATATGCATGCACACATACACACATGCTCGCACACATGCTCGCACACATGCACGCACACGCACATCCCCCTACCTCTCTCCCCAGCCATGGGTTTCTCCATTCTTCAAGTTTCGACTTCAGTGTACTTTCCTTAGGAGATCTGCCCTGAGTGTTCTGCCCCCAACTCCTGTTATATATTCCCTTAGCACCCTGACTTTCCTTATCAAAACATTCTCCGTCTGGTAACTCCTTTTTAAGTCTTCTCCCTCACTGGACTGTAAACTACCTGGCAGCATGTGGATCACTTCCTGGCACACGGCAGGCCCTCAATGAATGAAGTATGAATGAATACGTGGATGAACGAAGCTGTGAAAGGGAGAGACGAATAGACAGAGATGGATATGTACTGTCAAGATCACAGAAGGAATGGGAGCAAAGACTGGTAGACCCATAGAAAGGGACCCCAGCCGCTATGATAGGGAAGGGATGGGTGGCAAGGTCTCAGAAGAAATTGGTACCTGATCTTGAAGAAGAAGGAATGAGTAAAGTGAAGAGGAGAGGAAAGTGCAGCTCAGGCAGAAGAGACAGCATGAATAAAGACAGGAGGTGGTGGGCCTGGTGTTTTCAGGGTCTGGAGAGAAGTTCATGAGGCAGGTGTGGAACATCAGAGGCTGGCAGGAGAAGCTGTGAGCTCCCAGACACTGCCCTCCTCCTTGCATCAGAACTTACAGAATCCTTGACTCTGGAGTCCTTACCATGGCAGGGCACTCTAAAGAACAGAATTCTTCTTCCCTCTCCCCTCTTTCCCTTGCTTCCTGTCTTCCCTTCTCTCATTCTTCATCAAATTCAACTCGCATTTACTGAACTCCTTCTGTGCATCAAGAGTTAGAGAATTTTCTTCTCACTCTCTGCTTTGAAAGGTGAATCCAGCTCCAAACCAAAAATGGTTCCACTGGGCTGGAACTGTGGCCAGGGAAGCAGATGAGAGCTGGCATGTGGGTAAATTAGGGCAGAAACAGACTCTTGGTGGATCCTAAAGTAGGTACAGATTTAGAGGGACCAGGTTAGTGAAGTTACCCAGAACAGAGACGGGTCAAAGACAGAGCAGAGAAAGCCTCTCTGCTGCTGCAGGCCCTTTAAATGATGCCCTCTCCTCTGCTCGCACGGCCTGGAGGCTGGTCGTCAAGTGCCTCACCAGTGGGTGCTGACTCCAAAGGTTTGACCCTGGGAAAGGAGGATGGAAGGCCGAGCTCAAAGTAGAGAAAAGGGGCATCTGGAATCCCCACGGCAAGGGGCAGGCAGAGAGTGTAGAAAGGCAGGGACCATGACCTGTTTCCTTTCCACAAAAGAAATTGTACTGTCTCCTGCTGGAGTGACCTCTGCTTTCCTCTCTGAAGAGACCTTAACTTTTAACTGTTTAGGTTGCTTTTCTTGATCAGGGAGGAGCTCAAGCCTGCAAAAACCTCCCTGTAGGTAGGAGGGAGAATAATATGCCAAGGGTGGCTGCTGCTATACAGCTCCTAAAAGGAAAGTAGGGTGGGTAGGATGGGATCTCAAGGCCAGGCTGCCCATGGTGAGTGCACTTCAGGTGGACAGCTGTGCTGGGGGAAGCTGCCAGCCAAGTGGACACTCAGAGCTGGCAGCCCTGGAAATGAGACTACCCTGAGGCTGAGTGAGGGACACAGGCATTAGCACTCCAGTATTGTATCATGTATTACTGTGTCAGGTTTTGTGTGTACTGCTTCCTGAACTTGACCTTGGATGTGGAGGTAATGTCATATACTTATACATCACCCAGAGAATCCATTCTAGAGCTGACTAAACCCACTGAGGGGGTCTCTGTATGCACTCATGAGTTTTGATAGGTTACCAGAGAGCCACAGATGGGTATGGCTTGGAACAAAACCCAGGCAGGTGGCTCGCAGCCAAGCCCAACAAAGCTGCCTCTTTCAGAGATTCTTTCTTGGGATGGCTTGGTTATCCAATGGAGAGGGATGGTCCCCCCAGGCTACCTGGGCACACAGAACAAAGTGCCCAGAGGGAAACTTGGTTAAATCCAAATTAAGTGCATTTTTGATGAGACAGAAGAAATGAAGAAGAAAGGCCCTGTGGGCAGCTTTGGGCTTGCAGAGGGCATGAAAAATATGTCATCTGAGGAATGGGGAGAGGAGACAAAGAGGTTAGTGTGACAGGAAGCCTGGGGGGAATAAAGCCAGGAAACAGAGTAGGAGGAAGAGAGGGCCACTAAGAAAGGAGGAGGGTCTTTGCCAAGAGGAGGTGGGAGAACAAAGGGAGAGAGGTAGTGGGGGTAAGGTCAGGGATGCAAGGAGAGTTGCTGGACCCTGGTCAGTGTTTTCCCCAGCACTGAGAGTTGTCACTGGAGGCCTGTAGCCTGCGTGTTTGAGGAGCCCAGCCCAGCCCTCTTGGAGGGAGAAGAAAGAATGGGCCCCTTTAGCTGAAGGAGTCATCCTCCACCTACCCACCAGCCATGGATGGATGAGCACCTGCTCCTGGCCCCTGACCGGTGTGTTCAGTGCCAACAGTGCTTTAGAGAGGGTAGCAGCACTAGGGGTTCTGAGGGAAAATGTAGACAGAAGCTCTTTGTGTCCATACTGTTTTGTTCTTTAGGAGTCCTAAACGGTGCTTGCAGGAAGAGTCTGCAATGGTAATGAAGGAGGCACTTTAGGCAAGATGTAGAGAGGATGTGGTAAAGTTGGCCAGGCCACGTTGGCCAGACCTAGGGTAGTGGCTGAGGGTTCATTTGTTCACTCAACAAACATTAGTTGAATGTCTACTAGGAATACCGCAAACAAGACAGACTCCCTGATCTTCCGGATTCTAGTTTATATTCTAGGTTACCTTCTAGTGAGGGGTGACAGACAAGTAAACAATGAGATACTTTTTGGTTGGGTGTGTTGGCTCATACCTGTAATCCCAGCACTTTGGGAGGCCGAGGAAGGTGGATCACGAGATCAGGAGATTAAGACCATCCTGGCCAACATGGTGAAACCCTGTCTCTACTAAAATACAAAAATTAGCTGGGCGTGGTGGCGTGTGCCTGTAATCCCAGCTACTTAGGAGGCTGAGGCAGGAGAATCGCTTGAACCAAGAAGTCAGAGGTTGCAGTGAGCCGAAATCATGTCACTGCACTCCAGCCTGGCCGCAGAGTGAGACTCTGTCTCAAAAAACAATAACAACAACAAAAAAACAATGAGATACTTTTCTATGTATGTTAAACAAGCTTCTTGTTTGTCTTCGCTTCCCAACCAGGTTGAGGCTGCTGGGGCTGTCTTCTCTGACAGCATCAGTAGAGCAGAAATACAGTCAGTATTTTGCCTGTCAATGTCGTTTTGACTTACACAACACTTTTATGCATTTTTCCACTCATCATTTCCAAAATAGTCAATAATCCCTTCAGGGGTGGGAGGGAAAAGGAAGATTGCAGAGGGCAGGTAGCTCCAGAAGAAGAGACCACTGCCTCCTAACTGTATTCTTTCCACCAGCTTCCCCTCATTCACCTTCCTACACTCCTGACTCAGCTGGCACAGTCATAAAGACCCTTAGCACCTCACCCAGCAAGTAACCTGGGGAAGGTGCCTCCTGGTAGGTTGAGTGATTGACTCCCAGGAGCCCAAGTCCTTCCCCTCTTTCAGCTCTGTCGTTTCCAGGCTGCACCCCTTCAGAGTGGCGTGATGGCTACTACATCCAGATACCACAGATACCACAGCACTCAGCAGGAGGAGAGACACTCCTCCCTGTGCATCTACAGCAGGGAGGGGACCCTTCTCAGGGCCCCAGCAGATTGCCTTCACGACTTATGGGCTGGACTTGAGTGATGCCTCTTCCTAACTCACTGTCAAGGGAACTGGATTTCCATGGTTGCCTCTAAGAAGCACAGGGCCAGGGGTGGAGCAGATTTCCTGATCTAAAAAGGGAGCTCTGTTAGTCAATGAATCAAGAGTGAGTAGTGATGAGTTGATGGGTACGCAACCACAGGTGTCTGTTACAGATAACTTTGTCTCACTTTCAGAAAAAAAAAAAAAAAAAAATCAAACTCTGTAGCAAGACATAAAAGGCCCTTCATGTTCAGGTCCCTGCCTGCTCCTTCACCCTCATCTTTTCAACAATACTCAAGTGCCTTTCTCCAGCCATATCCAAAGTATTGCTGGCTGGGCATGGTGGCTCATGCCTATAATCCCAGCACTTTAGGAGGCCAAGGCGGGCAGATTACTTTGCGCTCAGAATTCAAGACCATCCTGGGCAACATGGCAAAACCCCATCTCTACTAAAAATACAAAAATTAGCCAGGTGTGGTGGCAGACGCCTGTAATCCCAGCTACTTTGGAGGCTGACGCAGGAGCATCGCCTGAACCGGGGAGACAGAGGTTGCAGTGAGCTGAGACCGCACCATTGCACTCCAGCCTGGACAACAAGAGCAAAACTCTGTCTCAAAAACAAACAACAAAAAAATTTGCCATGCGAGATGGTGCGTGCCTGTAATCTCAGCTACTTGGAAGGCTGAGGCAGGAGAATCGCTTGAACCCAGGAGGTGGAGGTTGCAGTGAGCCGAGATCACACCACTGCACTCCATCCTGGGTGATAGAGTGAGACTGTCGCAAAAAACAAAAAAACACCACAAAGATGGATTGCAATGTTCATTTGAACCTTCTCAGTTCTTTAATGCCTCAGTGCCTTTGCCCACACTGTTTCTGGCCCTTCCTGCCTTGTTCTTTGAGACAGCCCTTGCTATACTAACACTCTCCTCAAGCATATCCCAGCTTCCCTAACCTTGCTTGGCCCCCGCTCCTTTGTGCTCCTTTGCAAGTGGCTCAGTTATTGCAGATTGGTACAGTGGTTAAATACAAGGTGCAGAAAGCACACAGCCAAGCTCTCATGCTTACAGGCTGGGTGACCTCAGGCAAGATATTTAACTCTCTGAGCAATCTAATTGATTGCTCCTAATTGATTCTTCTTCTGTGAAATGGGCATAATAATGGTAAAAATGGGTCTAATAATAGTACCTACTTCATTAAATTTTTGTGAGGATTATAAGGTATGCTAAATGCTTAGCACAACACATGGAGTACTGTGCTAAGTATATGTGTAGTGCTCAGTAAATGCAATTCTTTTTATTTGGTGGTGGTTATTATTAGCATCCTCACAGAGGGGCAACTGTAAACACACATACAAATAGAGCAACCTCATGCCAAAATGTGATTCCAAGACATCTGCTCACTTTTCAAATGGCCCTAACATTTCACCACCCACTAACTGCATGTTGAAAGGCCCCTGTAGTCTTTGGGGCTACGGTATTTAGTGTGGGCAAACAGCATGGTGTGTACCGTAGACATTTTTGAAGGTTTCTTTATCACCACCTCTGAACTCTGTCTGCATCCAAGGGCTATCTCTAAAGAGAAATCGAAGATATCCACCCACAATTTCACAGAGCTCTCTACAGGCCCTTCCCTTATTGGTCATCTCCTTGGTGAGGTCAGAGGAGGCTCTGCTCCTGGCCTCTGCAGGAGATTCCTGCCCTCTAATCTCTGAACTTCAGTGGAATCTGGGTTAGAAGGATCCCTGAGGGAATCTCAAGGGAGGACGGCCGATTTACCCTCCCCATACCCCTCAGTGTTGAAGAAAAACCTTCAAGAGGCAAATGGTGATTTGAAGTAAGGCTCTTATGTACTTGTGACATAATAAGAAATATACATTTGGTCTCTGCCCCAGTTCCTAGCACAGATCTCCTTAAACGCTTGGAATTTCCAGAGAGGTAGGGGTGACAGGAGTATTTTTTTATATATATAATATAACTAGGTCTTGGACCCTAGTTCCTGATATAAGAGCTTCTAATACCCTTGGAATTTCTGGAGAGAGAAGATGTCAATTTGTAATGCTAATGAGGTGACTCTAGGTTGGGTGGGGTTGGGGGTGGGGGAGCTAGACAGCTTCAGGATGAGGTCGGCTTACCAGAGGAACCAAGCTTACTATTAGAGGTTTGGAACTTTCAGCCCCATCCTCTGTCCTCTGGGAAGAGGGGAGTTGGAGACTGAGTCCAATCACCAATGGCCCCTGATTTAATCAATCATACCTATGTAATGGAACCTCCACAAAAACCCTAAACAATGTGATTCAGAGGGCTTCCAGGTTGGTGAACACAGCCACATATCAGGAAGGCAAATGCCCAGAGAGAGCGTGGAAGCATCTCACCTCCTCCCACATATCTTGACCTATGCATCTCTTTCATTGGCTGCTCCTAGAGTTGTATTCTCCATAATAAACTAATCAGAGTAAGCAAAGTGTTTCACTGAGTTATGAGAAGCACTATAGCAAATTTTTGAACCTGAGGAGGGGATTTTGGGAACCCCCAATTTATAGCTGGTCAGTCAGGAATACAGGAGACCTGAGACTTGTGATTGGCATCTGAAATGGGGGTCAGTTTTATGGGGCTGATCCCTTAACCTGTGGGGTTTGTGCTAATTCCAGGTAGTTAGTATCAGAATTGAGTTAAATGGTAAGATCCTAGTTGGTATCTGCAGAGAATTGAAGAAGTACTTAGTTTGGAAAACCTACACATTTTGGTGTCAGAAGTATTAAGAGCATCGAAAACTAGTTTTTCTTTTGGTATTCTTACCAATTTCTGCAGAAATTGAGGTACCGATGGACTCTGGATACTTGAGTAGCATCTTCAACTGTGCTGGTGTGAGTGTGTTCTGTATGGGTTTAGAGTTTACTGTTAAATAAATCTGGCTTCTAAGCAAATTAATGCTGGAACAGAAAACCAAACACCACATGTTTTCACTTATAAATGGAGCTAAACATTGAGTATACATGGACACAAAGGAGGGAACAACAGACCCTGAGACCTACTTGAGGGTGGAGGGTAGGAGGAGGGTGAGGATCAGAAAACTGTCTATCAGGTATGATGCCCATTACCTGGGTGATGAAATAATCTGTCTACCAAACCCCCGCGACGCACAATTTACCCATGTAACAAACCTGCATTTGTACCCCTGAACCTAAAATAAAAGTTGGAAAGAAAAATAAATAAATAAATAACAGGAAATAGATAAATAAATCTGGCAAAGTTATAGTGTTTGTGGTAGGTGAAAAGATACTCGCATCTAGCAGCATCTGCCTGAATTTTCTCTGTAAGTTGCAAAGGTCCAATATTTAATACAGGTCACATTTTAGGATTAGAATTTTAATCCACTTTCAAGTAGTAAGTTTATTCCTCAAAAAATAAAAAATAAAAATAAAAGATCCAGAAAAGAGCTAAGAATAGGAAGCAACTTACCTTTGTATCTTTCTCTAAGGCACATGCATTTTAATAGTTAAAAGCAAAAGCAAGTGGGCTTGGTAACCAGTGGGAAGAGTGGTCAGGGAAGGTGCTCCTGAAGTATGAATTGGTTAGCAAAGTCAGTTTAAAATGGGCAACCCAGCTGGGTGCGGTGGCTTACACCTGTAATCCCAGCACTTCCGGAGGCCGAGGCAGGCGGATCATGAGAGATTGAGACCATCCTGGCCAACATGGTGAAACCCTGTCTCTACTAAAAATACAAAAATTATCTGGGTGTGGCAGCACGTGCCTGTAATCCCAGCTACTTGGGAGCCTGAGGCAGGAGAATGGCTTGAACTGGGGAGACAGAGATTGCAGTGAGCTGAGATCACGCCACTGCACTCTAGCCTAGCGACAGAGCGAGACTCTGTCTCAGGAAAAAAAAAAAAAAAAAGGACAACCCACAGATAATACGATTATAACAACATATGGATCAGTGCCTTTCTATCTCAACACAATTATAACATTTAATTGATACTTTTCTACTTATAAAAATATCATGTATACATTGCTGATACCTAATATCTAACAATTCTTCAGTTAACTATGTTCTTAACTATGTACCTGTTTTAGGTGCTTACACTCATTTGCTCATTTAATCATTACTGACCCACGGGGCTGTATTCCAGTGCCTCCTTAGCCTGCTCTTTAAAACCGTTCATCACCCACCCACTTACTCTCCTCCACTTACCAGTCTCTGAGAAACTATGTTTACTTCATTACCTGTCTGTGTCTCTCCACTAGAATGTAAGCTCCCTGATGGTGAGAATTTGTTTTATACCCAGCACCTAGAATAATGCCTGACATATAATGAAACAAATGCCTGGTCCTCAGTAAATACTTGACTAATGATGGAAAGTACTGTTACCTCCCATTTTACAGGTGAGAAAACAGGCTCTGAGTGGTTAAGTAGTTTGCTTATATCACAGCTAGGAAGTGGCAGAATGGGATACAAACCCAGACACTTCCGCTCTGGAGATGCCGACAACCATGACAGTAGGACAGCCCAGGTGCACAGCATTGAATCAGAGCAGGCCTGAGGTGGGGGCTTGTGTGGTAGGCATAGACCAAGATATTTAGCTTGTAGGAAGCAGAGGAAGGCCCTGAGAAGGAGGCAGTAGGCATTGAAGATTAACGTCAGCTTTGCGGCACTTGTGCTTTAGTCTGATCCTGGCTAACGGTGCTGATATCAGTCTCTCATGAATATAATCACACAGAAACCAACAGATATTTCTGAACTCTTTGTGTGTGTAAAGCACTGACGTAGGTGTTAAGAAAACTGTCACAAAGTACAAAAAGAGACACTTGGCACTCAAGGAGCTTATAATCTAATTGTGGAAAGCACTAGCATACGAAAAATAAAATAGCAAAGTCAGCAGTATTAAGAGTACTGTAAAGTGGCAGGTGGTTGATAACCAAACCAGGGGCCCTGAGAACCAGTCTTCACCACTAAGGAGGGAGCAGTCACCAAAGCCTCGGTAGGCTGGGGAGCTTTGTGTGGTGTGGGGCGGTAGGGAGCAAAGCTTCCTTGGGACTGGCAGAGCCAAGAGGGCTTAGGAGGTCTAGGGGAAGGTGAACTGGGAGGGTAGGAAAGCACAGAGGAGGAGAGCCCCTTGGCAAAAAGTGCTGTGGGGCAAAATACTGCAAAGGTGATAGGCAGGGACGTGGCAGGTAAACAGGGCTAGTCAGCTGCAGCCGGTCAAAGCCAGGATGGAGAATGTCATATGTAGTTTGTTGTGCACGGATATCACCTTAAGCTGGGAAGCAACTCAGAGACTTACAGGGAAGGAGAATAGAAGAGGAGTAAGATTGGGAATGCTGCCAGAGATGACATGGAGAAGCACAGGGAAGGTCAGAGAACCAAATGGCTAAGGGCACAGGCTTTAGAGCCAGCCTGACTTCCACCTCTACCTCTGCCACTTCTGAACTGTATGAAAGGCCGTGACACTCAACTTTCAGACTCATTTCCTCATCTGTAAATGAGAGAAAAAGAAAAAAGTTGTCTCCTGGAATGTCTGTGAGGTTAATACAGTGAGATAATATGATAACATACGTAAAATACTTAGGATAGTACTCAATAAATGGTAGCTTTCAAAAACCATGAAAGTGACCCACTGGGAATGCTGGGCTCTCAGCCCTGAGAACCAGAGAGCAATGCCAGACCATGTGCCTGCTGCCCCCGCACTGGAGGTGACCCCTTTCAACCCCTGCTTTGATGCCCAGCGGCCCATTCCTTCCCTCATACTCACAAGTGCCTGCTCACATATAAGGCTAAATCAAACTCCTGCAGAAACACGACAGGAAGCTGAAAAGATAACATAAAGCAGAAGCAGGGATTCCTGTTACCAGAACAGTGTTGGTTGAACAGGATGTGGGGGGACCAGGGAAACAGATGGCCGAGAGGCAGATATTGCGGAACCATCCAGGAAGTTATTGCCTTCCCAAGCTCAGGACAGAGAAGCTAGTTCTATTATTATAACTTTTTTTTTTTTGCGGGGAGGAGGGGTGTGGTTTAATGTACTGATTACTTGCCTGCCCCTGAAGGCAGTTTCAGGACTTCAGCAAAATACAAGTTAGCACCTGTTTTTGTAAGTATAGCTAAGATAGTTTTAGTTTGGGGGGTTTTGTTTTGTTCTATCTTCATTTTTTGTTACATTCCTGAATATCTTGTTCCTAGCTATGGTGGTTGTTTTGACATTGTCAATCAAGAATTCAGTGGGCAATAGCTTAAATGCCTTCAATATTACCATCTATTGCTTGTTATAAACAGAGTTGCAATTTCTTTCTTTCTTTTTTTTTTTTTTTTTTTTTTTTGAGACAGAGTCTAGCTCTGTTGCCCAGGCTAGAATGCAGTGGTATAACCTTGGCTCACTGCAACCTCTGCCTCCTGGGTTCGAGTGATTCTCCTGTCTCAGCCTCCGGAGTAACTGGGATTACAGGCGCCCGCCACCACACCCAGCTAATTTTTGTACTTTTAGTAGAGACGGGGTTTCACTGTGTTGGCCAGGATAGTCTCGAACTCCTGACCTCATGATTCGCTCGCCGCAGCCTCCCAAAGTGCTGGGATTACAAGTGTGAGCCACCATGCCCTGCCCAGAGTTTTAATTTCTAAAGGATTTTGTGAATTATTCACCGATGAAAGCAAAGCTAGAAATTGCAGCATAATTTCAAAATATTGCTTGGAGGATATGATCATGAGAAAACATAAAACTCTATTCTCCTGTCAATTCCTGAGCAAAAATTATCCTACAGTGATAGAATAAACTAGTCATAGGGGGCTTCCTGTGCAGCTAGTTTATATCATGTGCCTACTGTGGAGGGCTGCTTCCCTGCTTCACGAAGCCCCACCTCTCACAACCTGCAGCACCAGCTTTACCAAGTGAGGTTCACTTTATGTTCAGCATTTACTGATCACCTGCTACGTGTAAGACATTCCTCTGAACATGCTCCTAATTCCATTCGTTGAGTCATCAATCCCCAGGAATCCCAAGATCCCCAAAATATGGAGACCCCACAGAGAAAGGCTCAAGTTCACTACTGCAGACACCTCTGTTCTGAAGAGTAAATGTGAGTAAGAAAAGAAACAACTAATTATGTTTATGCTGAGAAATGTTTCTCTTCTTTCTCTCCCTCTTGATCTGCTTATTTCTCATAGTTTCCCGTCTCTGAGCTTCTCCCCGGGGCCTATAAAATGCATCTCACTGGCATCCTGGGAGAGCACTGAATAAATATAAAGCGATAATGAGGAGGAGGCAGTTCTGGGCCACCTGGGAGGTGATAAGTGCAGCCAAGAGGCCCAGTGGGACCTGAATGCCTGCTCAGACAGCCCAGGGATCTCAGGTGTGATATAATTGTTGCTCAGCTTGTTTCCTTTACCTAATAAACTGTAGCTCTGTGGGGCAAGTTGTATATTGTGCTCTCCATATAGCCCTAATGCAGCGCCTGGTGCTCCATAAATAGTTATTAAAAGTAGGAAAGAAGGCAGGCAGGCAAGGAGGAAGAAATGTGTGGGGGTGCACTTAAGCTTCTGAGGTTGTACATAAAATGTGGACAGAAACCTAAAGTCTAGGTAAGAGCAGAGTTTGCACTCCGTATTTTAAGACAGAATCCCTGGGTTAGTTCAGGTGAAAGCCCGGTGGATAAAACCTGTTGGACGCCTGGTTTGTGGGAGTCAAGGGATGTATGTGCCTCTTCTGCTGGCTGCCACACAGGAGCTGTGTTCAATCTCACAGGTGCATATCAGCCTGGGAGCAGCTGTGTGGCTGTTAACCCAGTGGATGCCGATGTAACAGCTGGTACACACACCAGTGGTGACCCCCAGATGGGCCCACAGGGCAGAAACACTAAAGGCCAGGCCTCCTTCTCCCTGGGCACTGCCCAGAGTTCCTTCACAACAGCGACAAAGGCAGATCCCAAGCCCACTGGAGGTTTTGCGGGTAGTGGACGTGAGTCCTGAAGAGCAGCTTTGGCACTCCAGGGACCACCAGGCCCTGCCCGCCCAGAAGTCATAGCAGCCAGTGCAGACTTTAGCTTAGGAATACACTGCATGACCATCTCTGTGGGACCCCTTCACCCTCACCATCCTGTGAGATGTGGAAATTGAGGTTCAATAAGGCTGAATAACTTGCGTAAGGTCACACAACCAGTGGAGTGTCAGAGTTCGTACTCAGGGCATCTGGTCCTTTGTCAATCACATCAGCAGAGGCATAGCAGCTGCAATGTTGAGAATACACTTGATCTTAGCCAAAAGGCCAAGGAGTGACGCAATGTTGAGAATAGCCAGCAGAGGACAGCCTCCACCAAGAGGCCATTTACTGCCTTTGCAGCGATCAAAGCTAACATACCAGTATTGGGGCATATGTCACCATGGGCTCCCTGATCCCTGACAAGATACACTGAAAAGGATCCAACATCAATTCTGTGATTTTCCTGTCATAAAAAGCTTACCTAAACCTAATTCTGAAATACCAGATAAAATCAGGGGCAGTCTATTAAGCAACTGGCTAGTACCCTTCAAAATTGCTGAGGTCCAAAAAGTTAAAGAAAGGCAGAACTGTTCCAGGTTAAAGGAGGGCCATACAGCTAAATGCAATTAAATGTAATAAATGATCTTTCATTGGATCCTGGGCTGAGAAAAAAGCAATACAAAATATAAAGGACATTATTAGGACAATCGATATAATCTGAATTTGAACTGTGGTTTAGATAGTAGTATTGTATCAATGTTAAGTTTCCTAAAGTTGTAATCATAATATGTTTACATAACAGAATGTCTTTGATCTCAGAAATATTAAGGGGTAAAGGGGTACAATGTCTCCAACTAGCTTTAAAATAGTCAAGAAAGAACACAGAGATAGTGATAAGGTCACAAAAGAAATGGAGCAAAATGTAAGCAATAGGTGAATCTGGGCAAAGGGCACATGGAAGTCCCTTATACTATACTTACAATTTTTCTGTAACTTTTAAATTGTATCCGTATTAAAAGTGAATGAGAGAGAGAGAGAAACTGTCCTAGTTTTCCAGAGCTTTGGCCGTGTGGTGGCCACACCCAATTTGAGTCAGTGAAAGCTTTCTCAGTGAGAGGGTGGGGACAGTGAGGAGAGGCCTCATTTTAGTAAAGTGTGGCTTCAGACCACTGTGGAGTGCTGACCTTTGCCCTGGACTGGCCAGAGTGACTGCACACAAAGCTTACCTGATAATAGATTTATCTGACCTAGGAGACAGCTTTTGCTTAAACATTTTGAGGGAGTGAATATAATTCACACCTATAGGCAGAGGAGGAACACTGGACCAAGCTGAAGGCAGAATGGAGCTCTGGGGGCTGGGGACACAGGGAGCATTCCAGGCCCTGTGAAATACAGAGAAGGAGAAAGGAGGGTCATCATGGGAAGGGATGCAGGGTGGAACCACCACCTACAGCTTTGCTGGGGCAATCCTTCCAAAAGGTAAGACTGCTGAAATCTGAATGAGCAGGGGAAATATTAACAGTAAAAAGACTGCTAGGAGGGGTAGCCATGAAAAAGGACATAGAGTAGAAAAAGCCGATGGGAATGATATAGACAATGATGTGTGTTAGAACTTGGAGGACTATCGGAATTCTGATTCTTTTAGGCCTGGGATGGGGGGTAGAGAATTTACATTTCTAACAAACTACCTGGTGCTGCTGGTCTGGACCACACTGTGAGTTGCAGTGGTGTCACAGGTGGTTGTGTCCAGCCCACCCTGGAGGAATAATGCCTGTGAGGAACATGTGAGAGTCGCATTCAAAGAGGTCCAGGGTTGACCCTGCGGTACCTCTAGCTGGGCAGTAGGGATTAGGGACAGACAGCCTCATGGATGAAATGCCACTTAAACTGGGTTTCAGAGGAGCTGGGGTAGAGGAGGGCCTTCTAAGGAAGCAAAGACACAGAAAACAGTCCAGTCCAGTTTGTCATTTGGGTTCCCCAGGGAAATGGTGGGCAGAAAGGTAGTTGAAGGGCCTGAGTGCCAGGTCAAGAGTTTGGATCACATTTGGCAGGTGGTGCAGACCCTATGGTGGAGACATGACAGAGAGAGGGCTTTCAAATATTGACCTGGTAGAGGTATGAAGGGCAGATAGGAGAGGGGGAGACTTGAGGTGGGAAAACTAGACAGGAGGTCCCAGAAGTGGGCTTCCTGGGAGGGAAGGGCCTGGGGAAAGGGGATGGCAAGGGTGCATGGAAAATAAGGAGTCTAAGCATTCTAGCTAAGTGGGAAGTAGAGTTACACGAAGAATCCATTTGTTCTATTAGACTTTTGGCCTTGAGTTACCACCAAAATTGATAGGAAGCATTCAAGTCTTCAAAGATGTTTTTTAAGAAATCAATCCATTAAATGTATTTACAGGACATTTATTACTGAAAATTAAGTGTGAGCTTTCAGGTGAACATATTCAAAAGTCTCCTAAGCAGCAAGTGGGCACATGGAGACAGTGATGTGCTGGGAAACGTTTACCAACAGGCTGGGACTCAGGAGAGCCCTGATTTGTAGCGAATGTCAATTTCCAACCTATAAAATTCCCTCATAATGGCCGATTTCAAGCTAACAACAGGATGTCAACTAGCTTGTAAAATTCCAAAACTGTAACAGTTGGCTCTTGGGAGCCAGTACGAGCTGTTTCTAGCACACTCCAGAATGTAGAACAAATGACAGGAAATGGTTGGAGCCACTGCATAAGTAGTGAGTACGTTTCTTTTCAGCGTTGGTTTCTGAACCCAGAGAGCCAGGATTACCTGTGGAAGAAGCTCACAGGCCAGGTGACTGGTTCCCAAGCATTGGAGCATCGGTTAAAAACAGTTCTTTCCAAAGAATGGAAAATGGTTCTATCCAAAGAATGGAAATAGTTTGGATTTGTTCTAAAGCCCCAAAGCCAGGAGGATTATTTTACATAATAGAGAAGCATAAAGGAAAGGGAAGAGTCTTAAAACTAAGAGGAAAGAGACCTGGTGTTTGAACGTATCTCTATCTCTGATACTTAGCAGCTGCGTGCTTAAGTGCTTTGAGCCTCACCCTCTGTCTTTGAAAGCAAGGACAATACTAATAGTGTACACAGCTCCATGCAAAGCCCAGAAGGCATTCCATATCAGTCAGACTTCACAACCCTCCCTTTCTTCCCTGCTACAGCGTTCACCCTTCTCCACTTAGTTTTATGCTGCCCCAGACCCTATATCTGTCCTATAGAACCCATCCTCTCATGCTGAGGGATGTCCCACACCTTCAGGGTCGATCTGGAAGCCACATTGGCCAGTCTGCTGCAGAGAAGAAGGAAAAGCGAGAGAAGTTGATCGTGTCCCCATCAGCTTTCGTGACTGTGCTTTGGTCCTTCACAAGTTGTACTTCTTGCCCTTGGATTCTAGTCTTCCTTTTTTCTGAAAACTTTTTCTTTTGGCTTAAAATTGGGATTCTATTTCCTGCAACCCAAAGAGCTGAGACACCCTAATTATCTTCCTTCAAAAATTCTGTTAGAGACAAAAGACACTGGCCCAGGAATCAGATTTGAGTTCTGACCTTGGACAAATGACTTCACCTCTCTGGGTCTTGGTTTCTTATCTGTAAGATGAACCGATGAACCAAATGAATGTAAATGAATTTAAGCACCAGTGTACCGCTCTGTTCTACATATCTTTAGCCTAATGGGAGTATATTAGAGTTAAATGCCCACTCAATTCCACTAGTCAGAAATGAGATGATTTGAATGACCAGAGAGCTTTGGACAGTATTCGCACAGTGCTGATTAACTCCCTAGCCAGTCATATCTGGGCAGAGGTGATACCTTAGTTCGCCTGGTGTCTGTAGAGGGTCCTGGAACTTGTGTAGAATTTCGAAAGGCTGCTGACCGTGGGCCTTGGCATGCATGGAGCAGGATGATGCTGCAGGGACGTGAGGTTTTCATGAACATTTTTGAAGCCATGAAAGTGTCCTAGGGTTCCTGACCTGGCATCAGAGTGTGCTAATGTGGGCCAGTTTCCTGTCTGAGACTTTGAGAGATGGATGGGAAGAGGTGAACATTTCATCAGTCATAACCACCTTTAGTATTCATCCTGGGACATGCTTTCCCTGTGCTCAGGGAAAACTTGAGGGCTAATTGTCAAAAGTGTGGTTTTTTTTGTTTGTTTGTTTGTTTTAAATGGTAACAATAAAAGAGTAATTGCTGTGGAAGATGCATATATTTATAAACTGTAAAGAAGAAAGTGAAATAATCTGTTAACCAAAGACCTGGAGATAACTTCTAACAGCAATTTCTTTTTTTGTTTTTTGAGATGGAGTCTTGCTCTGTCACCCAGGCTGGAGTGAAGTGGCATGATCTTGGCTCACTGCAACCTCCGCCTTCCAGGTTCAAGCAATTCTCCTGCCTCAGCCTCCTGAGTAGCTGGAATTACAGGCACATGCCACCATGCCTGGCTAATTTTTGTATATTTATTAGTAGAGCCATGTTGGCCAGGCTGGTCTCGAACTCCTGACCTCAGGTGATCTGCCCGCCTTGGCCTCCCAAAGTTCTGGGATTACAGGTATGAGCCACCATGTCAGGCCAGCAGTTTCATTTACATCCCTCTAATTGTAAGCCATCGGGTTTTACAGAGTCTTGCAAACTGCTTATCTTAGAAATGTTTGGGAGAATTCCTCATTAAAGATCTTTATTAGGTCTTCAATTTTTTTTTTTTTTTTTTTTTTTTTGAGACAAAGTCTTGTTTTGTCACCCAGGTTGGAGTGCAAAGGCGCTATCTCGGCTCACCGCAACCTCCACCTCCCGAGTTCAAGTGATTCTCCTGCCTCAGCCTCCTGAATAGTTGGGATTACAGGCACCCACCACCACGCCCTGCTAATTTTTGTATTTTTAGTAGAGACGGGGTTTCACCTTCTTGGTCAGAGTGGTCTCAAACTCCTAATCCCAGGTGATCTGCCCGCCTCAGCCTCCCAAAGTGCTGGGATTACAGGTGTGAACCACTGTGCCCAGCAGGTCTTTAATGATTTAAGATCAAATAGTACCAAAGACTTTATCATGAAAAACAGAAATTACCTTCCCCACTACTCCCCCCTCCAACACCCCCCAGCCTTGATCCCCCAAAGAAAATTTTAAGCATCTTTGTTTTGAGTTTTTTTGGTGGTTACCTCCAACAGAAGCTGCTATTTATTAGTTTAGCAACTTTAGTGTTTTCTATTGACTTTCTACAGTGATAGAGGAGTCAGCTACTTCTATCCCACTCCTGCCTCCTCCCCTATCCTTCTAAATATAGTGAAATCATTATTTTCAGATCTTTCTCCATCTCCTCCTCAACTTCAAAGAACACAGTTAAACCCCCATTTCCTGTTCCATCAAATGTAGATAATATCTCTTTACTCTTCACTTTGTCAAAGGAGCACTTGGCACCCTACCTTTCCCTTCCACTTCTCTCTTCTACTTCCCAACCTCTGTCAGCCTGTTATATACTTTTACACTTTGTTTTGAAATCATTGTTGAGTTGGTTATGTTTGTCTAATGTTGATTCTACAAGTTGAAGACCAGAAAATAATATTTATCTTATTTTGCCTATAGAAATATAGTTCACAGCAGATAAAGTAGTGAACTAGGATTACATTTCTTTATGGAACCAATGTCCCTACCCAATAGATAATATTTGTGGAACAAATTATCTTATTTTCTTTTGTTTTTAATCCCACCAATTTTCTTTATCTTATCCTCATATCATGTTTTCCATGCTTTTAATCAAGCTATTTTTTTAACTGATTCTACTTCTGTTTGTTCCAGCTCCCCTCCAAAAATGAAACAAAACTAGAAAACTCTGTAGCTCTCTATCTTCTCTCGTTTCCTCTGGGTCTGTAACATGGTTGCCATACTCCAATTTCTCTTCATTTCTCTCAATGTTCAGAGTCACATTTTTCAAGCCCTCAACAGCTTCCTTTCTTAATCTATACATTCATTTTGCTGGAATGTATTCTCAGGTAACTTTCTAGAAAATGCTATACAGGAGGTACAATTCTGCTTTCATATCTGAAAATGCCTTTATTCAACTTTTCACTTAACTAATAAATTGGCTGGGTATAAAATTCTAGGTCAAATACTATATTACTCAAAATAGAATCTGTGGTTTTTTTCTAGAATCTGTTAGCATCTACTTTTTATTCTTGGTGCTCTGAAAGTTTTCAGCGGTGTGTCTATGTGTGGGTCTTTTTGATTCATTTGTTCTGGGCATTCATTGGGCCTGTTGGGGCTCTGAAAACAGTAGTCAAAAATATGGTGCTTTAACATATTAAACTAATGAAGCAGACTTAAGGTCTCTCTCTGATTTTCTCCACCTCCCTTTCTCTCTGATCCTCTTTCTGAATGTACAGAGAGGGACTCTCTCTGCAATTTTTTTTTTTTTAAAGAGTTTTACTCTGTCACCCAGGATGGAGTGCAGTGGTGTGATCTCAGCTCACTGCAACTTCTGCCTCCCTGAACCTCCCACCTCAGACCCCCAATTTCACTGTCAAGTAGCTGGGACTACAGATCTGTACTACCACACCTGGCTAATTTTTGTTATTTTTTGTAGAGACAGGGTTTTGCCATGTTGCCAAGGCTGACCTGGAACTCCTGGGCTCAAGCAGTCCTCCTGCCTCTGGCTTCCAAAGTGTTGAGATTACAGCCATGAACCACCGGAATTTTCTTATCTGACCCAGGAAACTTCTTTCCAAAAGAAGTGCGGTTGTCTTAAGACTCCTTCCCTAGGAATCTCACCAACTAACCAGGAAAGAGTAACCACTGGAGAGAAGAAACAGGGGATCATCACCACATCCACACAGACTATTAATCTGTTCTTCTGAGAGTAGCACAGAGAGATTACCTGGGGAACTTAATCTGCATAATAAGACAACTTTTGTTCACAGTGAAGTTCCACCCCTAGCCTTCCCACCACCTCCTGCAGAGCTCAAAGGAAGTTTTTCCCAGGCCATTGTTCTTTGTGCTCATTCATTTCCCCTGAAAATCATTTACTCCCATACCCATCATTCTCCATCTCCCCTTCCTCTATGACAAAGGATATATAACCCTCATTGGGTTATTGGGTAGTCATTCTCATGGGATTTTCCTGTGCTTTGGCATGTTAAATAATTTTTCCCCCTCAGCGATCCTTGTTTTGATGTTAAAGAAATTTTGTATGTCTTTTTCTCCTATTAATCTGTCTTTTTTTTCAGTTCATTTTCAGTGAACCTTCAATGGATGGAGAGGAGGCTTTCCTCCACCCCTACAGGCCATATCAATCAAAGACATGTGCTCTTCTAAATTTTAGAAAATTCTACTATTTTTTTTTTCTTTTGAGATAAGGTCTCACTTTGTCATCCAGGCTGCAGTGCAGTGGCATGATCTCCGCTCACTGCAGCCTCAATCTCCTGGGCTCAAGCAATCCTCCCACCTAGGCCCCTCGAGTAGCTGGGACTACAGGTGCACACCACCATGCCAGCTAATTTTTGTAGAGATGGGGGTTTGCCATGTTGCCAAGGCTGGTCTTGAACTCCTGAGCTCAGATCTGCCCACCTTTGCCTCCCAAAGTGCTGGAATTACAGTTATAAGCCGCCATGCCTGGCCTTCTACTGTTCTTTTATAACTTCTATTGAGGTTCAGAAAATGATAACCCAAAATATGATGCTTTGACATGATGAGTGCTTTGAGTTAAAGAAAATTGGAAGACCTAAGAAATAAGCCACAGAATCAAGGTCTCTTTCTGACATTTCCCCAGCCTCATCTTTCTGATCCTTTTTTTGGAAGCAATGAGAAGGGCTCTCTCTAGAAGTTTCTTTATCTTACTGAAAAAAACTTCTGAAGGAAACACAATTGTCTTAAAACCCCCTCCTAGGAATCTCATCAAATAACCAGGAAAAATTAACCACTAAAAGTTGTCGCCACACCTGAACAGAGTTTTCATCTGTTCTTCTGAGAACAGTTCCAAGAGATTACCTAAGAAACTTTATCTACATAATAAGACAACCTTTGTTCTTGCATAGTTTCACCTCTCACCTTCCATGTTAGTCCCATCCAGCTTTCAAAGGTAATCATTTATAAAATAGTGTCTGCCTCCCAGGTTCAAATATCACTCTCCTATGAAGAGAATATTTAAGCCTCAACCATCTGGCCTCTCTTTGAGTCTCATGCTTTTGTATGGCTCCTGTGTTTATGCACATCAAATGAATTTGTATGCCTTTTTCTCATATTAATCTGTCCATGGTTAGATCATTCCAGCAAACTTTCAGAGTCGGTAGAAGGCAAAGTTTTTCCTCTTCAACACTATGCTTCTTTCCTTTTAACATTTTTCTCTTTTTGAAATTCCTGTCATTTAGATCTCAAATCTTTATATCACCCCTTTAGACCTTTTGTCTTTTTTTAAATCGTATTTTATATTTCTTTTCAAATCTATACTTGGGAGATTTCTTTGACTTCATTATTTAACCTTATTATTGTTATTTTGGAAACCATATTTTTAATTTCAAAAAGCTCTTTCTTGTTCCCTGATTGTTTCTTTTTCATAACACCCTCTTCTTGTTTTGCCACTGTGACATATTTTTCTTAGTTTTCTCTAAGGTTTTTAAAAGTTTTTGTTCATTTATTTAATCCTTTTTTCCCCCCATGAATTATCTCTATTTCCTCTAAAATTATGTTTGTCTGTTGATTTATTTTTCCTTTTTCCTATTGCAGACTTTCCTCTCATGTCTGTTTACTCTTGGATTTTCATTTCTGTTTAAGACTGAGGCAATAAGGAGGCTGATAGAAAATCTTAAGAACATAGAGAGAGCTTGTCCACTGTCAAGGAATGTTGACAATAAGTCATTCTTTTTGTTGAGGGTCCCTAAAGGCAGGAATGCAGAAGGCTTCACTCTGGACTTCCAAATTCCATATTGGCTGTCCTAGTTCTCCACAGGCTGTCTATACAGTCTCTTCAGAGACACACTCTCCAGTGTTTTACTGAGAAGAGATTGACACCTGTCTAATCTATACAAGCAAGGGTGTCAACTATTGCACATATAGAACTTCAATGGGTTTCAGCCCCATTTTCCATTACTGCTATCTAGGATCCTTTACATTTCCAGACTGAAGCACCTCTCACCTTCTGTGGAGAGACCTTGAGCTCTTAGCTGCAGCTCACTCCACCCTGCTGTATTAGTCAATATTCATACAACTATTTCTGTTTCCAAGAAATCTGTTGAAATCTCTATAAAGCAGATTCCTGTGTTCTTCTTTATTGTAGGCTTATGACATTTTAATTCCTGAGCTAGAAGATTCCTGAGCTTAAATTGCCATATGGTACTCTATAACATGGTTGTATGTTAAATTGTAGCAAATGTATAAACAATGTTATGATGAAGATCCTGGTAGCTAAATCATTACACATCTCCATGATTTTTTATTTAGAATAAATTGTGAGAAAAATTGCTGCATTAAAATGGAAACAGTTGTGTTTTAAAATAAATTAAACATGCATTTACCTTAGGGTCCAGAAATTCCACTCATAAGTATTTGCCCAAAAGAAGTGAAACATAATTCCACACAAAGACTTGTACACAAGTGTTCATAACAAGTTTATTGTATCCATGATGGCTAAAGACCGGAAACAACTCAAATGTTCATCAACTGATTAATGGATAAGCAAATTGTTACACAGTTGTTCCTCCTTATCCACGGTTTCACTTTCTGCAGTTTTAGTTACTTGCAGTGAACTTGGGTCCAAAAATATTAAGTGGAAAATTCCAGAAATAAACAATTTCCAAGTTTTAAATTGCATCCTGTTCTGAGTAGTGCGATAAAATCTCATGCTGGCCAACTCTGTCCTGCCCAGGATGTGAATCATTTCTTTGTCCAGCACATGCACACTATATACACTGCCTGTTAGTCGCTTAATAGCCATCTTGGTTATCAGATTGGCCCTCACAGTATCACAGTACTTGTGTTCAAGGAATCCCTGTTTTACTTAATACTGCCCCCAAAGTGCAAGAGTAGTGATACTGGCATATTATTACAAATGTTCTATTTTACTGTTAGTTATTGTTGTTAATCTCTTACTGTGCCTAGTTTGTAAATTAAACTTTATCATAGGTATGCATGATACCTATCTCAGAAGAAGAAAAATTTGAACAAAAATTTCATTTTTACAAGGGTCCAAAATGGCTGTAGGTTAGGCATATGGGTAATAGACGCTAGGCCTACGAATTAAAGCTGAATTCTCACCTGTGAGGCTGGAGTTTGCCAAAATTAAAAACAAATTATTTTTTAATGTATTTGAAATAGAGATGGGATCTCACTATGTTGTATAGGCTGGTCTCAAACTCCTGGTCATAAGCCATCCTCCCACCTCAGCCTCCCAAAGTGCTGGGATTACAGGCATAAGCTGCCATACCCAGCCTTCAGATATTTAACTGACATGTACTTATGGCCACTTTGCCTATCAGATGAAGCACAGAGGCAGGATAGGATCAATCATCCCTCTCCAGAACCTAAGATGCCTACATATGTGTTAAACTTTTACCCTATATAAATCAATAACATATTTTAAGAATGTCAGCTTAGCTTCACTGCTTCCTGTTTTCATTTTCTGTGTTACAAAACATATAAATACTGTGCCTCCTGTACCCATTTGGGAATGCCTTCTTGGTGTGCCCTGAGTTTGTGTTTCCAAGCTATAGTTCTTACACTTGGCTCAGAATAAAATTAACTTTGATTTCTTTAAGTCCATAGTTCCAGTTATTTTAACCTTTTGGGTCCACAGATGACATAGTTGGCAGGATTCTAGCAGAATCCATGGACACCCAGGACTCATTCTCTGGGACTCAGCACTTAGTACCAGAATGAACTTATTGTGTTTGAACTGACTCTGGAGGAGCCACTGGGTATACAGGGTGAGTTGCCTGGAATCTGGACCTCTCTCTTTTTTTGGTAGAGGTCTATTTCACTTTATTCTAAATATTTCCAGAATCAGTAAAAGGAATAGTAAATCCTGGGTTTGCTAAATTCTTCCTATGCTTGTTATTATTATTCTAAATTGCTAGGAAGGAAGAAATGAAAAAGGTCAACTAAGCATTGCTGCAGGTTGGAGTGGCAGTTTCTTTGATCAGCTGAGTGTTTTCAAAGCTCTTTTGTCTGGTCCAACCCTTACATTCTATATGTGAACCACTGAGACAGAATTACTCTGAAAGTATGGGACACTTCCTTCCTCCAGCCTGAATCTCAGGTATTCTTAGGTGACTAAAAATCTTGTGGAGGTACTGCAGGAGATCCCTCCTGACATGTAATTTGGTCCCAAAGGGCTTCACCATCAACAGAAAAATACTTCAATTGCAATAGATCCTCCAGGGGATGCTCATAAAAGTTGGTCACCTCGCATTTGAAGTACCTCACTGCTTCAACAGGTTAGCATCTCCCGAGATGGAGAAGATTAACTCCAGGGTAAGAGCCTGAGAAGTGAAGTTCATAAGCAGCACACTTTTGACCCTGAACACAATTAGTTGGTTGCAGACAAAGGAGAAGGGGGGAGTCTCTTTATGTGCACAATTGGAAAGAGCTGGCTCAGAAACAAAAAGAATGGAATAGTTTTTTCCAGGGGTATTTAGAAGCTTCTAAAAGAGGGAATGATAAAATTGCTTCCATTCAGAAGGTGGGACACAAGATTTTGGAAACTGTTTCTCTACTGCAAAAATTATCTGAAGTTTCCACTGTCTCTCACCTCCTCCTCTGACCATTCCTTCTTCTGATCCTCCAGAACCCTTTTATTCTTTGCTTTCAAAACTGCTGGCCTAGAGTTTACTCCCTCTTCCATAACCCACAGAGGTTTTGACAGCATGCATTAAAGAAAAGCCTGACCCAAGGGGAAAACCTTCAGTGGCCCATACTCGCTGGACCAAGGCAGAACTTAGAGCTCTTACTAAGGAATTTCCAGATCCTACCCAGGATCCTACTGGTTTTACTTAGGAGTTTAGTCTAGTCATAAGAAAATATGAATCTTGGCCATTTAGCTCTGTGTCAGTTGGTTCACATGTTAGTATCTGAAAGAAAAGCAAGGGAATGGGTGTCAAAGGCTGACTGGAAAGATCCACTAAACAATTTTCTTTTTTTTTTCTTTTAAAGTTGAGATCTGACTCAGCTGCCCAGGCAGGTGTGCAGTGCAGTGCTGTGGTGTGATTATGGCTCATTGTAGCCTTTAACTCCTGGGTTCAAATGATCTTCCCACCTTAGCATCTTGAGTACCTGGGACTACAGGCATGCATCACCACACCTGGCTAATATTTTTAAATTTTAAACTTTTTTATTTTTTTTTGAGATGGAGTCTTGCTCTGTTGCCAGGCTGCAGTGCGGTGGCACAATCCCGGCTCACTGCAACCTCCGCCTCCCAGGTTCAAGTGATTCTCCTGCCTCAGCCTCCTGAGGAGCTGGGATTACAGGCACGTGTTGCCACACCCAGCTAATTTTTGTATTTTTAGTAGAGACAGGGTTACACCATGTTGACCAGGCTGGTCTCAATCTCCTGACCTCATGATCTGCCCATCTCGGCCTCCCAAAGTGCTGGGATTACAGATGTGAGCCACTGCACCTGGCTAATTTTAAACATTTTTTGTAGAGATAAGGTCTTACTATGTTGCCTAGGCTGGTCTCTAACTCTTGGCCTCAAATGATTCTCATGCATTGGCCTCCCAAGTCGCTGGGATTGTAGGCGTGAGCCACCACACCCAGCCTGAGAAATTATCTTCATAAACAAACAGCTGGAGACCAAGCAAAAGCTTGAGAACTGACAAACCATTTAGCCTAAACAATTCGCCTGATATTTCCTAAGACCTCTGACTGGTCTAAAGTCCAGCAATGTAAACAAAAACCAAACAAGATCTATGAAAAGATTTGAAAGGGTTTTAGACAATATTTGGAAATGAATGAAGAAAGTCTAAGGAATCATCAGAATGATTCTATTTTAATTTTAACCTTCTTTAAGAGATTGGATGAGCAACTGGCCAAGGTGGTCAAAATGCACCAAATAAACTTGGATTCTGTGCACAGTTTGGAGCTGGTGAAACTTGCTGATAAACTGGCCAGTTATACAGAATAAGAAAGACAACAAAACGGCTAAAATAATGAATTTACAGATTCAACAACTTACTGCTCAGTTTACCTGATCTAAACAGAGGCCTTGCTTTCAAAAGAAGCCTCAGAAACATCTAAAGATGTTTGTTGTTATTGCAAGAAAACAGGACATCTAAAGAAAAATTGCAGAGGCCGGGTGTGGTGGCTCCTGCCTGTAATCCCAGCACTTTGGGAGGCTGAGGCGGGTGGATCACGAGGTCAGGAGATGGAGATCCTCCTGGCTAACATGGTGAAACCCCATCTCTACTAAAAATACAAAAAAAAAAAAAAATTAGCCGGGCGTGGTGCCAGGTGCCTGTAGTCCCAGCTACTCGGGAGGCTGAGGCAGGAGAATGGCGTGAATTCGGGAAGCAGAGCTTGCAGTGAGCCGAGGTCGCGCCACTGCACTCCAGCCTGGGTGACAGAGCAAGACTCCATCTCAGAAAAAAAAAAAGAAAAGAAAAGAAAAGAAAAATTGCAGAATACTGAAATGGGCACAGAAACAAAGGAAGAAAAGGAAAATAGGAATAGGGTCTCCAAGGGAATCAAGAGGGCTTTCCCTTTTCTTTTGCAATACTTTGCAGGAAGTGAAACTATGTATAAATGGAGAATAAATGAAAGCATTAGTTGACATGGGAGCTACCCTTTCTGTTCTCAACCCTACCTTTTTAAAGAATGTTCTTCCTCAGAGTAATCAAACAGTTCAAATGGTAGGGATATCTACTCAACTAGTGACTATATGCAAATCAGAATCTCTGCCTTTCCAGTAGGGAAATTTAGATGTACATCCTTCTTTTCTTTGGAGCCTTCTACACCAATACATCTTATGGGAGGAGATTTTCTAGAACTTTATAATGCTCATATTTCTTTTTCAAAAAGAAGAAAAATGTTTTTAAAAAGAAAGAGGATTGATTCAAAATGATAAATCAGAAAATTCAGAGCAGATAGTCATCCAAATTCAATCATCAAGTATTAAGACAAAAAAAGAACTTGATGCTTTCCTTCTTTATTATTTATTTATTTATTTATTTAGAGATGGAGTCTCACTCTGTCACCCAGGCTGGAGTGCAGTGGCATAATCTCAGCTCACTGCAACCTCTGCCTCCAGGGTTTAACCAATTCTTCTCCCTCAGCCTCCAAACTAGCTGGGATTACTGATGAACACCACCACACCCAGCTAATTTTTTGTATTTTTAGTAGAGACAGGGTTTCACCATGTTGGCCAGGCTTGTTTAGAACTCGTGATCTCAAGGGATCCGCCCACCTTGGCTTCCCAAAGTGCTAGGATTACAGATGTGAGCCACCATGCCCAGCCATCTTGATGCTTTATTAAGCCAAATCCCTAATTATTTATGGTCTGAATCATCTACCAATGTCATTAAAATCTTAACAGCTACCCCAATGTGGACATGAATGGATCCAAATAAACTATTTCCACTTCCAAATATTAAACAATATCAGGAGTAACAATAGAAATAAAATCAATAATCAAACATTTTATTGATAAAGGATGGATTATCCCTTCCACCAGTCCTTGTAATACTCCCATCCTCCCAGCATGAAAACCTAATGGGAAGGAATGGAGCTTTGTACAAGATTAGAGAACCATTAACAAGATTGTGATTCCCCATCATTCAGTAGCCCCAAATCCCTACACACTCCTTTATTTAATATACCAGTAGGCAGTGAATTTCACTAACTGATTTATGCAGTGCTTTTTGTTTTTCAGCATACTGGTAGATCCCGACAGTCAACATTTGTTTGCCTTTATCTGGAATGGCTGTCAATATACCTGGACTGCTATGCCTCAAGGTTACACTGGAAGCCCAACTATATTTCAAAATATTAAGGGCTGAGATGACTGAGCTAAATTTTGAGGAAAATTCCTCTCTACTTCAGTATGTGGATGATTTCTTGTTATGCTTTTCCATTCTACATGATTGTAAAAATCACACCCCGTAGTTGCTGGAACAATTAGCTAAAACAAGACATAAGTTATCTAAAGAAAAATTCCAATACTTCTTAACAGAAATAAAACATTTGGGACATTTAATTTCTTTCTTTTTTTTTTTTTTTTTTAGTTTCTGTCTGTAAGTTTATTGCCTATATCTGAAAAATCATCATAGAAAATTGTTTGGTTTAGCTCTCAGCAGCCCGCTCCTGAGCTCTGAGGAAGCTTGCCTTCTTTTGAGCTACCCGATCCTTCTTCTGAGCAAGAGACATTTTGGGACGGTTCCACCTCTTCTTTTTAACTTCTTTCTTGGGCTTCTTTTCATAGACTGGATTCTCTCGTATAGCAGCATGAGCTTTCTTATACATCTCCTCCATGTCTGGAGTTACACTGTTCTTTATGTATTGAAAGAACTGTTTCTTGTAAGCATCTTCATCTTCTTCCATTAAGTAGCGCATGTAATCTGCAACATTCTGGCCCATGATGTGCTTCCAGTGTACTTCTGCATTAAATTCCTTGCTTTCAGAATCATAACCAGGGAATCGTTTGGTACTGTGAGGGATAGACAAGCCTCCATCCACAGCTCCCTTCAGGGCACCAAAAACTTTATTGCCAGTGGTAGTTCTGGCAAGGGCTGCATCCTAATTGCAGGTAAAGGCACCTGGCTGACTATCAATGCTTTCCACATTGTATTCATCGCCAGTTACCTCCACTTGGCCTTCATAGATCTTGTCCATGCCAAACCTATTGAGAAGCCTGCGGGCCAGCAGCAGGCCAGTACAATATGCTGCAGCATAATTTGTCAGGCCAACTTTCACACCATATTTTGGCAGTTCGTGTGCATATGCTGGGCAGACTGTCATATCTCCCTCTATACGGGCATAAGCAATCTGACAAATGATATCTCTGTTTGTTACACAAACTATCATCCTGTATTTGGGTGTGTTGTATTTATTTTTATCCTGTATCACCAAGCGTTTCCGAGCATAGTAATCAGTTTTACCCTCTCGTCGTCTTCTAAATTTCACTTGATATCTCTTAAAGTAGGCCTTATTCTTAACAACTTTAACAAACCCCATCCTGCGGAACAGAGACCCGCCTCCGCCACTCGACAGAGACCTGCAGGCCCAGCGGCGCTAGGGGCGGGAAAAGGGGGACATTTAATTTCTAAGGAGGAAATACATATAAATTCAGATCAAGTAACTGGAATTCTTGCATACCCAACTCCAAAGACCGAAAGACAGCTTAGGAGTGTTTTAGGCTTAGCTGGCTGCTGATACAGTTAGATACCCAATTTTTCTCCCATGGAACAGTCTTTATATACATTGATGAAAGATCAACCTGACCCCATACATTGGATATCCTAGGAACAAATAACTATTCAATAAATAAAGGAAAATCTTACAAGGGCTCCTGCTTTGAGCCATCCAAATTATCAGCTACCATTTTTCTTTTTTGTTTATGGAAGCCATGACGTCATCCTGGGTGTTCCAGCCCCAAAACACAGGGGAAAATATAGAACTACTGGCTCTGATAGTCAGCAATAGACTCTATAGCTCATGGGCTGCCCCCTTGTTGGAGGGCCATTTCAGGCATTATCATGTTTCTCAAGGCTACTCAGGAAACTGTAATGGAGGCTCCCTTGACTATATATGTACTTCATTCTGCAGAAGCTTTTTTGAGTTCACATCATGCACAATATTTTTCTGTCAACTGATTGGCTTTATTACAATGTACTTTTATTCTCTGCTCCACACATTACTCTCTCTTGCTGTAATAGTCTTAATCTCACAAGTTACTTCTTGAAGCACCTGAGGAGATTACCTCATGACTGTATAAAACAGCATACACTCTATATGCTATATAGTTCTATTACTAATAGAACAGTTTTTGATGCCCAGTCAGAATTTACAGGAGATACCACAACAAAATGCTGATGTTACCTGGTCCACAGATGCATCATATCTAAAGGATAAATTTGAAAAATACCAAACAGGCTATGTCATTGTGTCTCAGGTAGACATCATAGAGAGCAATTTCTTGCCTAAAGTCAAGTCAGCACAGTTGGCTGGATTAATAGTACTCACCAGAGGTTGTCTAACTGGCCAACAGTCAAATAACTAATATTTATACTGACAGCCATTACACTTTTGGTGCAGCTCATGTCTTTGGAATGTTATGGAAACAGCGAGGTTATTTAACCTCCTTTGGACATCCTATTAAACATGGCTCTCGAGTTTCTGATCTTCTGGAAGCCATCCAGTTACCAAAAAAAAAAAAAAAAATTGGCTATTGTTAAGAGTCCTGGACATTCCAAACACGACTCCCTGGAGTAAAGCAAATAATTTTGCTGATGCTGAGCAAAAAAAAAAAAAAAAAAAAGCTTAATGCTAATATCAAATGAAACTGTAGAGATGGCCATGTTTAAAGTGAAGGGGCTCAAGAAAAGACTCCAAAGCGGAAAAAGAAAATATGACTAACTAAGGGAGAATGCTTTTCCCTCAACTTGCAAAATATAATATAGACCCAGTGACAGAAAAGCAAATCCCTATTTTGCCTTTGGGATATCAATTTCCTATATTACAACATGTCCATGAACTCATTCACTGGGGACCTGAGAAAATATTTGCCTGGGGAAAACACTATTACTGGAAACCCTCACCCACAGTAGTTCATAAGGTTTATGCTAAATGTCCAATTTGTCCTATATGTAATCCAGAAAAGCCTCTTCTAGATCTCAAGGGCATTTAACTTTGCCCACTGGCCCTTTCAATATTTGACAAATGGATTTTATCCACTTACCTCCAGCTTAGGGTTATAAATATGTATTGGTTATGATTTATATGTTCTCTCATTATGTTGAAGAATTTCCTTGAGAAAAAGCCACAGTGTAAGCAGTAGGAAAATGTTTGTTGGAATGGATAATTTCCTTTGGAGGAATTCTTTCCAAATTACATAGAAATAGGGAACTCATTTTACTGAATAGATAATTCACTCAATTTGTATAATCTGGCCTATTCTCCAATATTTTTATTGTACACCCCATGCCCAGTCTTCTGATTGGTGGAATGAACATATTGAAAATAAAACCCAGCTAGAAAATTATCGAAAGCTTTTCCTATTTCTTGGCTCAAGGCTCTTCTACTGGTTTTGCTTAATCTAAGAGCAGCTCCTTCTGGAATAATACATCAATTATTCCATGAGATAATTACAGGTTGACCTATGAAAGTGAATCGCAGTTTGTATGAACCAACTTTACTGAAGGGAGATATACTCCATTATTTAAAAAGCTTAACTAAACTTCTTTTCCAAAAAAACTAAATTGTAAAAAGAGCCTTAAATGCAATAGAGGCAGGACCTGGGACATTAAGACAAGTTGAGAATGTATTTAATGAAGAAAGACATTTACAAGAAAAGTTGATACTTACCAACCTAAGTAGAATAAAAAGCATACTCTTTCAGAAGGAAAGTGAGGGTTGAGAAGCTGCATGGAAAGATAATGATGCTATTGCTAAATGGGTGAATCAAACTGCCCAGCTAACAAGGAACTATGCCAAAGCCCAACAGTCAGAAAACGCATGGGTTCAGACTCAACAAGGTTATTGACCATGCTAATCCAAATGGAAGCAGAAGTGGCCTCTAAAACATGGCCAGTCATTTTGGATGCAGAAGCACAAGGTATACATTTATGGAAAACATATGGGCCCTCTTCTTCCTGGAAAATTGCTACCAGGGTACACAGCCTGTACTCTTAGGGCTTCAGCAACCCACATAGGCAGTAACCAGAAATATAATGCAGTACAGCTAGCAGAAATAAGGATCATTTTTAATAATACCTATGTTCTCTCAAAGGGCAGTTGATGGAACCATACTAAATAATAATATTTGGAATCCAATTTCAGTTTTAGATTGCAAACAAATTCAGGAAGAGTGGTTCTGTCCCCAAAACATCTGGACTCCTGAGATCATGAAAACATGGTTCCTAATTTTTACCCCTATTCAAAATAATATATAGGAAATGGATATTTTTGTTTGGAAGTGAAGACAAATAAGACTGTAAGTGTTTTAGCTCTTACTTGAAAGCAGACAGTATTTGATTTAAATTATACTGCCATTTAGTGCACTACTGGATTCATAGGAAAGCTACCTTTAGGACAGAATAACCCATAGAATAATGAGGACACTGATAATCAAATATTTTTGGCAATTGGAACTCAACCCTCTTCAAGTTGTACTCCTAGCAGAAAATGAATGGTAAGTTAAGTAATTAGATATTATAAATCATCAGTTAATTACAGTTCTGGATAAATCCACTCAAATATATCATAAAGTACATATATAAGCAAACGGAGAAGGATGATTATTCTATTAAGCACAAACTATCAAAATGTATGTTCAGGGTTTTTTCTACAATATGTTATTTCTTTTCTTCATTGTCTTTAGCTAAATGAACCTCTCAGTTATTTACTGTATTGTTTATTATTTTGATATTTCTGTTACAAATGTTATAAATGCTGCAGAAATTGCAAATATCATAGAAAGAATAGAATTCCAGCTAAAATTATGTTAGTTCATCAATTTGAACTAATAGCCATAGAATGTAAGTAAAGGCAGTCTTCTATGGCCCATTTTGTCCCACACACTTCCTCCTCTACTTCTGACCAAATGGGGAAGGGCTTCCCATTAACTTTTGTTTAGCCCTAAAGTCCCAAGGCTTACAAAAGACATCAAGCTGGATATTCTTCCACCTGACTCCTCAAGGTCCCTCACCAGTATGATTGACCATGCAATGGATCATTGCCCCTAAAGAATCTCTCCTAAGGAAATAATCGTAATTGCAATCCTGATCTTATTTCTCCCTATGCTAATGAGGAGACATTAGCATAAAACAAGGGGCTTTGGCATTCCAGAAGGAAAAATAGGAGCCTCTGCATCTTCACTGGGAAACCAGATGATGGCACTTCATGTAGGGGTGAACAATAGCCTAAGGACATTTCGAAATTCTGATTTGCTCCCGCATGCCCTACCATTATAAACAAATGAGACCTGTTCTTTTCAAATTTCTTATTATTTGGTCATCCTACCCCACCCCAAGTTACAGCCACAGTGATTAGTTTGGTGTTTATTCTTCCAGATTATCTAATAAATATACTAATATGTATCTGTGCATACAATTTTTGTGGATGTGGAATGTTACTACATACATATTCTTGCAACTCGATTATAACATTTTTAAGGTTTTTGGCTCCTACAAAGGGCCATTGCTTTCCCCCAGAGGGAGGGTTTAGCAAAGAACCCTGCATATAATAGGTCTTTACACGTTAGATTCAGTGTCTTTCTTTGCTGATGAGCATTTCCTCTTACACCAAAAGACAATATTTTAATAGGTTGGGTGTAGTGGCTTGTGCCTGTAATCCCAACACTTTGGGAGGCCCAGGACGGAGGATCGCTTGAGGCCACAAGTTAGAGACCAGCCTGGCCAACAATTTTACATATTTTTTAAATTAGCTGGGTGCTAATTTTTAGTAGTCCCAGCTACTTGGGAGGCTGAGACAGGAGAATTGCTTGAACCTAGGAGTTAGAGGTTATAGTGAGCTAGGATCGCACCACTCCACTCTAGCCTGAGTGACAGTGAAATCATTTCTCAAAAAAGAGAGAAAGATAGTGGAAGAAAAAATAAAGGGAGGGAGGGAGGCAGAGAATATTTTAACAACATTTGCTGGTATTATTTTTACTAAAATCACACATTCTCTAACTTTTAGCCTAAGTTCTTGCAGCCTAAATTCTTTCTACTACTGAAAGGAAAGAAGGACTCAGTGGGACTCTGGGTGGTAGTTGGGACTGAGCAGTGACTTGGTGTGTATTAAGGATGCCCAAACAGTGCCCCAAAAAATGAAGTTATAGGAATATTTGAACAGGGAGTGGCAATGGTCTATTTCTGCCAGCCAGAAGAGGCTCCGGTCCCCACAGTCAACTCAGATTAACAGCAGATTTCTCAGCAGAAACCTTACAAGCCAGTGGGATTGTGGTCTAATCTTTAGCCTCCTTAAACAAAGTAATTGTCAGCCAAGAATTTTATATCCAGCAAAACTAAGCTTCATACCTGAAGGAAAGATAAAGTCTTTTTTCAGACAAACAAATGCTGAGAGAATTTGCCACTACCAAACCACTACTATAAGAAATGCTAACAGGAGTTCTAAGTCTTGGAACAAAACCTCACAATACACTGAAATAGAAGTTCCTTAAAGCATAAATCTCACAGGGCCTATAAAACAATAACACAATGAAAAATAACAGGGTATTTAGGCACTAACTAACTTGATGAATAGAACAGTACCTCACATCTCAATACTAATGTTGAATGGAAAAGTTCTAAAAGCTCCACTTAAAAGATGCAGAATGGCAGAATGGATAAAAATTCACCAACCAAGGATCTACTGACTTCAAGAGACTCACCTAATACGTGAGGACTCACATAAACTTAAAGAGGTGGAAAAAGACATTCCACGCAAATGGAAACCAAGAGCAAGCAAGCAGGAGTAGCTACTCTTATATCAGACAAAACAGACTTTAAAGCAACAACCGTAAAAAAAGACAAAGAAGGACATTATGTAATGATAAAAAGATTAGTCCAACAGGAAGACATTACATTCCTAAATATATAAGCACCTAACACTGGAGCTCCCAAATTTATAAAACAATTACTACTAGACCTAAGAAATGAGATAGATGGCAACACAATAATAGTGAGGGACTTCAATACTCCACTGACAGCACTAGACAGGTCATTAAGACAGAACATCAACAAAGAAACAATGGATTTAAACTATACCCTAGAACAAATGGACTTAACAGATATTTACAGAACATTCTACTGAACAACTGAAGAATATGTATTCTTCTCATCAGCACGTGGAACATTCTCCAAGATAGACCATATGATAGGCCACAAAACAAGTCTCAATAAATTTAAGAAAATTGAAATCATATCAAGTATCTTCTCAGACCACAGTGGAATAAAACTGGAAATAAACTCCAAAAGGAACTCTCAAAACAATGCAGATACATGGAAATTAATCAATCTGCCCTTGAATGATCTTTGAGTTAACAGTGAAATCAAGATGGAAATTTAAAAATTCTTTGAGCTGAATGATGTTAGTGACGCAACTTATCAAAACCTTTGGGATACAGTAAAAGTGGTGCTAAGAGGAAAGTTCATAGCATTAAATCTCTACATCAAAAAGTTTGAAAGGGCACAAATAGACAATCTAATGTCACACCTTAAGGAACTAGAGAAACAAGAACAAACCAAACCCAAAACCAGCAGAATAAAAGAAATTAACAAAGATCAGAGCAGAACTAAATGATTATTCCTCTTTTTACCCACCATCTGTCTCAGATGCCCCTTTTCCTCCATTCCTTCAAGCTTAATGCCAAGCCCACTATATCCAGTCATTGGGGACACAGGGCCTCTGTCAGCTGAGAAATGAAACCCTGCTTCCTCCCCTGACAAGATGCGGACGGCTTAAATGTTAAATTATGAGCATTTCTTTAAGAAATAAACTGCAGGAAAAATGTCTTAAAGGGTTACATGGAAGATGTGTGAAGTATAGATCTCTAAACTTAGAAACAATCAGTGATTCTTAGGTGCAAAAGAATCATGTGGAAAGTGACTGAAAAATGCAGCTTCCCAGACCCCATTCTAAGACAGTTGGCTGCAGGGGACAGTGTGAAAAATCACAGCTGGAGGAACACTGGCCCAGATGATCAACTAAAATGCTCAGTCTTCACACTTAAAAACAGTTTGGGGCAATGCTACATTCAGCTATGGAAGGGTTACTACTCCTTCCTCAGCCTGATGTCAGGTTCAAATTAAGCTTCAGATCGTCCATTTCCCCCTGCTATTTGTCTCAGTGAGTTCTCTCTCAGCTTGGAAACCTGGAAAGAAAACACCTTTTCCTTTTAACTTAAACATTTTGGTATCTGTGCTTTTGGAGGTTCTGAATTGATCTTGGGCCTTTCTTTGCCCTTCCAGTAGTGCCTCTGGCTACAAATTCAAAATTTCTGTGTAAAAAGTCACTCCAAAGCTTAGTGACTTAAAACAATGACTTTCATTTATTTTGATTATAAATCTGTAATTTAGGCAAGACTGAGCAGGAAATGGCTTTGTTTCTGCTCTCCATGGTCTCAGCTGCGGCTACTTAAATGGGAGCTGGAGGACCCACTTTCGAGATAGTTTACTCACATTACTGGCCAGTTAGAGCTAGCTGTTGGCTAAGAACCCAGCTAAGTGTGTGAGCTGGGTGCTTTGGTTCCTCTCAGCATGGGCCTCTCCACTCCACAGGGGCCTTGGGCTCCCTCCTAGTATTGAGGCTGGGTTACAGGTGTGAGCATTCCCAGGGAGCAAGGCAGAAACGCATGGCACTTTTATGCCTTACTAGCTTTGGAAGTCACATCGTATGATTTCCACTATACTATTGTTTCAGGAATTCATAAAGTCCCACTCAGATTCGGGGGAGGAAAAGTAACCTCCACCATTTGATAGAAAAAGTGTCATGGTTACCTTATAAAAATAGCATGCAGATGGGAGATGTTATTGCAGCCATCTTTGGAAAGTACAACCTGTCACCAGACCCTGACCTGTTTTGTATTGTCTGTGGGTTTTTCTTAAAAGCATTAATGATGCATATTCACTAGTTAATTATTGTTGGTTCTATTCCATCTCATTTTATCCTCTTCACAATCCTGTGATGTAGCTAGATCTTTTTGTATACATCCAAATATGGTTCACAGACATGTTTGGTATAGCTAGCACATTATTTTAAAAATTGTGAATTCTTACATAAGTATCTGAATTTCTGGCTTCTCTTCACAATCATAAGATTGAATAAATCTAGGCCAAGCTTTCCTCCTAACAGCAGTGAGCTGCAGCTGAGTAGTGATGGCTCCCTAGGTAAAAGCCTATCTTCTCTGTTTGCCACAGTCCCCACCACTCCCTGGTACTACTTAACTCGTTACATTTTATGTCGCACAAGCATTTGACTTTGAGGTTTTCCACCTTAGAAAAAATAGGCCCAGATTCTACTATGGAAAATTATAATAGCCTACCTTCATTTGGCGTTTCCAAAGTACTTGCTATAGAAAGCTGCATTTTGGGGTTTCTTTTTTAATCCTCTCTCTCTTTTGGGGAGACCATCAGGTTGCTGTTTCTTGTTTGAAGGGCACCTTCAGCTCTCTACTGACTGCAATAAATGATATGCCCCAACTCCCAGAATGGCCCAGCTGCCCAGTTCTAGCCCTTCCCTTCTAAGCTGGCCCTTTTGGGAATCCCCAAGATGGAGCAGAACTATCCTTAATCCCTTGAATTTGCTATGTTCACGCCTGACCAACACTAGATCCTTATAACTTGGAATTCTCAACAGGAGTAAGGGAAGCTCATACAGGGAGCACCAACGTCAAAGTTTTCTAACACCACAATCTTGCCTAGAGCCAAGTGTGCACACAAAGACCTCCTCTCTGGAAGATAAGTGCCCAGTGTTCATCCACTGTTGAGAACCAATTCTCAATATTCCTAATGTCACAATGCTCACTTTGTCCTGTCAAAGGCTCTTGATTTTGTTTCCAAAATGTCAACAGGTAACTCTAAGTGTTGATTAAACAAGCAAGAGCATTGCCTAAGGAGAGCATTGGCTGTGCGGTCTTCATCAAGCCCATTAGAGAAGCTCCAGCCTGCACAGAAAGGATAGTCTCTGCCTGACCTGACTAGGCAACTGTCTAATCAGGACACTTTCTTCCCCTTTGGCTCTTGGGTTTTTCTTTGGCTCTTTCATGCTGGGAGAACTGCTCACCCTCAGCACTGCTGGTGCTTAGGAGTAGGAAAGGTCTGTGGTTTTACTCCTTTTAACCTTCTGAGTAGGCTCTGCCACCAAAGTAGGACATTCTGGAGCAGGCAGTTCCCCCACTCGATCCTGCTCCATCACATTCCCTGTCCTCCCCTCATCAATAACCATAATCCTAAATTTTATGTTTATTCCCTTACTGTTCATCAGATATTTTACTATCTATTCTGGATACCTATTGCATAACAAAATGCCCCCAAATTTAGTGGTGTCAGTCTTTTTTTTTTTTTTCCTTTCTTTACAGATCCATTATTTGGGCAGGATTCTGTAGGGAAAACTCATCACCAATTCATATAGCATCAGCCTTGCTGCTCAACTGAGGGCTGTTGGATCCACTTCTAAGATGACTCACTGCTGGCTGGCTGTTAGTGCTGGGTTGAGGCCCTGGGGCCTTGGTTTGTCTCCACATTGGCATCTCCATGTGGCCTGGACTTCCTCACAAAATGGTGGATGAGTTCTAAGGGTAAACATCCCAAGATAGAAAACCAGGCAAGAGAGCAAAACTTGCCTTTTGTGACCTAGCCTCAGAAATCACATAGTGTCTATTAATTGAAGCAGTCCCAAAGTCCCACCTGGGTTCAAGGGGAGGAGATACTGACTACACTGTCCTTGATAGGAGGGTGGTAAGGTTCTGGAAGAGAGATGGGACCAGAAATGTTGTTGTAGCCATTTTGGGGAAGTGCAATCCACCACAACACATATGTATGTACTCCTAGGCAATATGCTATTTAATTTTGCATGGTTTACACTTTATAGAAACATCCATACTGAATGTTTTTCTACAACTTTGTTCCCTCAACATTTATGAGTCACTTATATTTCTGGAGTTCATTTTTAGAATTGTGTATTTCATTGCAATTATTTGCTACAATTTAGTTGTCTGTTATTTTGTTGAATGTTTGTGCTTTTTCTATATGTTTCCAACCCTTTTTTTCTATATATTTATGCCTTTTACTATTTTGTACAGCTGCTCTGAACATTCTCATAGAACTTTGCACATGAGCCTAGGGCAAGAATTATCAACCAGGGTGATTTTTAGCAATGTCAGAGGCATTTAGCAAATGTCCTGCACATTTTTTATTTTCATGACTGGGGTGGGAAACATTGATACTGACATCTAGCAGGTAGAGACTATGGATGCTGCTAAATATCCTACAGGAAAGCCCCCTATAACCATTAGCTGGTCCAACATGTCAATAGTGCTGAGATTGAAAAATCCTAGTTTAGGGTATATATGGAGGAGTAGAATTCTCTCTCGATGATAGGTATTCACAGTTTCAACTGTACAATACTAAATTGTTTACCCAAGTGGTTGAGCAAGTCTATACTTCTACCAAAGGGAGGCTCCACATCCTCTGATAATGTCAGTCTTCTTAGATTTTGCCAATTCATGTTTTTTTCCTTCTGAAATGCACGTTTGTATGCTTTGTCCGTTTTTATAGAGTACATTTTTATAGGATTGATTTGTAGGCATTATTTATATATTCTGGATACTCATTCTTTGTTGGTTGTATGTGTTGAAAATATCTCCTCCCAGTCTGTGGCTTATTTTCTCACTTCTTCCTGGTTCTTTTGATGAACAGATGTTCTTAAGCTTCATGTAGTTAAATCCATCAATCTTATACTATCCTTCAACGCTTGTGATTTAGGGTTATTATTTAAGAAAGAATGTCCTGCCCTGAGGTTATCATTGCTTCCCAAGCCTGGCAGCATTTTGGGGTTTTATCTTTTCCAGCTGGCAAGACCTGGAGTTCCTCTTGCTGACCCCAGAGGTGCCTGGCCTTCCTTATCCTCCACTGTGTTTGCTCAGTCCTTATGAACACTCAGATTGTATTTCCTAATGTACTCCGTTTTCTCTGTTGGGCTCTTTCTACAACCTCTCTAGCCCTCCCTACCCGGGACTGGACTCTACTGTCTCGGGGCTGGCCTCAAAATGAACTGACTTATCTGGAACCATAGTGCCCCACTTAGTATCAGCACTGCTGAAGATGTCCCTTAGAGATTAGCCATGCCAGGATTGAGCCCCAGTTTTCTACAGTACTTGGATGGTTTCATTTGCACTCATGTGGAGCATTCTCCTCTAGGGCTAAAATAAAAAATGGGGCAAAGCTGAAGATGCCAGGTGGTCCCCAGGAACATTGCTGCTCACAGGAGGGACACCCCAAGATGAGCCTGTCTGCTTTAACCACATACCTTCTAGCCAGGCCTACCTACCCAGGGCCCCTCAGAGCTGACCATGATTAAAGGACAGCCTTGGTGTGGTCTGCTCCATCCAGGGAAATCATTCAGAGTTGATTTTGCTTCCTTTTCCCTCCATTCCTGTTCTGTCCACATCCAGACTTCTGAAATGTCCTCTCTTCTGGATCCTTCTCCCATCCTTTAGATTTCACATTCATCTGAGTTTCCCTGGCTTTCACACTCTGTAAGGGCTTTGGGCAAAACCCACCTTTTGGTTCCAGCGGCTCCTGTTTGCCCCAAGAAAGACACCTTATCCTAGTTGAAGTCATGATGACCCAAACCCAAGGACCAAGATAAAGTTGAAGAGATACAATTCCAGGTTCCTAACCTGAACAGTTGTCGAGCTTGGGAGAAGATAAATCTTAAAGTGGGGAACAGGGAGAAGGTGAAAGTAAGAATCTAAAAAGCCAAACAGCAGGAAGAGATAGGAAAGTAGACAGAGGAGGATTTGAGAACCCAAAATGTATGCCTATGATGCAGAGCCAGCATGGGAGGCATTATAATGGCTGAGAACATGGGCTTTGTAGATAGGCGAGGATCTCCCAACCTTACTAGTTGTGTGACCTCAGGCAGGTTATCCTCCCAGAACCCTATTTTCATCATCTGTAAAGTGAGGCTTGTGTAATAACTTGCTCAATTGTACGAAGATTAAATGATGATAAATATGTAAAGCATTTGCATAGTATTTAACAGAGTAAGTGTTCAAAATCATGGGCATTATCAATATTAATTGATGTTAATATTAATGCACTAATGAACAGAGGACCAGCTGCCCGGTTCCTTTGTGGCTGTTCTGGCACACACTGAGGGTCAGCAAATTATGGCCTGTGTATCAAATCCAGCTTATTGGCCATGTGGCCCATGAGCTAAAAGTGATTTTTATATTTGTAAATGATTGAAAAAAAATCAAAAGAAGAGTATTATTTCATGTGTGAAAATGACATGAAATTCAAATTTCAGTGTCCATAGAGTTTTACTGGAACATAGCCATGGTTGTTTCTTTTGTATTGTCTTATTTTCTGCCTCTCCAAGAAAGTTTGCTGACTCCTGGCATAGGCCTAGTGGACTAGGGGCAGGTGCTTTAGTCAGCTGGACCTTGGAGAACTGGGCAATCTCCTCCACTCCATAGCTCTATACATGCTGGCTACCCTTTTCCTACTGGCCCTCCCCTGGGGTTCCAGAGTCCCTTTTGGTCAAGCCAACTCCACTTGACCCAGGGCATTGAGGTCTAGATTTCTGAACAATGAGCCAAATCATTGCAGAATCATAGGGGAAATCAAGACAAGGCTGTTTTGAGATTAAAATGAAATAAAATGTGTGAAAGTACTTGTAAATGCAAGGGATGTTATTTAGCAAATAATGGTTAAATGGTATCAGTGAGGTTTGGATGCATTTTATTCTTCTTCGTAAATTTAGTAATGTATTTTATGGTCACTTTTAACAAAATGTATTATTAACCAGAATACCCTAATTTCTGTCTAGATCAAAAAAGATTTTAAACCAAATGAAACCATCCACAATGCATGTCAAACCCACCCCCAAAATGGAGTTTTGAGCTTCTAGCCCTTTCTGCAAAGAAAATCCTGGCTCCTCCATCTTGTTTTTTTTTTTTTCCTTTCCTCTTTGCTTCCTGTTTACCATCTCCATTTTCTTTTCTTTTTTTTTTTTTTTTTTTTTGAGACGGAGTCTCCCTCTGTCGCCCAGGCTGGAGTGCAGTGGCCGGATCTCAGCTCACTGCAAGCTCCGCCTCCCGGGTTCACGCCATTCTCCTGCCTCAGCCTCCCGAGTAGCTGGGACTACAGGCGCCCGCCGCCTCGCCCGGCTAGTTTTTTGTATTTTTTAGTAGAGACGGGGTTTCACTGGGTTAGCCAGGATGGTCTCGATCTCCTGACCTCGTGATCCGCCGGTCTCGGCCTCCCAAAGTGCTGGGATTACAGGCTTGAGCCACCGCGCCCGGCCTACCATCTCCATTTTCTTTTCCAGTCTCTGTGCTTGTGCTTTGGGCCACTTGATTGCTTTGGGTGGCCAGAGTAGAGAGCAGATGAATGTCATTGTGTTTGAAGAAGCCAAGGAAATGTAAGAGAAGGGTTTTAAGAGAATCATCAGCCCAGTGTAGACATATCAAGTGATGGTAAGAGTTGGAGTGGAAAAAACATTATGAGTCAATTCCTCAGTCCCTATTTTGGGATAACCAGGACTTGGTAGGAAAAGCAAAAGGAAGAGGTAGATGGCATAAGAATCAAAGATCGTTTGTACAAAGGAGAGATGAGCAAAATATTGGGCGAGCTAGGACAATGCTGATCGCCTCTGAGTCCCCACAGGATGTGGGAAAATGAGCAGCCTTCCATGAAAAAGGTGGCAAAGGAAGGCCACAGAGGAGTCCTCTAAGGGAACAGAAGAGAACGGGCTGAGGTTTGGGTGTTGTCTACCTTAAGCAGGCCCTGAGGGTGGGAGGGAATTCCAGGAGCAGTGAGGGATGAGGTCAGTGGGAAGGAGGTTGGAAACAATGTGGGGTTGAGAATGAAAAGACGTGTCCTGAGGGGTTTACCTTTTGGGTGGAGGCCAAGGGCAACAGGAACCGGAGTCACCTAGGATTAGCTGGTCCCAAATTGTAAATGAAGCACTGGGGTCAGGTTGTTCCCATCCTGGGATTGGGGAAGGAGGAAGGAGGTGGGCATGAGAGGCCCTGCTGGGCTGGAGGTGGGTATTGCAGCTGCCACATGCCATTCCCTTGCTGTAAAATCTTTTAGCAGAATGTCTGCTATCCAGGAGTACGTGCGTTGGTAAGTTTGTTCTCATTTCCTGAACAACTTACGCACTAAGCAATTACTTAAAAGCGCTGAAGGAAGAGGCTCAGGTTTCTAATGACATTCTGTCAACATGACTAATGCTACCCTGGAACACCCTTCCCCTAGGTATCTGCATGGCTCACTTTCTTCTTCAAACAAGTTTCTCTCAAAGAGGGGCCTTCTCTGATCCCAGTACCCAAATAGCCCTACTCATCACTCACTATCCTCTTGCCATGCTTTATTTTTTCTTCATTTTACTTATGTCCACCGACTTATCCTATATTTGTTTATTAGTTGGTACCTGTCATTCTCACTAGAATGTAAGCTGCATGAGGTTAGGAGTTTGCTTTTGTTCTCTACCCTATTCTCCACTGCTGAAAATGGTGCCTGGCATAGAGCACAGCTCAATAAACAGCTGTGAGCAAAGGAATTAATGAATGACTTGGCCAGGGCCAAGTCACTGGACCTCAGGAATGGCATCTTTCAATTAGAAGTTGTTGCTACTCTAATGATTTTGTTAACCATTAGGTGGCCTCTCTTCACCATGCTTCCTGTACAAAAGTGAATTGCCTAAAACTCAGCACCTGCATTTCTCCCTCAAAGTTTTAGACAATAAACTCTGACTGTTAGAAACTCAGCTGTTTGCCTTCACCACTCCTCCTCCCATCTTGCCTCCTCCCATCCTCCTTAACTGCTTTTTCTGATGTTGGCCAAGATATCAGAACCTGAGATCAGTATCAGAAAATTGAGCTCCTACCGTGACCCCATACCAAAGCCTGAGGCTTTCCATAACAAAGACAGACACCCTCCTTTCTCCAAGAGCCTATATGTTGTGAGGGAATTGATAACTAAACATGGTGATTGTATAATGGTTTAATGAGAACCACAACAGGGGAGGTGCTACCTTCAGAAAGGCTTCCCTCAAGAAATGATACCTGAGTATTAAACTGCACGATGAGTAGGATTCAGCTGAGCAAAGAAGGGTTGGAGAAAAGTGGACAGCAGGGAAAATCCCTGATCCTAGAGAAGTGGGTCGTGTTGGAGGAGCCAGAACTGGCAGGTGGCTGGGAACCCAGTAGGAGGTGTGAGTAGTGGCTAAAACCAGGATAAACTGTAGGAGGTGTGAGTAGTGGCTAAAACTTAGGATAAACTGGCTCTATCGCTTATACGACAAGCGATAGAGCCAGTTTATCCTAAGGCAAAAACAACTCAATTTCACTGCTGCTGCTGGTTTGGTTGGCAAAAAAAAAAAAAAAAAAAAAAAAAAAAAAAAAGACTCCATGATTTTAGTAATCAGATTGCTGATAATAATATTGGTATTATTATTCTGACACTATTCACTATATATATTATAGGATAGAGCAAATAAGTAATTAGGCTAATGTTGATAGAAACCAAGATTCTTCACTATAAAAGAGATGCAAATATAAAATTTTAATAATTAGTAAACATTCTATAATTTTAAATTTGAATAAAATATATTAGTGTTAACTAATGATACATTTTCTTATCTTAAATCTGTTTTCCATCTCTGATTAAGAAACAAGACTAGTCAAATGCAGTCCATGCCCCTAGTACCAGTTTGTAGTCTCTAAATTATGTTTCCCACCAAATGGAACCAGGGTTTCTTTCAGAAATGGATGGTCCAGAGGAGGAATTGCACATGAGACTGAAACATGATATACCAGATAGTGAGGGAAGTGTCAGAGATCCCTGGGGTCGTGTCAACAGGACTCAGAAGTCAACTTGTCAAGGCTCTCACTGGCCACAAATGGGACAATGTGAATATGAATAAGAATAACTAAAAAGGACTGAAATCCACATGAAGTCTGTTGGAAATTCACAAGTTTATAATGATGTTCAAAAAAGATAAATAAACACCATTGTTCACGTTTGGATGATACAGGGTAACAAACTCATTACTCTGAAAATAGGAAAGTAAAGAAAAGGAATCTACATTTGCCATATAAATTGAACCTCAGGGTAACCAAATGGTAGAGGAGGGAATGTTTCTTTCTATAGGATTATTCCAGCCAATAATTTAGAAATATTGGGCCCGGTGTGGTAGCTCATGCCTGTAATCCTAGCACTCTGAGAGGCCAAGGCAGGAGGATTGTTTGAGCCCAGGAGTTTGCCACCAGCCTGGGCAATATAGCGAGACCCCCATCTCTATAAAAAATAAATAAATAAATTAACACAGTGGTGCATGCCTGTGGAGGAGGAGGAGGAAGGAGGAAGAGGAGAAGGAAAGAAGAGGGAAAGAAGAAGAGGAAGAGGTGGAGGAGGAGGAGGAGGAGGTGGAGGACAAGGAGGAGAAAGAGGAGGAGGAGGAAGAGGAGGAGGAAAAAGAAGAGGAGGAAGAAGAAAGCAGAAGAAATATTTGCAAGCTCTTAAAGAAATAATTATTCTAGGTAAAAATAATTGTATTAGTTTCCTATGGCTGCCATAACAATGTACCACAAACTGGGTGGCTTAAAACAACAGAAATTTATTGTCCCGCAGCTCTGGAGGCTGAAATCAGAAATCAAAATACTGACAGGGCTGTGCTCCTCTGAAGCCTCTAGGAAAGAATTCTTCCTTTTGTTTGCCAGCAAGCAATCCTCAGCATTCCTCTGCCTGTAGAAGCATCACTCCCTCCTCTGCCTCCATGGTTACATGGCTATCTTCTCCCTGTGTCTATCTGTGTTCAAATTGTCCTCTTATAAGGACTGAATCAAGGCCCACCCTAATCCAGTATGACCTCATTTTAACCTGATTCCATCTGTAAGAACTCTATTTCCAAATGAGGTCACGATCACAGGCACAGCATTGGTGGGTAGTTAAAAGTTCAACATATCTTTTTGGGGAACACAGTTCAACCCGTAATAATCATCACGGGCAGCCTAGATCACAAATAGGAAGACATAAGACTTTATATATCTTCTGACAGAGTATACCACCCATTGGCAAAGAATTGGACATAAATCAGAGTAAGTCTAGATCTACCTACCAATTTACAGGAAGTAGAGAGTACAGAAAGGCATGTTAAAAAATACCACAGGCAGTAGAATCAGCAAGATCCAGAATGTGGGAAACTCTACAGAACTAATGACCTGATTTCTTCAAGAAATAAATTGCAAGGAAATTCCAGGAGAGAGCTCTGTAAATTATAATAAAATGGACATAATAGACATAACAACCAAATACAATATATAGATTTTGTTTGAAAATTTGCTTACTAGATATTTAATAAAATAATGGCTTATTGACAATTTAAAAAACAATTATATTGTGGTAATGTTTAGAAAGGGAAGAATCTTTAACTTATAGTAATACATTTCCTCAGATAAAATGGCATGTTTGGAGGTAGGAAGACAGTAGGGGGTGGGTTGGGTATGAAACAAGGTTAGCCAAGTTAATTAATGACACTTGGTAGTGGGGACATGGGGGTTCATTATATTATTTTCTCTGCTTCATATGCAGACATTTTCTAGCCTATAAAATTAAAAAGAGTTAACATGCAGTATGTTTAGTTAATGCTTCTCAGCTTGGGAAGTATCAGAACCTGCCTGATACTGCTGGAGATACCTCCCTCCTTCAGCCTCACTGAAATCTTTTGTTCTAGATACTTTCCTAGGAAATTGAGTTTCTCGTTTCAAGCTTATTCACTGCAGCTTGATTGCTGATGGAGATCTTTTGTTTGTTGGAAGCTCCTGGCTAGCTGACAAGAATATTTTTCATTAGGCAAGAAAGGAATTTTTCAAAACTGCTTTTATTATAAAAATCCTATGTACATACAGAGTCAAAAAGAAAATTCAAAAAGTGCAGAAAAATTAAGTGGTTCTATTTCCTAGAGTGTTCACTGCTTCAAGTTTCTTGTGAATTGCTCCAGACATTTTTTCTAAGCATATACAAAAATAAGCATGATTTGGACCTTACTGTAAGCCTAAGTATGTTTGCAACTTTACTTTTTTCCACCCAGCAATGTATCTTAGAGACATTTTCATAGCAGCAAATATACATCCTCCTCTGTTTTATTCCATTATGTGGAAAATTGTATTTATTTCAAATTGGTCCCTGAATGGCAGGCACTTTTTTTTCCAGTGATTTCCTCTTAGAGATAATGCTGCCATGTACCTTCTTGAAAACATATAGAAAATGAATTTTTAAAAAAATATGCATCTCTTAAGAAAGCCCTTCCTTTATCCTTCCAGTTCAGGACAGGAAGCACCCTATGATAAGAAGCAAGCACACAACAAACCTCCTGGACCTGTCCACATCACCCTGTGATTCACCAGACACACAAGCACTGGGCAGGTAGAGGCTGGAGTGGTCAGGAGCATGCCTGGCTCCTGCTGCCTCTCTGTGGAGAGCACCTCTGTGCCTCTCCAAGAGCACCCGTGGCCAAAAGCACACAGCTGCCCCCAGGCTGAGGGTGCTTGATACACCCCTGAATCCCCTCTTGTATGATGCCCAAGCCCAGGAGAGATAAAAGCATCAGCACCATGAGATTCACCTGCCTCCGGTCGTTAGATAAGTTCACAGGCACTGGCGTTGAAAGATTCTAGGACTGAGGGATGTTAAACTCAATTAAATTTACCTGGACGCAGCAATTGCTCAGCTGGTGATGTGTCCAAGTTAAGAAGCTAAAATGCTAATGTGTAGCACCAGTGCCTCTGATGGCTTAGCGGCTTCTCTGAAAGTGGGTAACCAGAGTAAGCTTTTATTTTAGCTTACTTTTTAGTTTACTCTATTTTGTTTAAAAATGTGGTTTGTGTTTAATCCTCTGGAAGTCCTCTGTGTCAGCAAGGCTTTTCTTTCCTGCTGTGTGAGACTTTATACAAGACATCTCTTGCCAGATTTTGGAATTCCCTGGCAAGGAAGAGAGGCAATTTGAGTAACCTGGCCACAGACAAATACATTTCACTTCAACAAAGCTTTTCAGATGTCATTGAAGATGTGTGAGAAACCAGATAGAAAGCTATAGAAAATGCTCTTTGAAAAAGTATTCCCTCATTGACTGCTTAATGAAGCTCTTGCCATCCAATCTTCTGAATGGGATAGATAACTCTGGGCCGTTGCTTTGCCAAGGAGAGGTTTGTTAGACCATAGGGACAGGGCTTGGGTGTTGGTCAACTGTCTCAGTACAGGCTATGTGGGGCCTCCTTTACAGCTTGGACAATAAGTATCAGGGCTAGGGTCAAAACGTACATAATTTGGTTTGCTTGTCTTTCTTTCTTTTCCTTTCTTTTTTTTTTGAAACGGAGTCTCGCTCTGTTGACCAGGCTGGAGTGCAGTGGTGCAATCTCGGCTCACTGCAACCTCCGCCTCCTGGGTTCAAGTGATTCACCTGCCTCAGACTCCTGAGTGGCTGGGACTCAGGTGCATGCCACCACACTACTTTTTGTATTTTTTAGCCCAGCTAATTTTTGTATTTTTAGTAGAGGCAGGGTTTCACCATGTTGGCCAGGATGATCTCAATCTCCTGACCTCCTCATCCACCCACCTCGGCCTCCTAAAGTGGTGGAATTACAGGCATGAACCACTGTGCCCGGCCGCTTGTCCTTTTTTAAATAATGCTCATGTGCCTGTTTGAAAAGTCTATGCAGGCTTACGTAGTCTCTCCCTGAAGAGTGTATTTTGGAGTTACTCCTGATTGCTGTTAGCTTCCTTTGTGAAACGTGGCCGATTGATAGTTATTGGAAGAAAAGCATATGGTTACTTTAAAGGGACCAACAAAGTTTTTGATCATCTGACAACTTTGATGTTTCAGTAACAGCATTTGGCTTACAAATAAGGCTACTCAGAAATCACCGTTTTAGCGGGACTTGAGGAGGGGATTCAAGTGGGCAATAGAGAAGAAGTTGAGTGGAAGTCCTATGAGGCCAACACAAGAGATGTAGGATGAGCTGGCTAGAAGGAGAAGGCTGTTCTGTGTTTTATATATATATATATATAAAATAAGCATTAATATCAAGAAAACAAAAGAAAAAAGAGCTAATGGAGGTGCGGTGGCTGGGGTGGGGGAATGGACTAACCTAAGAGGTACTGGTCAGGCTGGGACAGAGCTTTGGACACAGTTCACTGCTGATTCCCAGCACCATGTGGAAATCCAGTCCTAGACTTTATAGGCACTGGGCACTGGCTGATTGTGCAACTGGAGCCTGGTCCACGACTTTCATGAGCAGGGGCCAGTCACCAGGTTTCATGGGGTTATGGAAATAAATCCTGACCAGAAATCAAGTGGATTAGGTCCCAGGAGACAGACAGTGATTCTTAGGAAATCATCCAGGGAAGCTTTCTGTCTGCCCCCATCCCCTTCCCACCTGCACAGGGGTGTCCCATTTCCTGTCCAGTCTCCCTAAACAGCATTTATGTTCTGAACTAGTTCAGCTCCATAGAGAAGCTTTTGTTAAGCATTCATTAGCTTGTAAGATATTTTTTTCATCTATGAAATTCCCTCAAGTCTTTTGATATTGTCAAGTGCCACAATGACTAGTTTGAACAACTGTGACTTTCAGCTGCCTGAAGACTTGTTATGCCATCCCTGTGGATTGTAGATTCAAACTCAGGCATCTTTTAGTCAACAGGAGGAAACATGAGAAAGGGATGTAGGGTCCTCTCTCCCTGCCTTTGGGGTCTGTAAGCTACAACCTGTTTTTCCTACTAACCTATCAATCTTCTAGTCAATCTTGATTCTAGTTCCTGTAAACAGATCAATTTCCTAGAGAGATAGAATACCAGGGTGCCTGGTTTAGGAGTCAGAAAATCTGGGTTCAGTATTGTCCCTACCACCAATGACTATCCATGGCCCTTCAGCAAATCTTTCAGTATTTCCCCTTAAGTAAAAAAGAAGAAGTTGATGGCCGTGTGTGGTGGCTCACACCTGTAGTCCCAGCACTTTGGGAGGCTGAGGTGGGCGGATCAAGAGGTCAAGAGATCAAGACCATCCTGGTCAACATGGTGAAACCCCATCTCTACTGAAAATACAAAAACTAGCTGGGCATGGTGGCGCATGCCTGTAGTCCCAGCTACTCGGGAGGCTGAGGGTAGGAGAATTGCTTGAACCTGGCAGGCGAAGGTGGCAGTGAGCCGAGATAGCGCTGCTGCACTCCAGCATGAGCGACAGAGTGAGACTCCATCTCAAAAAAAAAAAAAAAAGTTGGATCAAGATGCACAAAGATTTCAATAGCCCAAAAGGAAGAGCTGAAACTAACAAGATTATATTTAAAACAGTTAGTTGCAGAGATAGATGCTGGGAAAGAGCTAACATTGCTATTCCTGTAGAAAGGCTCTGTTGCCCAGAGCTGAATGTGAACCAAGAGTGAGCTATGGCTGCTGGTATAGCTCACCATCACTGGCAGCATTGCTAGAAGCTAGGAGGTTAGAGGCCTGCTTTACTGTGCCCTGGTCTGGCCATGGCATGTCCTGCCCCCAGTCTCACATTTGCCTCCAATCCTCTCTCCAACTTGTAGTCAGTGATTTTTCTTAAAATCCAAATTTGATTGTGTCACTCCCCTGCTTAAAAGCCTTCAGTGGCTCTCCATTGCCCTCAGCATAGAATCTTATACAATGTCCCTTGTGATTTGGCCCCTGCTGACATCTCCAGACTATCTCTTGTACTCCACTGATCCATGACCCTCACCTCTGATGAGGCTAGAACAAATCATATTTCACTTGTTCCCTTTGAAATGCCTAGCCTTCCATTGACATTATGAGAGGCGTAATAACTCACCTTCATGCCAAGGGCTGCCAGGAGGAAGTGGGATATTATTTGCTCTGGCTGCAGCAGAGGGCGCAAATAGTATCTCTGGTGGGAGGGAGATGGATATGGTGCAATCTTAGAAGCAGCTTTGGAAAATGCTATGATGTGCTATATTTGGGTACATTTGGTAGAGGAAGGGTGTGCTGTGGAGAAGGGATGGCTTCCTGGTGACCCAAGGAGCGACCTGGCCCTAAAAGACCTCAGCACCATCTCAGGAATGTGGTTGGAAGGATTATTGTGTTGAGTGAGGTGTTCATATAGATAAAATATTAAAGATCCTGCAGAATATGGATTCTAAGATCTGCAGGTCCCTGACAGCTCTAAAACACCACACAATTTAGAAAACGAAACAGACATTCTAACTTACGACTTATTTTCCTTAGCAGCTTCTGGGTATTTACCTATTCCAAATCTGCCCTTGATGCCTGGTTCACTTCATTGTTCCACTGGGAAAGGAAAAAGGGACATAGAAACGTTATATAACTTGTTGTAGTTTTTGCAGGTAGCAATAAGAGGCAGAATCTTAATAGGAAACAGAACTCTCAGTTCCTAGGCACTAAAGCAGATGCTTTTCCAGGTCCCTGATGACTTCACGTGCCAAGTTGCCCTATGTCGTGTCTCTTACCATTTTGCCTGAATTCTATGTATAAAGTTCAAGAACACAACTCTGACAGGGTGACTGTGGGTATGGGTTCTGGAATTAGATTGCCTGTGTGACCTCAGAAAAAGTCACTTAATTTTGCTGTTTCTCCTATTTCAGCTTATCTTAGTTTCCTCATCTTTCCATTTCTCCATCTATAAAATGGATATGATAATGGAATTAACCTTGTAGGGTTGTTATAGGGATAAAATGAGAACACAGTACATGGGTATAGTAAATGCTTAATAAACATTAGCTGGTATTATTAGTACTGGACAAGGACTGGATTGGAAATAAAGATAATTGATTTATCATTCCCTTGTGAAAAGTATAGTACAGTGGTCTTCAGACTATTTTCTGTGTAGCCTCAGAAGTTCCTCAGAGCTTCCACTGAGAGCCTGGACTGGGTTTAATGGGTGAGAGATGACACCACTGACATAGATGAAATAAACGGAGTGGGAGTATGCACCAAAATGGTGCTCCTGTGCTGCTGTCTGTGGTCCTGAAATATAATTTGTTAGTAGGACCTAGTTAATTCTCTAGAAAACTGGTAGGTACTCTATTGCCCCATGCCTTTCCTCCCTTCTCAATAACTCCTTGCCTATGACCAGTTCTCCCACCAACTACTATTTGGATAAATTGTTGATAACCTATTGAAGCATTAGTTTCCTTATATTTTAATATAGGTATTTTCTACACACTCCCTCTGTATGTTCATGGGGATGCTCCCAGGTTATGTGCCATCCTATATATATAAACTCCTCCCTCAATGCCTGCCTGAGGGACATAGTCAGAAAGGGGCAACATACTGGCAACAAAATACGTTTGCCTCTGAGCTCCCTCCTAGTAGAGTCACTGGAACCCCAAGCCCACTGAAGGCATAGCCCAGTTTCTACCTGCAGAGTCCCAGGGGGCCCACACAGATTTTTAGCAATCATTCAAGTTTTTCTGAGGCCAGGATCGGGATCAGAGCAGAGGCATTCTCTGCACTGTCTCCTGGTGGCCTACGTGAGCTGTCATTGCCTCTGCCATTACTGATGCTATACCTCCTTTCTGGTAGTCCTTATGGTGGGGACAGGGCAGGGCACTCCCCCAGCAGGGTCACAGCTCTTCCGTTAGATGCCTCGAAGTATTCTTTTGCTGTTTCAACTTTAAATCTTCTTGACCAAGGACTTGGGATTGATTTCCAGTGGCGTCTGGGCCAAGTGACAGTTGAGCCACCTTCTGTCCCTGACTATCTTGCTGAAAAGCCTTTCCCCTTTCTGTCTCATAAGCCCAGACAGTGCAATCCATCACTGTCCCAGGATAAAGTCCAGCCTCCACTGGGCCTTCCCCAGGGAAGACAGAGGGGATGCGCTGCTTTTGTCCTCTTTCTTGATGTCAGGGTTTTTATCTCACATCCTGCAGCTCAGCTTCATTCCCAACACCCTCATCAAATAACTCTCCTGGTGGCCCACAAGTGGGTCTCCTAAGGGCATCCTGTCAGCTGGGCTCCCTCTGGGATCCCCAATCCAAGATATGAAAGTTCTGCACCAGAGGAGTTCTCCACATTGATAGAGTGTTATTATGAGGAAAGAGTTGGAAAAAATTTTCCTTTCCATAGATTCACAGAGCAGAAAAACACTCTTGGTGTTGATTTGGCCCATCTTTCTGGCTCCAAGCGGGGTTAAACTCAAACAATGAATCTTTAAACTTAGAAAGAGAGGAAAACACCTCCTAGAGATTGCAATGCAAAAATACTCCCTTATAAGTTGTAGGATTTTTTTTTTTCTCCTAGTGGCCACACAAATTCTCTGGTGGTGCAATTTGAGTCCTTTGCCTGTTGTTCTGTCCTCAAGGGGAATCAGAGAGAAGATCATAGTCTCTTTAAGTATTTCCATCACATTGCATTTCTCTCTGGCTGAGTGCTTCTCCACCCCCCTCCTTCACACACACACACACACACACACACACACACACACACACACACACACACACACACACATTCCTACCCACACATTTAGTCCTAAACTATAATCACCTGTGTCCGACTTGGCTCTTGGAAGTGAAGAGGGAGCCCTGTGTTTGCAATACCACGAGCATATTTTCCCCAAGAGCTGCTTATGCAGCAATACAGAAATTCCCACTGCTCTGCCTTTTAATTAGTTCAGGGAGTTGCAGCCTAACGGTGTGGGTGTGCTTGCCAGCTGTGCTTTTCGGGAAGTTGTATGTCTGCTGCTCCTTCTCTCTCCTCCCCAGGGTTGGGAAATTATAGACCCTGCTCTCTTTACCCTGTAGAACCCCAGATGCTCTAGGGCCTTTTCCGGCCAGTGCTCAAAGGCCCTTGGGAACAAAGGCGGCGACACTCAGATCTCAGGTCTTGAAACCTGCTGTCCTTGAGCAGGGTGGCAGAGATGACCTTTGAACTAAAGGGATTATTTTCATCTGTGACTATTCAGTCCCCTCAGGTTACCTACCGTGGAATCAGTGCTTGCTGGGGACCAGAAGAGGGATTTTATGGCTTGAGGGGTACCTGCATCTCTCCCAGGCAGCGCCTTGTTTGTTCTACAGGCTGCCAGATACCTTATCTCCATGAAATGAGAGGCCTCCAGCATCCCCTCCTGCCCCACTTCCTGCAGTATCTCTACTTCCCCACATGGGCCCTGGGCTGGCTGCATGGCTGAAATTAAATCTCTCATCGCTGCTGTCTTTTTAATTAAACTTTTTTCCCCTTCATATTTTGTTTGTGCATTCTCCCTCTGGGTGGTCACATCACACTCCCGGCTCCAGTTTTAAGTTCTCCTGGTTACCAAGATTCAGCACATCCCCCTCCTTCAAAGGGTGGGTGATAGTGTTTTTCCTGGCATCCTCCCACAGACACTTTTCCAGCTCAGCTGCGCGGCTAGTGCCTGTCTGATTTGCCCAAATGGGTGGTGTAGGTTTCTACCACACAATTTGAACTCAAACCCATCAGGGCACAATTTTCTTTCTTCACTTATCTCAACCTTGGGCATGGATTCTACTGTTCGTTGCTTCCTATTTATATACCTGCTTTTTGTTAGGCTGTTGTACACACACACACACACACACACACACACACACACACACACTCACTTAGTCTTTTGAGCAGAGCTTCTGCCAGCCTTCCTCCTTGGCACTTGGCTTCTCTGGCACAACATCTCTCTGCAAATGGGGTGATTCGTTGCTGCTCTGGCCATTGACTCTAATCCGACAGACCTGCACATAGCCACTTGCTTGCCACGTAGTCCCAGCACGTCACATTGATTTTCACCAAGTGTACCTCGGCAAAGCCTGAAGACAGGTACCAGCCTTGTTATGTTCATATTTTTCAAGGCCTAGACTAAGAGCACAAACCAAGAGGCTCAGAACTCTTTGATAAATGATGTTTTCCATGACTAAAAATATATGCTTTTGTAACCCCTATCTAGTTTCAGAGGATCTGCCTAATTGAAATGTTGTCTTGGATGCTATATTTATTTTTCAAAATAGCAAAGTAAATTAAACTGTTATTTTCATTTAACCCATTTCCTGTTTGCCCCGAGAATACTCTTGCTTCTAATCATAATGTAACATCACATATATTTCTGTTACATTAGGATTAGAGACAAGTTCTGCTTAGAAATAACTCCAAGAATAGTTTTTATATTTTATTTTCATACCGAAAATCAGATTTCCTTCAGCCTCAAAGAGCATGTTTATGTAAAATTGCTGGCAGTGAGTTGCACTTTTATTTTCTAAATAGGAAATGGGTTAATTTTCAAAAGGCGTAATACATTTGTATGACTTGAAACACAAAAAGTATAAACTATTTTTTTGGGGGGTCAGGGTCTTACTCTCACACAGGCTGGAGTGCAGTGGTGTGATCATGACTCACTGCAGCCTCAACTTCCCAGGCTCAAGTGATCCTCACACTTCAGTCTCCCAAGTAACTGAGACTACAGGCACATGACACCATACCTGGCTAATCTTTGTATTTTTTGTAGAGATGGAATTTCAACATGTTGGCCAGACTGGTCTGGAACTCCTGTGCTCAAGTGATTGCCTACCTCGGCCTCCCAAAGTGCTGGGATTACAAGCATGAGCCATTCTACCCAGCCAAAAAGTATAAATACTCTTAGACAGCAAAAATGCTTTCTCCCAGTCTTGTTCCCTTCTGCCCAGTTCCCACCCTGCCTAGGTAACTACTGTTCTTGGCTTCTTGTGTTTAACATGGATCTTGATAGTCTCGTACCAGATTCAAAAATCAGTCAACTACCTCAAAAACAATGACATACTGGCTACTTAAATAGAAAAGGAGGCTTCTTTTTTTTTTTTTTTCGCTCTGTCACACATTTGTCGCTTAGGATTGAATTAACTGCCCTGTTCCCCACCCTGAGAGCTATATAAATTCTATCCTAAACTTTTTCTGTTTCTGACAGTCTACAACGTAGCCTTTGTTGCACTATGAATTTTTATCTCAGCCATCTTTGTCTAAGTTTCTTTGTTTCAATGTCTTGAAGCTTAAAGCAGATTCCATTACTTGGAAGCTTAGTGAATTGGCCCCAGTTAATCAGATAAGCACTAAATAAATTCCCTGGAAACCTCCAACAGATAGACTTTAAAAGATCCAGCACAATCGGTTTATCCTGACAAGATTACAGCTGTGATACAGTGAAGACGGAGGAGACTCTGGTTATCTGAATAACTTGAAGTGGACTCTAAGGAAGAGGAAGGCATCAGGAGTGTGGACAGGCAGCCATGTTCAGGCTCAGGCTGGATGTGTGCTGTGGCCAGTACTGGCTCTGGATAGCGGTCAGCAAACCAGGCAACAAGAGCCCAGCATTCCTGCAGTCAGAAAGAAAATTCACCTGGGAAGAGGGACCTTTAGAGAGCTCTGGCTGCCCACTTCCTGGGCGCTCTTGCCTCTCAGGCTGGAGGAAGGACCCCGGTAGCTCAGTCATGGTCAGCACCGTCTCCAAGACTGCCCCAAACACATGCACACTTAGTGTCACCTAATGCATTTGTCCCAAGTCATCACTTCTCTACAAAGAGCTTTTAATGCACTGGCTCAGGTGGCTCTGGATGAGTCAGGAGGGGTCACCAATGTGGTTTCCTCTGAGGAAACTCTCCACAGGTTTGTTCTGTAAACTAACTATCCCACACATCTCTGTGACCTGGCACCACATTTAAAGATGTTGGTCAAACTCATGGAAGCAGAGTAGCATCGTGGTTGCCAGCGATTGGCAAAAGGGGAAAGGGGAGATGATGGTCAAAGGGTGCAAAGTTTCCATTACACAAGACAAATTCTGGAGATCTACTATACAGCATAGTGCCTGTAGCTTTGAATATTATATTGTATACTTTAAATTTGTAGGCTGAGAGCAGTGGCTCATGCCTGTAATCCCAGCACTTAGGGAGGCCAAGGTGGGTGGATCACAAGGTCAGGAGTTTGAGACCAGCCCAGCCAATATGGTGAAACCCTGTTTCTACTAAAAATACAAAAATTAGCTGGGCATGGTAGCAGGTGCCTATAGTCCCAGCTACTCAGGAGGCTGAGGCAGGAGAACCCTTGAACCTGGGAGGCAGAGGTTGCAGTGAGCCAAGATCACGCAACTTCACTGCAGCCTGTGCGACAGCAAGACTCTGTCAAAAAAAAAAAAAAAAAAAAAAAAATTTGCTAAAAAGGTAGACCTTATGTTAAGTGTTCTTACCATACACACAAAAATAATGATAATAATAATAAAGGGAGTGAGAGGAAACTTTGAGAGGTGATGGATGGCCTTGGTGGATGGTGTCAATGGTTTCACAGGTGATATCTACAGATTCATCAGGTTGTATACATTAACTATGTCCAGCTTTCTACCTGTCAATCATATCTCAGTAGAGTGGTTTAAAGAAAAGAGATGCTGACTGGTGATCCTAGAGATGGCCCCAGGTCCCACAAGATCCAGAATAACCAAGACCAGGGAAGTGTGCTGTAGTCTCAGTCGGTAGTATTAATATTAGCATTTGATTGTGAGGCTATGAAAACTGACCATTCTTATACAGTGAGTGTGGTTTCTATGGTAACACCACATTAAATATTTATTAAGAAAATGTTACTCCCAAGCCATACCTAGTAGTAGTGGTTATTGTACACAGCACTGGAGACATACAAAGGGAAAGCAAGTACTTTCTTTGGGTAAACCCCTTGGTCTTTAATTAGGAGTTGGGAGGAAAATACAGGGTCCTGGCTATGAGCTGTGCCCACCTTAGCCGCCTCCCCTAGGAGTAGCCCCCAGGATGTCCACTGAAGCTCATCCTGACCTTAGGAATATCTTCTGATCTCTGAGCAGTGGAGCTCAATCCTTGGGGCTGCCTGGCATAAGAGCGAGTTCCCACTTGAACAGGAGATGCAAACACACATATGTGCTACAGTGGGGCAGACACCTTCCCCCAGGACTGTGGATGTGGCCCAGGGTAGACTGGGCAAGAGGATACCTCTGGACCCAGACTCCCACTTAGGAGGCAGAAGTGCTCAATCAAGGGCATAGACAGAGACCAAAGGAGAGCTGGAGACTAAAATTGAAGAGAGGAAGCATTCTGACCAGGTCCCCCACACTGAAGAACCCAGGTAAGTGTGGAAGCCCAGGTGAAAGGCAAGGACTCTGGGCACCCTGGGCACTGAGGAGAGGAGCAGGAGGGGCAGGCTTGGTATCATGGGGAGCCAGGTCTCCTGGTAGCGATGTGGGGATGGGCCAGAGCAGAGGCATGCAGGTGTAAGACTGTGGCAGCAATTCAGGAAGAGAGTGGTTTGGTGATAGCCGCAGCAGAGATGGGACCATGAGAGGCAGGAGATGGAGGCCACAGATATCACAAGGGTAGACTCTGTAGGGCTTGGTTCCTAGGCTGAAGTGGGAGAGGGGAGGGAGGTCTCAGATCATGCCCATGTTCCTGGCTTGGCTGATGCGATGAATGGCGGTGTCAGTCAGAGATTGGGACATGGAGGAAGGGTTCAGTCTGTGGAGAAAGAGGATCAAGGAGGCCTAAGAATGGCTTAATGGGAGGGGCTTATGGGACATCCATATTCCCAAAACATCCTCATAGGAAGGAATGAGAAGAGATGGGCCCCCTGGAAGTGTGAGATGATGGAGAAGAACAGACACACAGACCCAGGCAGCAGGGTGGGGTGTTTTGGTGGAGGAGGGCAGGGGCTGTGATGAGTCAAATCTACTGTGGCAAGTAGGAGACAGGGGCCTGTCTGGAAATGACAGCAGCCTTCAGTTCTGCCTTAAGACTTCCATTGGTGGGCAAAGAAATAAGTGTGGGCTTTCAACAGCACTTTCCGGATCTACATGTGATCAGGTGGATGGGTGTGTGAGGTCCAAGGTACTCCATCCTTGACGAGCAGTCATGGAGGGTGACAGAGCTGGATCCCATCAGTGGTGTGCTGGAGTCAGCTCCTGCCAGCTCAGCTCACAGACTGATTGTGCACATCTCTTCCCATCTCTGCATTCAGTGACATCATGTTCATAGCTTGAAATCAGCCATGATGGGAGCATTTACACCATGGAGGTTGGCAAATGCTGCAAGTCAGGACTTTATTTTCCAGAAAGCCAATGTTAAATATTCACTGGCACACCACTGGGGTGGAAGGGGGAACAAAGTTGCATGTGGGCAAGTGAAAATGGATGAGTCTGGAGACAGAGGTGGGCAGGAGCCAGAAAAATGAGCTAAGAAGACTGGAGAACAATTGAGAAGCAGTATGATTACAGTGCATTGCTTGAGAGTGAGGAATTTAAAGCCTGGAGGCTTGAGTTCACATTCTGGCTCTGTCACTAATTGTATGACCTTGGCCAGGTTACTTAACCTCTCTTGGCCTCAGTTTTTTCCTTTATGAAATGGGAGAAATAATGCCTACTTCATGAGGTTACTATGAGATTTCAACACATTTTGCATGTAAGCACTTAGAACAGAACCTAGCATGCAGTAAGCATTCAACAATAAGTGTTAGCAGGCTGGGTGCAGTGCTCACGCCTGTAATCCCAACACTTTGGGAGGCCGAGGCAGGAGGATCATGTGAGGCAAGCAGTTCAAGACCAGCCTGGGCACATGTGAGACCCCAACTCTACACAACATTTAAAAATTAGCCATGTGTGGTGATGTGCACCTGTAATCCTAGCTAATCTGGAGGCTGAGGTGGGAGGATTGCCTAAGCCTGGGAGTTTGAGGTTACAGTGAGCTGTTTTCATGCTACCACACTTGTAGCAGAGCAAGACCCTGTCTCAAAAAACAAAACAGAAAAACAGTGTTGGCTATGTAGATCATGACATGATTGTATTTGTCTTTTGGAATGAACCCCACAGTATAGAGAATACATTGAAAGAGGCAAGAGAGAAGGCAGGAAGAGCAGGCAAGGAGCATCATTAGACAAGACATGGGGGAGCCTAAGCTAAGGCAGAGAGAAGAGAGGAGATTTGAAGGAGCTTGAGGTGGAATGGAGGGGACTGGGAGATTTATTGACTATGATTCAAGAAGGAGAGAGGGAGAGTGGGTAACGTGACTAGAAGAGGCTTTGGGAAAGAGGCTGGGATCAGGCTGGAGTTTGAAGGGCTATCTTTGCAGAGAAGAGGGAGGAGGAAGCAATATGGGAGGAGAACAAGTGTTTTTCAGAGAGTATTGGGGTTGGGGATGGAGTACCTGGTAGGGCGTGACAATGATTGGTGGGTTCAGGGGTGAAGGGTGTCATTTCAGCAGAGGAGCATGAGTCCATAGCACAGTCAGGTCCCTCTGTGGCCTGGCCTGCCTTTGCCTGGCTCTGGGTCTTAGCCAGGTGTGGCCATCAGCACACATCCTCCTGCTGCCCTTGCTAACTTGTCTGCATCCACTGCTGCTGCCACTGGGTGTACACGAGCTCTCAGCAGGATGGTTCCGAGTTCTGACCCAATTCTGTGGTCAGCATGATGGGGAGCCTTGCTTGACAGTTTTGTCTGCCATGTATGTGGATGGTGCACAGAGCAGAGCTGGGGACAGTGACCCTTCAGGGGTCTGTTGGTGTGAGTTGATGTGTGTGGATGCTTTCACTTCTTAGCAAAGGAGGTGGAAAGATCTCTTGCTTGTTAACTGTGCATCATGAAAGTGAGAGAAGGACAATGGACAAGTGAGATGTGTCTGTCTTCAGCCTGGTCCCTGGTGCTGCTGTTTTAGGCCCCTATGGAGAGAGAGCTTGGAGGAAAAAGTTTAAAGAGCTATTTTCATGAGGGACTTTGTGATACTTAGAGCACATATTCTACTTCTGTGGGACCCTGGTGACAAGATGTGGCACAGAGCCAGGGAGAAAACCATGATCCCAACTCTTGCAGGAAGTCAGCACTGTGGGCCTGCATGCTGGTGCTCTTATCATAAACCCTGACAGCCCAGACAGCAGTATGGTACCCTCAAGTGGCTTCTTGGGTGAAGGTATCAATGAGAGAAAACTGGAAGGGGACAGGAATAGCAGGGAGGATGCTATTGATGTAATCATTGGACTGGCTCATGGGCATGTAGGCAAGTGGGATAAGAACATCATCTTTGTGTTACTGAATTTCTTTGGAATTAAACAGGATCCACAGGAAGGTGGCCTGGGGATGTTCAGATTACCCATGAAAGTGAAACATTAGAAGACCACATTCATGCTGGCTTGGCTGACTTGAGCTGGGGGGTTTGCCGTGGCTGCCCCAGCTGGGTTGGCTGAGGGCATACAGTAACTGCAGGGCTGGGTGCTCTCAAGGTAGTTCATCTGTCTCCAAGCCTGTCTGGGTCACCACTTACACTTGCTCTTATGGTGAAAACAGAGAAAATACCTCAGCCAAAGACCAGCCTGTGATTTCAGCAGGTCCAGGGTGGCCCCTGCCTGAGCTGGAGTGTCCTTTGGTGATAGGATGGCACTTACTAAGGTGTTAGGAATTAATCTCAGTGGGGAAGGGCTGGGTGAATTGCGGAAGCAGGGTTGGAACTTCAGCATCAGGAGCCCAGACCTCCTCTCTGAGCAGGTCTACACTGGTTGTGTTCACTGGTTCCAACTTTGTAAAGACAAAGCTGGCTCAGGACACTGGGGTCAGCAGAAATAGGTGGAAACTGCTGTGGAGATTTACTGAAGCTCCACACCCCCTGTCATCTCAGCCTTGCGTCTCTGCTGGGGGCAGACTCCTGCCACCAGCTCTGTCCCAGCAGGATTCTACTCCACATGCCTAAAATCATCTCCTTGACTCTAAATTCCTTCTTTCCATATTTGTGTTAATGCTCCCAGCATAGAACCACAGTAGTTATCATTTCTGAGTGTCCTACATGCTGTCCCATCTCACTCCTTCCAACAAGAGTGGCTTATTTTTCCTTTTAGGTCCCACTGTCTACAACGGGTGGACCATCAGTCACATGCCTTGCTCCTCTCTGGCTTCAAAGGTGCCATGAAATGGAAATCTGGTCAATCAGAGACCTCAATTCCTTGGGCCACAGTGATAGGTCCAGGGATGAACTCCTGACCAAGGCCTGGCCAATCAGAGTCTTTCTTAGGACCTTTCTACCAGAGGTCATGGGAAAGCTCACCTGTGTTTGCTGGGAGATGAGTCTGGGGCTGCCTAAAACACTTGCCTGCGCACAGAAAGAGCCTAGTCGTGAGTGGAGCTGTGCCTGCAGCAAGAAGTTTCCTTACACTTCCTAGTGACATGGCTAATACATTCTTTCTTTTTTTTTTTCTTCTTTTTTTTTTTTTTTTTAGCTAATTTATATAGGGTTTTACCATTTGCAACTAAATCTAATGCAGCCACAACAGCATCCAAATTTGATTTCTCAAACTTATCTTTATTTTATTAGTCTCCATAATGCCTCTCATATCTGTCCCTTCCTTTTCATCCTCACTGGAGTGAGTAAAGCTACCATGCTTCATCATACTTTATACCTGGAAGACACCCTCCTGCTCCCCATTTCTCATTGAGTCTCACCCAAAGTCAGACCTTTATCACCTTATAAGCTGGATTATTGCTGAGCCCCCATTGAAAATCATGAAAGATCAAAGTCTAATACCTTAATTCCTAGTGCAAGACTTCCTTTGATTCTAATCTTTCTTTTCAACCCTCCTTTTCCCCATTTGTCTCTTAGATGACCTCTCTGAATGGTTAGCCTGAAAACTCCAGAAATGCCTTTTTTTTTTCTGTGGGCCACATTTATTCATTTATTCACCATGGCCTTTTGTATGCCAGGCACTTGCTGGGTCTCTGCCTGGAACACCTGCTTTTTTATCTGAATCCTGTTCCTGCTTTCACACCTAGTTTATGTTACCCTTCCTCCAGCAAGCTTTCCCTGACCTACTGACCCACTCACTGGATAGGTCCAGTTTATCCCTGGACCTTTCACTGTGACCCAAGGAATGGAGATCTCTGATTGACCAAATTTCCATTTCTTGCCACCTTTGAGACCAGAGAGGAGCAAGGCATGTGACTGATGGTCCACGTGGACCATGGTAGACAGTGGGACCTAAAAGGAAAAATGAGCCACTGATCTGTTCCAGCCCTGGACCTCAGCAGCACCTCCTGTGTGGCTTTCTGGTGTGCTCACAGCAGCTCATCAGGCTATCATTTTCTCTTTCTTATGTGTACTTATCTTCTCCTTCCAAGTAACGCAAGGGCAGGTGTGTTCCTTCTTTCCCCTGAATCATTTAGTGTGGTGCTTGACACCTAGTGGGCTTTCTAGCAATGTTTGTCATTTGGTTATTTAAATGTTTGATTGATGCAGTTGGCATGAAAATGAAGAAAAAGCAGGAAACTTAAAAAACAAAAATTGCTGTGAGGCCCCAGTGGCACTCTCTGCTCTACACACTCCTTCCCCTAGCACCCATAGAGGCCACTTGGTAACACACCCAGGTGCCACCTCTGGCGCTGTCTGGCAGACAGGCTTCCAGCCAAGAACTGCTCCTGCCTCTCCTGAATGCCCAGCTCATTGTGGAGCTGCAGTTACCCTTGGCCAGTGTTGCTTAGGAAATTAGCCAGACACTGGAGGGTTAAAAAACTTCTCTCTTTTTCGTGAAGGGTAGAGAAAGAGAGATCTTTCCTGTCTATACTGTGCTTGGCTTTCGGCACCTTCCTGTTATCATAATGGTTCTTTGTTGGTGGCAAAAGCCTTTTCAGACCAGTGAGGCAATATTTCACCCTTGGTCACACTTTAAACCTTGTTGTCAGGGGCCAGCTAACTGTGCCGTAGGCTGTGGGTTGCATCAGCCTGTGTGTATGCTTGTGAGGTTAGTTTGGGGATAATGACTGGCTAGGGTTATACCTAATTTTGCATAATAGTGATGGGAGAGGGGTAACAGGGTGATAAGAGTTATACACCGAATGCTCTTGGCTAGGGAATGCAGGCCCAGAACGTTCCACCATTCCCTGGCATCTGGCCAACCACCCCCATGATGGCCTGAGAAAGGTTCACAGTGCAGACAGCCAGACTTTTCTCCTATTCGGTTCTCAAACAGCCTCTCCTCCATTGCCACCCTCTGTCCCTCCTCCCAAATGCAAGAGAAAAATAAAGATAGGTGGCAACGATGCCCAGTGGGGTGAACAGAGAGCAGAGAACCACACTGGACCTGATAAAGTGACTTGGTGAACGCTGATAGGCAGACATCACTCCTAGCTTTGGTCAGTATTTCTCAGTTCCCAAGAACGTTTCTCAGCTATTCTCCTCATCCAGTGTCTATGAGTCTGCTATGCTTTAAAAATGATATACACTAGGAAGTGCAAAGCAGAGTAAGGTTAAAATCACCTTTGGGAATCTAGTGAAAGTGTCATAGATTTAGACCATCTTAGAACCGGCTCCCGATTAGGGGTGTTTTCCAGACCAACTCTTTGTCTGCACTGGGACTCTCCTCTTAGGCCTAAGCTGGTTGTCTGGACTCCATCTACAAGATAGCGGCCAGTTCTTCTTCATACTGGGTCTGCCCTGCAGCTTCCAGCTGACACTTGTTCTTTTCCAGCAAGCACTGGCAGGGCTCCCTGGAAACTTTTCTTTGTCCCCACCGGCCCTGTATCCTGATGGATCAGGCCAAGGCATTGACCTAGAGCAGTGCAGACCAGAGGCCACAGCTTTATACTCCTCTTTCTCTGGTCTCTGACAGGAGCAAATGCTGGAGAGACTGCCCACATCTCCCTTCTGAGCCAAGACACTCATCCTTCTAACTTCAGAAGTGCTGCCTGCTGATGGGTCCCTCCCTGGGAGTTGCCCTCAGCCAATGGGAGCTGCCTCCCAAAGATTACATGCCTCAGGCACAAGTGGACGATGCAGCGGTACCAAGGGCTCCTCCTTTCCCTCCATTCAAGATATCTCCGAAGGGCCAACTTGGCTTCAGAGCTCCCTGTGTGATCAGCTGAGGCCTCTAGTACAATTGTGCACTACTCAACCCTGTGTCTGAGCCTCCTTCTCTCACTCCCTCATGGGTATTGTTCCCAAGATCAGCCACCAGGCCCCATGATTGTGTGCCCCTTTTGGAAGACCACTCCTCACTATAACAGAGGACAGGAGTGAAGAACGTCTTCCTCTTTGCATCTCAACATGGATTCCAGAGGCTAAACACACTAACCTGCCCATCAGACCTAGAACAGACCCCAACCAGCAGAGACTTTCCTATGTGGGAGCTGAGCTGGAACCACAGCTAGTCAGGGGACATGCCTGCAGGTCCTCCCCACCCCTCCCTGACTCCAAAGAGGCCAGTCCAGCTCAGCCTCTCTGCCTCTCCCATTCCAGGCAACTCTAGAAGCCTAGAGTGTAGATTTTGTAAGGCCAGGCACCCCCACATTTGGGGATAACCATTACATAGCACTTGGCACAGCAGCCATAGGAATGCCAGGGACTAGTCATCAAAGCCATGAGACTCTGAGTGCTGTTGGTGCCAAAAATCACTCTAACCCTTCCCAGAGGCTGCCCCTGGGCATTCCCTGGAGTGTTCCTTATGGAGCATGGACAATGAACACAGCCACACTTCTTTCCAAATGGAATATTGCCTCTTAGGAACTAACCAAGGCCCCTTCAGTTTCTGTTAAGGTTTTTGTTCAAAAGTAATTTTTAAAAATGTGTTTTATAACCATTTTAATTGAAATTAGAAAATTAGCACATATAATGACTTGCTTCATCAGCTTTTCCCCAACCTTTAAGAGATTACAGAGAATAGGAGAAATGAAATGCAAACTTTACAAGAACTTGTATAACATAAAGTGGTGCTGGGCTCTTCAGTTAGTCACCAGGGTGGTTCCTGGCATGAAGCACCAGCTATTCGTGTCCCATGCCAAGGAGGGCTCTGGACGACTTTGGGGTGGTGGGGTGTTGATTATTAGACCAGGGAGTGGTATTACAGAGATAGAATGGCTTGGGAAGGAGTTAAGAGTGAGCACTCCAATAACAGCCTTTGGGTGACCCTGGGCCAGCCATTGTTTTCTAAAAGAAGGGGAAACCAAGCCACCAAGAGCACTAACATACAAGGGGGAAAGAAAACAATTCTAGACCACGGCATGCAATTAAAGAGCAATTAAAGAGCAGCTTAGTTTGGTTCTTTTAGGTTATAGATCACTCTCAAATCCTGCTAATCAGTTCTGTGCATTTTGTCTGTGCTATTGGCAGTTATCCACAATCCACTGAAATAGTCAGAGGCTCTAGACAGGAGAGTCACAAAGCCTATGAAACTGGGGACATATTCTCCCTACTCTTACTTGTCAAGGTCAGGTGAACTTCAGTAACAAGCTGGCTCCTGCTGTGGGAATTCCCACTCTGTTTGGCTTGAGCCCTGGAGTCAGTGTGACTCCAGATAACCTTGAGATGGGACACAACAAAAACTTTAAATGACACAAAAGTCCCTGTCATCAGATATTATCTGAGATAATTTTAAGTGATTAAATGTTTCCTCCCTTTTGCATGCACGCACACACATGCGCACACACACACACACACACCACACATACTTCTTCACTCTATATCTTTTTATATATAGTCATGTGTAGCTTAATGATGGAGATACATTTGGAAAAATGCATTATTAGGTGATTTTATCGTTGTGCAAACATCATAAAGTGCACTTATACAAACCTAAATGGTATAACCAGCTGCATACCTCTGCTATAGGGTATAGCCTATTGTTCCCAGGCTGCAAACCTTTACAGCATGTTACTGTACTGAATACTGTAGGCAACTGTAATAGAATGTTAAGTATTTATGTATCTAAACATGTCTGAACATAGAAAAGATATAGTAAAACTACAATATAAAGATTTAAAATGGTACACTTGTATAGGGCACTTACCATGAATGGAACTTGCAGGACTGTAAGTTGCTCTGGGTGAGTCAATGAGTGAGTGGTGAGTGAATGTGAAGGCCTAGGACATTACGGTACGCTACTGAGGACTTTATAAAGACTGTATACTCAGGCTACACTAAATTTATTTTAAAACTTTATTTTTCTTTCTTCAATAATACATTAACTTTTTAACTTTATAAATGTTTTGATTTTTTTTAACTTTTTGAATCTTTCATAATAACACTTAGCTTAACATACAAACACGTATAGCTGTGCAAAAATATTTTCTTTATATTCATATTTGGTAAGCTTTTATCTATTTTTAAATTTTTTTACTTTTAAAGTTTTTTTTGTTGTTGTTAAAAACTAAGACAAAAGCACACACGATTAGCCTCAGCCTAGGCAGGGTCAGGATCATCAGTATCACTGTGTTTCACCTCCACATCTTGTCCCACTGGAAGGTCTTCAGGGGCAACATACGTGGAGCTGTCCTCTCCTAGGATAACAGTGCCTTCTTCTAGAATACCTCCTGAAGCACCTGCCTGAGGCTGTTTTACAGTTAACTTTTTTTTTTTAGTAGGGGTACACTCTAAAATAACATAAAATTATAGTATAATAAACACATAAACAAGTATAATAGTCATTTATTATCATTATCAATTATGATGTACTCTACATAATTGTATGTGCTAGGCTTCTCTATGACTGGCAGTGCAATAGGTTTGTTTACACCAGCATCACCGCAAACATGTGAGGAATGCACTGCACTGCGATGTTACCGCAGCCATGACATCACTAGACAACAGGAATTTTTCAGCTCCATTACAATCTTATGGGACCACTGTCATAGATGTGAGTCATCACTGACTGTATTTATGCATTTCTGATTCTTCATCTGCACAATGGAGATAAAAAAGAAAGTCTGGCTCAGTTTCACCTCCGAGATATGTTGTATAGATCAAATCCTATTATGCAAGCTCTCCAGAAAGATGAAGTGCTGTAGAAATGGAAGGCATTTCCACCAAAAACCATAATTTCATCACTTGTTATCTGATTACTCTCTACCTTGCCCTTTGTGTTCAGGGAACAATGGAGGCCTGCAATTTAGAGTTAAACTCTCAGCGATCTCCGTGTTGACAACACCAAAGCTAGAAAGAGGAATCCGTAGGATGTGGGCATGGTTTTCCCGGAAGGCTGACTGAGCAGTTCTGCAAATGTGTTTGCAAGTACAGGGCAGAATTTCATCCAGCCTTGGAACCTTGAGCCAAGACTCAGCATCAGCAAAGCCAAAAGTTTCATTTCTTCAACTGTGGGAGTGCTAGACCCACCCTTTAGATGGCCATTCAGTTTTAAGTTCAATAAGCATTTTGATTGAGAAATACTTTGCTGAGGGGTGAAAAGTCCTTGGCTTTGAAAGACAAATGATGAGCAGTTCAGTGGCCCATGTCACAGTCTGGGCACCTGCCAAAGGTGACTCCCTGGGAGGAGCATCTTAGTCACAGAGCCAGTGCCTGCTGTAGGTGTGCAGGGCTCCAGAAGGGTGCGTGTGTGTGTGTGTTTGTGTGTGTGTTTCTGTGTGTATATGTATGTGTGTGTTGGGGGAAGGGAGCAAGGTTGCAGGAGCATTTCTTATCTGCTCTTCTGTGCAAGATTTCCTGTGATTTAAGTCACATTAAAGTGCCCATAAGCCCATAATGCAAAAGAACCCCAAAACCAGCCCAGCAGCTAACCACGGCAGCAAGTAGGTGCTCTGGTCTTTAGATAGTCAGAAGTGACACTTCTGGGCTCTCAGGCAGTCACTGGGTTGAGCTCCCCATTAAAGTTCCTAATGGAAATGTTTCTCCCTGCCAAATCTGGAATAGTCTTCTGGAATAGTCTTGGTCCTGTGTGTGGTGTGTGTGTGTGTGTGTGTGTGTGTGTGTACCCACGTGTGCATGAGCGCGTGCAGTACAGGGTCTGCATGCCTAAAGCAGATGAAATTCTGCAGAATGGCTACCTCACTAGACAAAGTCAAGAAGACAGACCGAGGAGAGAGAGGTTGATGTGTCTCCACTACCAAGAGATAGGCTTCTCTGAACCAGTGAGACATTCCATTCAACAACATGAAACTGGCCACATTCCCTTGAGATGTCAATGTTGAAAGTGTAGCTGCATCTTTGTTCTTCACTGTTATGAAGTTGGGTGCAACACAGCCCGAGTGGCATACAAAAACACCACTTGGAAACACATGATCTGGATTTGAATCGCAGCTCTATCATTCACCTGCTATAGACTTTGCGCAAGACCCCTCTGAGGTTATTTCTTCACAGTAGGTAGAGATAAGACCTACTTCAAAGATTCTTAAAGGTGAACCTACCTGAGTCAATGAATGCAAAAATGTTCACATTTAAACTGTAATTTTAAAGCACAATACAAGTAAATAGCATTAATATCATTAAAGAGATTAACTTAGCACTGTGCATCACATGATTCATCACGGGCCATCTGTGAGATAGCAAATAGACAGGTGAAGGCCACAGCAATAAAAAATATTGCCATAGATATAACCAGTGCACTGTTCCCTTCCTAAACAACAAACAAATCTTGCCAGAGTCAAAAGGCAACAGTTTCGACTGCTTTTTCTGTTTTCTCAAAAGGCAGCCTTTCTTCAAGCTTAGTCCCTTCTCTATGAGAAATGGTGAAGGAGGCACTCTTTGTTAGAGCTATGGAGAGTGGCCCAGTGTGGATCAAGCCAATGTCCTGCCTTCCCTGGGCTCACAGACAACACTTAGAAATGTCAGAGCTCAGATCACCTCCAACACTTTTTCCTTCATCAAAGAAAGTGTGTCCGAATGCAAATGAGAGCAATGATATCGTATGCATACCCAGGAATCCACTTTTCGCTCACTCTTATTTTGAATTCACTCCTATTTCAAACTTTTGGTACTTCCTATTATTGATAACAAATGACTTATGACTCACTTCACAACCGATTGATATGTGATGGCACAACTGAAAGTCAAGATTGAGGACAAATGTCTGCAACCGTGGGTGGGGGCAGGAATTTGTTTTATGCATCTTAGTATTTCCAATGCCCGGGTAGATGCTCACTGCTGACTTGAATTGGCCCTAGCCTGGGAAGGAGAAACCTCACAGCTCCCTACCCATGAGCTCTGGGGCCATTCCTAATGCAGAGGGGCTAGTTGGGTAGTCATAGCCCTTTTAGGAGCATCACAGTCATGACAGGAGACCAGAAATGGCCTCTACAGGAGATTTCAATGTAGGACAAACCAGCTCCCTTCACACTCTGTGGTAGTGACAGTATTAAGTGGAGGAGTAAGTGCCCAGCTTCTTTCATGCCTGCCTTTGAAGAGGGTGGCCTCTTGCCAGCAAGAAGTGTCTGAGGTTTGGGCTTGGTGAGAGCTGGATGAAATGAGTGTGCAGGTGGTACTGCCCAGGGAATAAATGTGAAAAGCCAAAGCAAACCTGCAAGCACACAGCAAAGAGGTGCATTCTGAGCTGTGTTCCTAATGACATTCAAAATCACATGCTTCTATCTGGGTCATGTGGGTGGATCTGTAACCCAGGGCATCCACAGATACCAGGGCCAAAGCTGGCATGGCTGTTCCCTGCCAGGCTGGGAAGGCCTTGCCAGAGCAGCAGCCCCAGCCACACGCCCTTGTGTTGGGACAGTCTGGAGGCTGCCAGTCTGTGGGGCTGGCTGAGAGCGCCAGCATGTGGGGAATCTTCTAGATAATTTGTCACAAATGTGCTAATGGCTCTGGGGGCCAAGAGGAAAGGGGTGATGCAGCATGTTTGGAGACTGGAATGTGTAAATGAGTTGCTCTGTGAATTATTTGATATTTTCTTCCTGCAGTTTAGAAGAAAACTAGGTCTGATGGGCTTGGCTAAGGTTTATGAGGCAAAGCAGGGCTTCTGAGGTGAAGCTGCATGGCTGTTTGAGCCTGAGGCGTGGCAGTATTGCTGCCATAGTCTGTAAACCTCTCTGGTGATTTCAGGCCAGCTTGGTACCAGGTGTAAAGTTACCCAGGTCAGAAAATGCAGAGGCTTCATTCCTTTCTTGAAAAAAGGGAATTGTAGGTAGCAAGTGGGAAAAGAGAGAAACCAGAGGAACCAAATATTTGAGGGCATAAGGGAAAGGCCATCAGAGCAGAAGTCCAGAGGTTTGTGTTGACAGTCTTGTTGTCACCCGCTGCGTGGGAGGAGTCAGCTGCAGCTTAGGGGTGGGTTAAGCCAAGCTGAGGTATCAGCCCCGGCTCTGCCAGTTCCTCCCCATGGAACTGAAGTTGTTAGCCCCTTAGTCTTCAGTTTCCTCGCTGTGTAAGGGGAAAATGATGACTTCCTCCCTGAGTTCTGGTCAGGATGAAGGGAGGTGAGTGTGCAGGGCTTGCCACTGTGCCTGGTGTTTGGTGTTGTTTCTTGGTCACCATGGTCATTGTTACCCAGTGTGACTCTTCTGATTACCATGGCTGCATCACACACAGCACAAATTTAGTGGCAGAAAGACCCCAACTATTTTTTATCATGCTCGTAGATTCCGCGGGTCAGAAATTCAGAAATGGCACAGCAAAGACGACTTGTCACTGCTCCACGATATCTGGGGCATCTTCTGGGAGGGGTAAAGATCCAGGGTATCTTGACTGTTGGAACCTGGAATCACCTCAAAGCTCATTCACTCACATGTCTTGAGCCTGATCTGGGAGGGACTTGACGGTTAGGACTGCCAGCCAGAGGGCCTACACGTGACCTCTCTGTGTGACTTCCCCACAGCATGGTGATCTCAGGGTATTTAGACTTCTAACACAGTGCCTGGTTTCTCCCAGAGCAACTGTCCCAAGAGAACCAGGCAGAAGCAGAATCACCTTTTCTGACCCAGCCTCAGAAAGTTGTGGCATTCTGTTGGTTATAAGTGAGTCTCTAAGGTCAGCTGTCTGTATTCAAAGAGAAGGCAGCTCTGGATGGGAAGACTGTTCAAGAATTTTAAAACCGTCATAGTGACTACAGAAAATTATAATGCCTTATGCTCACGGAATGTTTACAGTTTCAAAAGCCCATTCACTTGATCCTCACAGTGTCTTTGAGTGGTGAGCAGGACAGGTAGCAAAATCCCATTTTGCAGATGTGGAAACAGCCTCAGAAAGGCCACGACTTCATTCCCCTGAGCTACAAGATGAAGCATTTATACAAGATGCCCTCACTGGTGCCTGAAATGCGGTGGTTTTCCGTTCCTTGCTGAAGGAGGCAGTCCTGAGCAGTTGGTTTGAGTGAAGGAAGCAGTCTGATCAGAACTCTATTTGCTCTTTGAACAACTTTTGTGACTTCCTGGGCCAAACCGAATTGCTTCCACTTAGCTCACACCTGGATTCTTGAAGGCAGCTAATTTTAGACTCTTTGGTCTGGTGCCAAATATCAAAGGAGAGTTGAAAGAATAATCTTTGCTCAATTGTAGTACAAATTCCTTCAACTGAGACCAATTCTGGTGCCTCATATTAAGATAAGGAAACCCCCATTTATCATATATCTTTAAGCTGAAACATTTCAACCAAAGCAGGAAAAGGAAAAAAAAAATCAAGATAATCTTTAAGCAAATTACTCACTGAGCAAATACCAAGAACGCAGATTTTTAAGAGTATAAAATTACTAAATTTGTGCAGGTGCAATTTGCTTTATGTAATACTTGTGTTCCTGATTTGGTGAGTGGAAATTAAACATTTATACTTTAAGTCTATTTTAAATTGACTTGAGAGTAATATGAGAATGGGGAATTTCCTAGTAAAGGCTCCTGTGCAAATTTACTTCCTAGTTTCGGTTTTGTTAATTTGGGTTTCTAGAGATTGGATTTTCTTTTTCTTCTTTCTTTCTTTCTTTTTTTTTTTTTTTTTTTTTTTTGACGGAGTCTTGCTCTGTCACCCAGGCTGGAGTACAGTGGCGCGATCTCAGGTCACTGCAAGCTCCGCCTCCCGGGTTCACGCCATTCTCCTGCCTCAGCCTCCCCAGTAGCTGGGACTCCAGGCTCCCGTCAACATGCCCAGCTAATTTTTTGTACTTTTAGAAACCCCGTCTCTACTAAAGCCAGGATAGTCTTGATCTCCTGACTTCATGATCCACCCGCCTTGGCCTCCCAAAGTGCTGGGATTACAGGCATGAGTCACCTCGCCCGGCCCATGATTTATATTTTGAAAAGTGCTGTGAGGGAAGGGTAATAGGAGGGAGAACGATGAAGAAACATTAACCAAAACTTAAACCCAAGTGTTCTTCATTAGTGGCTCTGGAAGCCATTGTGAGAGATTAATATGCAACTACCACACACACACATGCGCACGCACACCCCCCCCACATACAATTATTTCTTTTGTTGAAGGATACAGTAACATTTCTTTGAGACCTATACAATGCCCTGCAGTTATTGCAGATCATCTTGTAATTCTAAACTTAATGATATTTTAGTTTTTAAAACTAAACTGGCACATTATGGTGGTGAGGCTACTTAAGGACCCAGTCAAATGTTGATTCAGCACCTTTGTTGTCTTCAGCATTGTGTTGGGTATTGTGAGAGTTAAAAGCATAGGACACAGTCCCTATTCCCATGTACCCCAATCTAGCTGGAGGGCTGAGACATACACATAGTCCACAGTGAACAAGCCAGGTTTGTATACAACATTATGTAAAGCAAGAATAGAGTTCCAGGCCATGTGACACTATGGAAAAATATATAGGTCAGTATTTGAAGTACTATTAATTGTGCAGACAATAAAAATATATAGGTCAGTATTTGAGGTGCTTTTAATTGTGCAGATAGTAAGGACAAAAGAAGATTGGTGCAGTGAGAAATAATATTGAGAAGGATGGTGACCAAAGGGGCTACTTCCCTTTAATGAAGAGTCAGAAGTTAAAAATCACAAGATCATTGAATATGGCCAACTGAAGTCCAGTCTGGAATGGCATTAATAATCAAAGTATCTGATCCAAGGGATGGAGTCAGGCACAGTGCTAAGGGCTTTGAGATGGAAATACATCTTGGGGATGGGTAAATGACAGAGTTAGAGATCAAGTTAGGTGAAGGAAAGGATATGACAATTAAGATGCAACTCTTTGTGAGTGGAGAGTAAAGAGGGAGGTGGGTGCTGGTCAGTGGGGTATGGGGGAGCTGGCCACTGAAATGGAATTCAGAAGACAGTGCAAAAGCCCAGGCAAGCAAGCTAGCCCCAAAAGTGGGCATTCAGCTGGCTCTGCCCTCCAAGATAAGCAATGGCTATCTGTCTATGCTCAATCCGAGCACCTAACTCAGTACCTAATATTGAGTGGGTATTCAATAAAGAAGTGTTGAATAAATAAATGAAAGAATTAGGAAATGAGGAAGAAAAGGAGGCACCTAGGGCTCTGTTTACTCTAGGGATGTTGTTTCCAGGGCTCAGGGAAGCAGACATTTCTACTTACTAAAGGTGAGGCCCTTCCAATGAACCACCAGGGTTGGTTCTCAGTCAGGACCAGAGGCACTTGCTGGGTCATTACTGCTGGCAGATGGGTAAGGTTGGAGCAGGCAGGACTCTCCAGAATTATAGTAAACAAAAGCCTAGAGGTTTTCATCAGCGTGGCATGTACAGGAAACACAAGCAGTTGAGTATGGCTGGAGCATAGCGCACTGGGGGAAATGGCAGGAGATGGAACCTGAGTGTCATGCTAAAGGGTTCAGATTTTATCCTCAAAGCAATAGAGAGGTGCTGAAAGATTTTAAACAGCAAAGTAACAAGGTCCAATTTACATTCAGGAAAGACAGTTCTGGTAGCAGCTCAAATTAGATGGAATGGGAGAGATGAGAGGCAGGGAAACTCACTAGGAGGCTATTTTGATAGGGCAGGTGAGCACTAATGAGACCCTAAACTGACAAAGTGGTGCTGGGACACAGGGGAGAGGACAAAATCAAGAGATAGGTTCAAGGTTCATTTAATCTCACTGGGTGAAGATGATGCAAATAGGATGTGATGCTGTTACTCAAGATTGGAAGTATAAGAGAAGGATCCCTGTGGAAAGTAGTGGGTAGCCCCTATACTGTCTGCAACAATGCTGGGCACAGACACCACAGCTTGTGCTATTGGACACTGAACACTACTTCTAGAACCTGGATATAGCAGCATCAATCCTCACCTGAATGGAGCCTGCCAGTGCATGCCTTTTGAGCCTGGTTTCCCATTCAAAGGTGGCTTTCAGGTGCATCTGGTTGCCAGAGCCAAGATTGAATGTGTGCACCCTAGCTGCAAGGGAAGCAGGAACCAGTATCCAGACTACCTCTCCTTCCCACCTAAACTCTTAAGGTGGAGACTTCAAAGAAGAAACCTGTTTAGAGGGGCTGGTCAGGCATAAAGAATGATAAATGTCCATTAAAAATACGAAGAATGAAGAAAACAAAGAAAACCAAGACCAGAGCCCTGAGGAAAGCCAATATTTAAGGGACAGAGGAGAAAGAGTCAGTGAAGGAAACGGAGAAGGAAGAAACAAGATAAAAGGAGATTGAGAAGAGTAGGAGTGTTGCAGAAGCCTTGAGAAGAGAGGGCTTTGAGCAGGACTGAGCAGCCATTGGATTTGACAGTTAGGAGGTAGCCAGTCACCTATGGGAGAGCACTTTCAGGGGCAAGTGGGGGTAAAAGCCAGACTTCAGGGATCTCAGGAGTGTGGGAGTTGTGTTAGTGAAGACAGAGTGTGGATCACCTTTAAAAATTTGACTGCACGGTGGCTCAAGCCTGTAATCCCAGCACTTTGGGAGGCCGAGACGGGCAGATCACGAGGTCAGGAGATCGAGACCATCCTGGCTAACACAGTGAAACCCCGTCTCTACTAAAAAAATACAAAAAATCTAGCTGGGCGAGGTGGCGGGCACCTGTAGTCCCAGCTACTCAGGAGGCTGAGGCAAGAGAATGGCGTAAACCCAGGAGGCGGAGCTTGCAGTGAGCTGAGATCTGGCCACTGCACTCCAGCCTGGGCGACAGAGCGAGACTCCATCTCAAAAAAAAAAAAAAAAAAAAAAAAAAAAAAAAAAAAAAATTTGACTGCAAAGGGAAAAACAAAGAGAAAGTCGAAACTAAGGAGTGGCATAGAATGGTAGGGTGTGGAGTTGGGTTTTTGAGCCTGGGGCGCCTTGACTATATTTATAGGTGTACGTGCTGGGCAAACCTTGTGTTCTGTGAGGATGCCCACAGGCTGTGGGGAGAACAAATTTAGTAATGGCCTCTCCCTTTCTGCTGCTCTGAGAAAGTTGCTCTGTTCCACAAAAGGTATTAGTGTTCTTTTTAAGACTAAACTACCCATGAGGCTCTCTTTCTTTAAGGATTAAGAACATAGAAAGTCTCAACTTTACATCTAGTGTTTGCAAATGTTTACTTCAAGAGGCATTCTGAAAGGCTGGAGGGAGGAGTGGGGGTTGGCAGGGAGGCTTGAATTGAGCACAGCCTTGTAACATTTTAGCCCAGTGCATCTCTTTCCAGCTCCTAGACAGGACTGGCACCCAGCCCGTATTCCTTTGGACCTGGGCTGGTGGCTGCTGCTGCCACTCCCTTTTGTGCCTGTCCCAGAAGACTTGGCAAGTTAGATGCTCTTGACATCTTCCTACCCACATGCTTGCAAATCCCTGAGCTGATCCACAGCCAGCTGCCTTTTACCTAGTAGAGCACAAGGAAAGCATTAGGCTTCTGCTCAATTTTTCATCCAAGTTGCAACCTTCTATCATCCCAAGACCACTGTCTCACCTTTAGTTTCACACAAATACTACGTTTAAGTGAATAAAAGCTTCTATCTTCTGAAGAATTCTAAGCACTTTCACTTATCACACTCCCTCAGAAACATGCCCAGAGTAAAATATTTTTGGTTTTGTTTGTAATTTTTAAATATAGAGATGGGGTCTTACTATGTTGTCCAGGCTGGCTTTGAACTCCTGGTCTCAAGTGATCCTCCCACCTCGGCCTCCCAAAGTGCTGGAATTACAGGTGTAAGCCATCAAGCCCAGCCATAAAATTTGTTAAAAGCCTTACTTTCCAGATGGGGAACTAATGAACAAGTAGATAGGGTTGTCTGCCTGCTGCCCCTGCCTCCCCGCCCCACACCTGGTTGTGAACTCCTGGAAGAGACAAGATGAGAATCCAGGACACTTTCTTCTGCATATCAAGTAGCAAGAGACAAGAGGCTATGGAATGTTTGATTGTGCTGGTGATAGAGGGGATTGATTGAGGAGAAGAAAGATGGTGGAGGGTAGGAGAAAGATAAAAGCATCTTGATTTCCCATCTTTAATTTGCATAAAACATTTCAGCTCAAGAAGCTAACATTTGGTAATTTCTGAATAATCACAAGGGCCTATGACAAAGCAATTCTGGAAATAACTGAGCCATGGGCCCCTCTGCTCTTCTCACAAATGCTGTTGATAAAGGCTGTGTTCATTTGCTGAACAGTGAACTCATCTGTCTTCAAAGCACCTAACTCCTTGGAGGTGGGCAGAGGCTGAATCCAACTGCCAACTCCCATCTGCACAGCCAAGCTGGCAGCATCACTCCTTTCCCTCCACTCCCAGTCACATGACCAAACCAGCAGGTTCTTGGAGCATCTGCTTCTGCCCCACATGGAGGGCTCCACCTGGCAGACTTTCTGTCACTGACTCTTTGAAAGAGTCTGTTTGTCTGTGGGAGAGTTGCTGTCACCCATAAGACTTCTGACCCCAGCCATCCAACAAGAGTGTACCTGCTGGGTAGGGCAGACATGTGCTTGCCTGATTTCTAGCTATGGTTCCCTGGAGATAATTAAGTAAAAAAGAAATGCGTTTGGGTTTTGGCCCAGCTCAAAGTAAAATTAGAGAAGGCCTGGAAGGGGAAAGAGAAACTGCAGTTTGGGCAAATCTCTTTCATTTGTAGTTTCTTTCTTCTCTCAGACACCATGGCAGCTTTCTTCCTAAGGGGATTTCCTTGTGGGGAAGACATGAAACCCACTGCATTTGGCTGAGCATCCTGTTTAATGAAAGCAATAAAGCATGTCAGTGAGGGAGGTCTAGAGAACTGAGCCAAGGAAGGTGGGACAGGGGTTTCTGCTGGCCTCAGGCTTGGTCCCCTTTATCATCAACAGTACAGTGGGAAAGACAAAGGTTTCATGGGATGTGCCTGAGAGAGCCCAGAGGGAAGCTCAGGGATGCTTCTAGCTTTCAAACCCAGCTTACCTCTGCCTTGAGCAGGGCTCTAGCTCCTGTGTGTGCAGAAGGGCCAGCCTCTTCATCATACAATACAGATTGGTGGCCTGAGATCCAAGGAAGGTCCTAGATTCTCTCTTGTACTCATTTGTTGCTAATGTAAAGTGCTCCTATTGGAGAAGCACTTTACATTAGCAACATGGTCTTCCCAATATGACTACCTCTAAAGTAGGCTCATTTTATGGGTATTTACCCCTGTTGTAATGTATCCTCAGGAGGAAGACAGGGACTGATCAGGACAGCTTGCCAACTACATACTTTACCTGGGCCTAACCCTGCAATCAAGCACTGTCGGGAATAAATGATTTTGCCACTAAATTCTAATGTGACTAAGACTGTCATCATGCTCTGAGCTTTAGCTTTCCAATCTGTAAAGTGAGGATAATAATGCTTACCTAACGGGGCCATTGCCAGGGTGAAGGGAGATTGCAGATATGAATGCCCTGGGTAACTGTAATGTACAGTGTGCGTGGTGGGGGCGATTCTTGCATACAGCCTGCTGACTCCCAGGCCTCAGGCTAATCAGGCCTGGCTAGGTTACATCCATAGGTCTTCCCTGCACTTTCTGTCCCCTCCCACTACACATCCCCATGCCCTTCCCCAGCATCCTTTTATGTGACATCGTGATATCATACTGTTGGCACCATTAAGCCTTAACCTTTCTTTTTAAGAAACAAACAACAGTAATGTGGACTGAGAGATGACAGGCACACAGACCAATCTATGATCTTTATACAAAGAGACATATTAAATAAATACCTATTTACATTATAGACAAATAATGTAGTCAGTGTACTTAGGAGTAGTTGGGTAAGAATGGGCTTGTCTGTACTTCCTGGCTGATTGAGTGCTCTCTGCAAAGTCCCTACAACATTTTCCAAACAGAGTTAACCTGGGAAAACACCATGTGCTTAGATCCAAATTAGACAAGTGTCTCAAGGAAAAACCGTATCAGTACTTTCTCCCTTAAGGTTCATGTTTTAACAGTGTACAGGGAATATTTGGTAAGTTTAAATGAATTTATTTTTTATGAACTGCCCAATGCAGAGGCTGTATGCTCCTGAGCAGTGGAAACTAAGCTAGAATATGTGAGATTTATGGAGCAGTTGGGGTTGTTTATAGGACCCTTAAGCTCTGCCTGTATTACTAGCCCCCTGATCTGGAAGGGTCACCTCCAGATTTGTCTTTTTCCTGGACTCAATTTTTCTCTCTTGCATGATGATAAAACTTTGAGAAAGTGCAATTAATTAATTTATAGTCTATTTCTCATTCCCTATTAGATGAAATGTTTTAAGAAAAAATACACAGCATAATTTTTTTAAATGCACCTGGCACCTGTATTAAAAACAGGTCTTCTATTACCCAACCCAGTAATCTCTCAACTGTATTCACTTTAGCACCATATCAACATTTTTTTCTGATACCAAAAACTGATCAAATAATTTGTATTAACCTATATAAAGAATTTGATTGCTTATGATTCAATACATATGATTTAATAAAATAGATTGCATTTTTTAAAATAAAGAATGATTTGAAAAAAGGCTTATGGAGTTAAGCAGAATATTCATTTTCTTTTCAATTCTACTCAGTATGAAAGAGGTGGCATTTCAACACATGTCCTTTCTTCGGTTCCCTTCTTTGTGTGATGGCATTTTGGCAAGAGGATTTCTTTTCTGTGTGGTACCATTTCTGAAATAATTATATGTGGGTTTGTTGTTTGTTGTTTTTGAAATAGTAGATTTACAAAAAATGATCCCTGTTTCAATTTGTAAAATAATCTACTTCAGCAGAAACCTAGGAAGGTCTTGTCAGTGGTTTTAAACACAAGAGATTTTTAGTACCAGCAATTTTATTCCCAGACTAATTCAGCGTGGGAAAGAGTTCACCAAAAATAGACAACAAGGACGAAATCTGTGTAGATAGAAAACGGCTTCTAATGGGTGTAAATCCCATTTTAAGCAGACCCAGGTGTGCAAGCCAATTAGAGAAAATGGAACCTGGCAAATGGAGAGAACGTTTCCAGGGTCCCCTGGGAGTGGCGGGTTTTAATCACAGCCTGTGTGAGGAACACTTAACTGAGATTTGGGAGATTATTAGAAACTATTAGCACCTTGTCAACTTAGGAGTCAGTAAGCCTCTTGCTTTAAACTTTGAACTGTAGTTTTCCACTTTCTTTCTAAGACTATAAAGACACAGTTTTAGTGGTTATATGGAGCAACTCTGCTTGCTGAATTCTCCCTCCAGAGAGCTCTTTGGATAGCAGGAGGCATAATCCAGCAAGCATAATGTCCCTCACCTTATTTCTCCTGCTCCTAAGTCTTCTGATTAGCAAATTGCTCTGCAAAAGAGACGTCTTCACTCTGATACCCTGCACCACCCACCTCCCCTTCTCCAGTGCCCTGGATAAATTCAAAGGGACATTTTAGGAGTGAGGAGCGCTGGTTTGAGATGCCAGACCCAGACAACTCTCCATTCTCCTGTCTACACGGAAGCACCGTGTGGTGGAGGCAGGTACATGGGCTCTGATTTAAATTAAGACTCCATCACTCACCATCTGGGTTAGATGGACAAATGATTTAACCTCTTTGGAGCTACTTTTAAATCTGTCAATATGCATTCCTTACCACATCATTGTGAGGATCAAATTCAAAACATAAGGACAGGTGTGATGACTCACGCCTGTAATTCCAGCACTGTGGGAGGCCAAGGCGGGTGGAACACCTGAGGTCAGGAGTATGAGACCAGCCTGGCCAACATGATGAAACCCGGTCTCTACTAATAATACAAAAAAATTAGCTGGGCATGGTGGTGCACGCTGTAATCCCAGCTACTCGAGAGGCTGAGGCAGGAGAATCACTTGAACCCGGGAGGTGGAGGTTGCAGTGAGCCAAGATAGCGCCATTGCACTCCAGCCTGGGCGACAAGAGCGAAACTTCGTCTCCAATAATAATAATAAAATAATAGCTTCCAGTTATTGAGCACTTGCTATGTGCTAAGCATTATTATAAGTGCTTTATTAATATTAGCTCATTTAATCCTTACAACAACCTTATGAAGTAGTCACTTTCATCATCTTTGTTTTACTGAAAAGACAACCTAGGCACAGAGAGTAACTTCCCCATGGTCAGAGTTAGCAAGTGTCACAGTGAGGCATCACAAACAGTCTGACCTGAGTCCATGATCTTCATATTGAACTGTAATGGGTTTGTGGAGGTATCGGGCGTTAATAATAATATAGGCCATTATTATTCAGCATGTTTTCCCCAAGTTGCAAGCTAGTATAAAAGTCTGGGCCCTGCTGCCGTTGCTGTCATTGGAATGTTGGGGCCCAACCACCAACCCCTACCATCTACTGATGGTAGTTACAACTTCCTTCCAGTGCCACATTCTCAATTACACTTCTGGTTCCATTGAGCGTATTTCCTGAAGCCACCTAACAGATTTAGGCACTGGTCACTTGATGTCAGCCAAGTAAGGACTCTAGTTCAGAGACAGGCAGGCAAAAAGCCAAGCTCTCACCCTGGCCATCTGCAGCTGTTATCAATAAAGCCGGTTGCAGAGGATGTGGAAGTCAGCAGATGCGCTTGCATCTAAGGGCTGAACACAAGGCTGTCAGCTGGAAACACAGCCAGTGCTTTTGGGTAATTCCTAACTTCCTATTAGAAATAAACAAAAAGCCCGCCCTACTGAATTTCCCACTTGGCTTCTCTGCTTGGCAGCCAGTCCCTATTGCCTGTCACCTAAGATAGCAAAGATATTAGGCCGGGCTGCTGGACTAGAACAAAAAGGATGGGAAAGGCCGCCTCTTCCCTGACCTCTGCTCCACTGAGCGACTGATCCTGTGGGAATCTAGATGCATCAGGGTTTTGGGGGCTGGAAGGGGCAGGGGCCAGCATGTAGGGTGAGGGGAGGACTGAGCAGAAGACAAAAGAAGGAAAGAATGTTGAGTGAGCAGAGCGCACAAGCTCAAGGACCCCTTCCTGTTAGTGGTCTCCCTGCATCTTGCTGGAAGTTCAGACCCACCCAGGGCCCACTGAGCAAGTCTGTCTTTGGGTGAGGACAAACCCTGACAGGCTGATGGGACAGGGGTTACAGGGAGATTCTGGCTGAGGATCTAGAGAGTGATCTCTGTGCAATTAAAAGTGGATGGCCCAGCTTGTGGCTGAGGCTGGGAGCCTCTCCCTCCACAGCATGCCCCTTTGACGTTGTGCTGTTAACGCCTCTGTCTGTGGGAAAGAACATCTCGGCTGACATGCTGAGTTTCCTAGGCCTGGATGCCACACACACCTAGCCATTGTTGTCGGCATTTGGTGTCACCATGAGCAGATTCCTAGGTGACAAGATACCTGCTTGAATTGACTTTTCTCCCCAGATGAAAATGCCTTCTTGTGATTTTGTGCCACCACGTATCAAATTTTGGCTGGTATTTCGGAGGCTCTTTTCTTTTTCTTTCTTTCTTTCTTTTTTTTTTTTTTTTTGAGATGGAATTTCACTGTGTCACTCAGGCTGGAGTGTAGTGGCATGATCTTGGCTCATTGCACCCTCTGCCTCCCAGGTTCAAGCAGTTCTCCTTCCTCAGCCTCCCAAGTAGCTGCGATTACAGGCACAGGCCATGATGCCTGGCTAATTTTTTATATTTTTTGTAGAAATGGGGTTTCACCATGTTGGCCAGGCTAGTCTCGAACTCCTGACCTCAGGTCAGGCTTGGCTCCCAAAGTGCCGGGATTACAGGCATGAGCCACTGTGCCTGGCCAGCTCTTTTCTTCTTCCATGTACCGTACTTGCTTTTTAGGCATATTCCATCCTCTTAGGGCAGGGCCAAGTACATAATTTTTAGGTCCCAGTTAACAATGAACATGCAGGGAGGGCCTCATTCTAAAGTTATTAAGAATTGCAAGATGGCAATCGCAGAACATTAAACCTGCTGTGGGATCCTTCCAGCTCAGGGCCCTGCATGCGTTCTAAGAGGCTACATTTCTATAGGCAAGGTTAACTGGGTCAAAGATGACACTATACATTTTTGGTCATTTTTAAATTTTAGAATATTTTAATACTGTATTAAAAGATTAAAACATAAAGATTTTAATCAGTCATTACTTGTTCTTTTTTAAATATAGAGGTCCTTATATTTGGGAGACATGGACATCTAGGCACCCCTTCTAGTAACATTTAACTGATTCTAACCACTACTCAACATAACCGTAATTTTCTCCCATCCTTGAGCAGCACTGCATTTCCCATCTCACAGGCTCCTCTGTGGCTCTGAAATGTCTCCTCTTAACTGGACCAGGGGTCATCTAAGGATGTGGTAGCTGTCATGTAACCATGCCACCTAGAGAGGACCATTTCCCCGGGGAAGGGAAGTTTATTTCCCAGTTGTACAGCTTGAAACCCAGCAGAACCTGGGAGATTAACACCTACAGCACAGAAGAAGAAAAACGTTCAGTATTGTCCAGCAAGTCGAGGTGCGAATTCCAGGAGATTAGAGGCAGTGCCAGGTGCCTTTCCACCAGTTGTGTGGGTGGGGTCAGGAAAACATATCCTCAGAGGACTGAGGTCAAGGCTCTGCCCCTCTGCTCTTCCCATGGTTCCTCTTCTCTGGCCCTGGCTCTCAGGTTGTCCTTTGTTCACCTGAAGGGTCCTAACTAAAGTTGCCACATTCAGCTAATAATAAATACAAAGTTCAAATTTAACTGGATAGACTGTATCTGGCACCCCCAGTCCTAACCCTGGCACCCCCCATGCCACCCTGTCTTGGCTGACTCAGGACTGGCTTCTTCATGACTGTAACTGCTCCCAGACTAGTGCTCTCCCCACCAGCATCTCCCACCAGGCTTCCTCAGACTTAGCTGCTGATCTGCCCTGCCCTGCCCTGCCCAGTCCTCTGATGGGGACTTCACAGACAAGCTGTTAACCACCATGGAAGATGCCAGTGCCAGGTGGAGACTCATCTCTGACCTGTGGTCGGCTCTGCCGGGACCTCTGTGCATTCCTTCCTAGTGCAGCTCATCCTTGACACTGAGACCTGTGGCAGGGTAGGGTGGAGCACAGGCTTAGCTCCATCACTGGCCTACAGGGTAGGCTCAGAGTACATTGAAATGGTGACTGTGGCTTAGGAATGCTTGTTAGACAAGTTATTCTCCTCAATTTCATTTCATTTTAAATTTCCCTTTTTGGAAATGAGCATGAAAATATTGAGTGTCAGGAATGTGCACATTGCTTGATGATATGTCACTTAATCCTCGTAACAATACTGTGAGGTCAGTAATATTGTCCCTACTTTGAAGATGAAAAAACTAAGGTGCCACCATCTTACTATTGGTAGATTTCAAAGCTTGAATTAAACTCTGGTCTTCTAAATTCAAGCCCAGGGGCTGGGTGCTGTGGCTCATGCTTGTAACCCCAGCACTTTGAGAGGCCAAGGCAGGAGGATCGCTTCACATCAGGAGTTCAAGATCAGCCAAGGCAGCAAAGCAAGACCCCGTCTCTAAAAAGTAAAAATAAAAAAATAAGCCTGGCATGGTTGTGTTTGCTTGTCTTAGCTACTTGTGAGGTTGAGATGGAAGGATCACCTGAGCCCAGGATTTCAAGGTTACAGTGAGCTATGATTGCATCACTGCACTCTAGCCTAGGTGACAGAGCAAGAGCCCATCTTGAAAAAAATTACCCCAAGCCCATGCTCTATTATTGCATAGTTTCATCATTGGCCACCCAAGCAGAAACTTTTGAATAATTAATTGTTCATACCTCACTCTTTCTTCCATCTGATCCTATGTCCTTATGATTTTGCCACTGAAATGCCTCTTGATACCACTGTATTGGCTTCCTAGGGTTGTTGTAACAAATGACCACAAACTGGGTGGCTTAAAACAACATAAATTTATTCTTACAGTTCAGGAGGCCAAAAGTCCAAAATCAAGATGTCAGCAGGGTTGGTTCCTTCTGGAGACTCCAAGGGGAGAACCGTCTTGTGCCTCTCTCCTTGCTTCCAGTGATTGCAAGCATCCTCGACATTCCTTGGCTTGTAGCTGCACCACTCCAGGCTCTGCCTATGTTGTCACATGGCTTCTTCCCTGTATGTCTCTCTGTGTCTAGGTACATCTCTCTCTCTTCTTTCTTATATAGGCATCAATTACTAGGTTTAGGGCCCTCCCAAATCCGCTATGTCCTCATCTTAACTAATTACACCTGCAAAGACCCTATTTCCAAATAGGATCACATTCTGAGGTTCTGGGTGAACGGGAATTCTTGGGGGACACCGTTCAACCCAGTACAACTGCAATCTCTCTACTCCAGACTTTCACCATCACCACTGTTCCACTTTGAGGCTTTCCCCTCTCCCATTCATCCATTGCTCAAAAATTTGCTTTCTGAAAAGCAAATCTGACCACAGCACTCCACAACTTAAAAATGGTCACATATCTAAATGGCTTCTAGCAGTGGTTCTCACACTTGAGTGTGCAAAAGGATCACCTGGAGAACTTCTTAAAACTCAGGTTAGAGATCTCCATCGGGGAGCTTCCGATTCAACAGGCCTTGGGAGAAGCTGGAATCTGCATTTCAACATGCGTAAGACGATTCTGATGCAGATGGACCAGAGACCATGCTTTCAGAAAGGTCTATAGCAGAAAATACAAAAGCCTAACAGAACCCAGCACACAGAAAGCACTCGATGAAAGTTAACTATGATGATTTTTTATTTTCATAGCTTTGCTCATTTTGCCTACTTTTCCTGGGAATGTTTTCCCTCCTTTTATCACTTGGAATAATTTCTTTTATCCTTCAAAATCCAGTGAAGAGGCCATCATCTCTGTAAAATCTTCCTGGACCCCCTTAGTGCCCCCTTAGTTATTGTTTTCTTGTCCATTCCCCCATAATTATTGCTGGTATTCTTTGTTCCATTACCATATTATGCAAAGGAATCACACATATTTCTGTCTACATACATGAACAAACAGTTTGAGGGCACCTACCATTCTGTAGGGCTTAGTAGAGTGTCTGGCATATTTTATAATTCAGCTCCTTATTGGCCAGGCACCGTGGCTTACGCCTGTAATCCCAGCACTTTGGGAGGCTGAGGCAGACAGATCACCTGAGGTCAGGAATTTGAGATGAGCCTCTAACATGATGAAACCCCGTTTCTACTAAAAATACAAAAAATTAGCTGGGCATGGTGGCATGCGCTTGTAATCCCATCTACTTGGGAGGCTGAGGCAGGAGAATTGCTTGAACCCGGGAGGTGGAGGTTGCAGTGAGCTGAGATCACGCCATTGCACTCCAGCTTGGGCAACAAGAGCAAAACTCCATCTCAAAAACAAACAAAAAAATAAACTTCTTATCACATCTCTTCATACAATTGAATGTTCAATTTATTGTTTTAAAATGGAATTGCATGATTTTTTTCTTAATTTAATTCAATAATTATACTAGCTCTTCTTTCTTCCTACCACACTCCCTGTTTTCTCTCTCCCAGATGCTCCATGTTTCACACTGTGGTCAGTGTGCAGTGACTAGTCTGGCTGGATTGTTTTGCATTCCAAACACCTTATTTAGGAACTAGGGCTTACCACCCACTCATAGATACAACCCTCAATTCTGGTGGCAGGAATGTTCTTTCTCTGCTCTGCCTACAGAGTCCATAGGAAAGCCACCAAATGCTATGCTTCAGAGAGTTGTGTCTGAGTCTCCTAAGGAAGTCTGGCTCCTACCAGTGGAAGCTAGAAGCTTATATGGTGGTGCAGGACATGGAAGCTAGCTTCCTAGGCCTAAAATATCATCTTTTCTCTCTGAGAGTATTATCTCAAGACCACATTATGCAATAAATGGATAAATGAGCTTTTCATGGGCCTATAAAGATTTCTGAGACTTGTAAAACTGTATGTATTTTTCAAAATAAGGAAAGGAAACTCCAGAATCAAAATTGATAAATTGAATTAAATGTCTACAAAATATAAAATGATTCCAACTAGCCAACTGCACCTGAGCTCAACTCTGATGTGGTTATGTATGTTCTATTTCATGTGGAGCACATTTTAATAATGTTTTATATGGGATGTGGTCTCCAAAAGCAAAAGTGCCTGATGTTTGGGAAGTTCTCAAAATGATCCCATGTTGTCTGCCATGACAGAGCTCATGGCTTTGAGTGGAGTCCATGTGAGGAGTGGGAGAGGAAGAGAGGAGGGTCCTTATCCGGACAGTCAGATCCAGAGAATCACATGGAAAATTATCCCACAATCCAGGCATTTTGGAATGTGGTTCCACACATGAAAGACATTTGTGTAGATGATTGCTGCTCAGCTTTTAGCACAGAGGTCCAGGCCAATTTTGACCAGGCCAGAGGGGGCACCAGAGGCCCAGATCCATCAAACCCAAAGGGCCTAAAACACATTGTTTGCATTTCCTCAACAAATATCTACTGAGCCCTGTTATGTGTCTAGAACTCTGCTAGTGATGGGGAACACCACAGTGAGCAAGATAGGCACCATCCCTGCCTCAAGGAACTTACAGAGCAGTTAAAAAAACAAACTCCAAGAAGCTCACCACCAGTCAAGAAGGATTGCAAAGGGATGTGGAGGTTATCATGGGTGTCTAGTAGAGAGGTTAATCTAGTCTGGGAGTGAGGGAGGACCACTCAGAGGAACTAACATTTAGTATAATAACTGAAGGGTGAGTAGGAGTCAGCCACAGGAAAGCATTTTGCACAGAAAGCCCCATGCTGCCTTAACATGGTGTCAGATGCCAGGAATGGGCATCCTCTGTGTGCCCGCTATTCCGAAGCCCCTTCTGATTGGCCCAGTAACATCTCCGAATCCCTGCCTTGGCTTCCTGATTTGCCCTGAGTGCTGGAACTACAGCTAGCCTTGCCGACGTTGCTGGGGCCCTCCCGGCCTGGACATAAGAGCCTCTGCACTAAATGGCTTGCCCTGGGTGGCCCATGCAAAGCTGTACTGCTGCTGCCACCTGTTCCAAGCACCGCCGCTGCCCTGGAACACCACACTCCCTCCCACCCCTTCTGACCTCCTCAGAGATCAGCCCAGGTCAGAGCACACCCTTGTGTGTCACCCTCCTTTGGCCTTGGTGACCGCAGGAGCCAGCCATCTACCCTATTGCAGTCCCATTTCCTTCCGGCTCAGGCCTCTGGTTCAACCACACCATGTGACAGATCCTACAAGAATGCTGGAGTCATACAGTAACGTTTCCCAAACTAGGGAATCCAATGCATCCTGAAAATATATCCATGCACTCCAGTTTGAGGAACACTGCACTGAAAGATAATGCAGTCTCTTCTAGTTGACATGATTATAAACCAAACACAAATGTGTGCCTTGAAACTTCATGTCAGTACTCTTGCATACTTCACAAATGTTGTTAATATAGACTGGGTGAGGCACATAAGACACCTGGAACTCCATCTGAAGAGGCCATGTAATTACAAATGGGTATTATTATTTGTCTTCATCCTGTCTTGCCAGCTAAGAGAGACAGCCAGCCCACATTTGCTCAGCAGCCTGGAACTTTCTCCTCCAAAGAAAACCCAGTTCTCCCTATAGAGATCAAATAAGGCCAGATATTCAGGAGAAAAGTAACTGGTTTCTACTCCTCAGAGATTGGATTTTGGTTTTAGGTTCTGCTTTTCAAATTAACTTGTCTGCTATGCCTATCTGGCCTAATGCTTAAAAGAAAAAAGAATGAATAACCTTTATACTAGTACCCAACAGGCCAAGGGCTCTGAGAAAATGAGAGGATCTGGAGAAGGGTAGACACATGCATGCACGCACACACACAACCCACATGCATACACATGTGTGCACACATATGTTCTAAGAGTGCCCATACGGGTGCATGCGTGTGCACATACTCTCACACACACGTCATCCAGCTGTTCTGAAGTCTCTGGTTAGAGAGCAGGGTACTGGCCTGTGTTTGCATTGTGCCTTTCATCTGGGGTACACAAAGTTCCTGGCAAGGAAGGCAGGCTTTGTCACTCCTCACCACCCTACTGGGAGGCAGCTGCCCCAATCAAGTGCTGGGGGATATCCCGCTAGAGCCTTGTGTGTCTCCTCTAAGCTCTCCTTTACCCCCAGCCCAAACCTCCTCCTGAACACCAGCTTCCTGTTCCTGGGCATTTTGTCCTTAATCCACTTCCACTGTCCTGCCCACTGTCTGTGAGGTGGGTGGGCAGGGGTAGGGAATGTACAAAAAAATCCAAAATACTAAGTAAGCTGGGGCATCTTTATCTTTCCTGTGGCTCTTCTGGTTTGGTGTGTCTGTACTTCCAGGGAACTTGTCCCCAGGTGGGCCTGAGTAGGAGACAAATCTTCAGCTGCTGGTGGGGAGGGTTAGAATATTTGGAGTTTTCAGTGCACTTATTCCTCAGGGACTTTAAAAAAAAAAAAAAAAGCAGTCTAGCAAGGATCTATAGTCCAGAATTCTGCTCTGGTAGAAGACCTAGTAAAATACTGCATTGGTCTCAGTTTTGTATTTTGCTTTTTTTGCTGGGGGACTCAGATATTAACTCCATTGATAGAGTTTGGATGCAGTGCAAATGCTTCTCCTTCTGCAGTTATTGTTTGTGTTTAGCTGGTCTTTGTCTAAAAATGATCATTGCTGCAGGTGTGGGAGGAAGGGGCGCCATTTTGCAGTTCTCAGTACATATGGAAGGTTTCTGAAATTGCTGCCCTGAGAAGTCAGGCAGGTTGGGAGGAAGTGAGATCTCTACTTTCCTGAGGCTGTTTTCTGGAGTTTGGGGTTTTGGAGAAGGTATCGTGGCTGAAGGATAGTGGGATCTCCCCTAGAGGGCCTCAAGGCAACTGCTGAAGTCTTTTTTCTCAGTCATTTCAAATCAGATCTTCCTTTTCTTTCTTTTTTCTTTTTTTGAGACAGGGTCTCGCTATGTCGCCCAAGCTGAAGTTCAGTGGTGCAATCTCAGCTCACTGCAACCTCCGCCTCTCAGGTTCAAGTGATGCTTGTATCTCAGCCTGCTGGGAGTAGCTGGGATTACAGACACCAACCACCATGCCTGGCTAATTTGTGTATTTTTTGTAGAGACAGGGTTTTGCCATGTTGGCCAAGCTGGTGTCAAATTCCTGGCCTCACATGATGCGCCAACCTTGGCCTCCCAAAGTGCTGGGATTACAGACGTGAGCCACCGCGCCCGGCCAGATCTTCCTTTTCAAACCTCTTTCATTCTCTGTCTCCCTCCACCTCTTGGTGCTGATTTGTTTGTCCTGAGGCTTTGTTGGCTTTACAAAGCATCACCTGGCACTGAACACATTGTCTAGGAACAGGTTTCACCCCCAGGGCCCTGTCCTAAACACTAGCCCTGCTAATTTTGGCTCCACACTGTGAAGCCACCGGTTCTGTGAACCTCTTTCTATTCCTTAAATATGCGAATTCTCTCTTTTTCTTTCTCACTTTCCCTGGAGAGTAGAGTCTCTCCTGGATGTGCAGACACTAGAAAGAAGTCACCTGTCCTCGCGGTTTGCTCTTGTTTCCCAGCTTTGCCTGCCAGGCCCACCTCTGAGCCTCACCCACAGGGCCTCTGCCTCTACCAGCTCCAGGGTCAGAGCCCTTGCTGCCTTCTTTCTCTTTGCCCAGAGGCGGTGGGGGCGGGCAAGGAGAAGGCCCTTTGAAATCTGGGAGGATAATATTCCCACTCCCTACTCCCCAGGTGCTTGGGGCATTATGCCTGAAAAGGACTGTTTGGGAGATTTTGAACCTCATTTTGGAATCTCTCAGCCATGCACTGTGCCAAAGGGAGAGAAGATTGCTTGGATTCAGGTGGCACTTGAATTATTTTATTTTATTTTACTTTAACATCTACTATTTATATAAGACACAGGCTTCCCACTGATGTTTTTATCCCATCTAGAGCATGTTTTTATAGCTGAGCCCCTGGCCTTGTACCTTCTTCCTTTCCAGCCTCTCAGATAAAATGGGTTAATGGGAGGGCGGAGCAGGCCCAGCGGCTTTCCCCTGGCATAGAATCGTTGTTGTGCCTCTCCTAGATTAAAAAAAAAGAAAAAACAAACTAGCTTTAGATGAACAGAAAAGTTGCAAAGATAGTACAGGAAATTCCCATAAACTCCTCACTCAGTTTCCCTGTTGTTAACCTGTTATATTCCCATGGAAGTTCAACCCTCTGCCACCATGAATAACAGAGATTTGCAATTGCTTTGATTTTGTTTTTAATATTAAGTTTAGACCCCTCCAAAAACGCAGGCCACACTCTCAGACTCTTACGTATCTTTTCCATAATGAGCAGCCCCAATAACAACCCTGCAAAGGAAACCATCCTGTCACCTGAAGACAGGAGTCTGCTTGTGCACAGTTTTCTTATCTCCGTTTTTTCTTTTTGTTTTTTTTTTGTTTTTTGTGTTTTTTTTTTGTTTTTTTGTTTTGTTTTTGTTTTTGTTTGTTTGTTTTGAGGTGGAGTCTCACTCTGTTGTGCAGGCTGGAGTGCAGTGGCGTGATCTCGGCTCACTGCAGCCTCCACCTCCCTGGTTCAAGCAATTCCCCTACCTCAGCCTCCTGAGTAGCTAGGATTACAGGCGCACACCACCACACCTGGTTAATTGTTTTGCGTTTTTAGCAGAGACGGGGTTTCACCATGTTGGCTAGGGTGGTCTCGAACTCCTGACCTTAGGCAATTCGCCCGCCTCGACCTCCCAAAGTGCTGGCATTACAGGCGTGAGCCACTGCGCCCAGCCTCTTTATCTCCAGTTCTTACTTCCATGTAGCCCTTGGCCTAAATGCGAAATCAACTAACTTTTGCTGCCTAACAAACTGCCCCCAAATTTAGTTGTTCAACGCAACAACAATTTATTTAATTCATGTTTACAAACTCAGCAATGTTGACTGGGCTCAGCTGGGCCTCCTTCTGGGCTGGGCTGGGTTCCCTCATGTGTCTGTGGTCAGCTAGCAGGTTGGCTGGGGACTGGTTGATCTGGGAGTACTCAGCTGGGATGACTCTTCTCTGCTCCATGAGGTCTCTCATCTGTCAACAGCCTAGCCTGGCCTTATTCACATGGCACAGCACAGATCTAAGAGTATAAGTAGATACTGTGCGATTTCTTGAGTTTTAGCTAAGAACCTCTACAACCTTGTAACCTCTGCATTCTATTCATCAAAAGACCAGCCCACATTCAAGGAGTAGAGAAACTGATTCCACCTGTTGATAGAACTGCAAAGTGTTGTGGCCTCAGTGTATATCTCCTGAGCCCATCTACAGCTTCCCCGCTCGCGTACCTGAGTCTCCCTGCCTGAGTGCACGCTCTGCCTCTGAGAGCATGTCCATCTCCTGCATAAAGCAGACTAGAAGATCAGAGTGGATGCCCTCCAGTCAGCCCTCAACCAATGAGGAGGGGAGCTAATGGACAAATCCTCCAGGTTCCTTTCCCTTGGCCAGATAATTTCAAGGTGTGTTCTACACAAATTCTCCAAGGCGCTATGGGAGATGGAACCCAAGTTTCCCATGGCGGTCACCTGCTCGTGAGGTACCCTTTCTCGGCATTCCCCTTTGTTGTCTCATGTCCCCTCTACCTTACCACACTCTGGGGATCAGCTCCCTCAAGTGATCTTGCCCTACTTGAAACCAAATCCTTTCAGGGCCTGGTTTTGGGGAAATCTATGCTAAGACAGAGAGCTAAGAGTTAGATCACCCCTGATCTCATAGGCCAAGCTAATGAGTTTGAATTTATCTTGCAGGTGATTGAGCTTCAGTGGGTTTTGAGCAGGAGGAATTGGTGTTTTACAAACCATATTAGTGGCAAAGTAGAAACTAATAATACCCAGTTCCACTGACTTCAGGCCAGTGCGGTGACATCAACTGCATGCTATTGCTATTTCAGGCTTTGGATGTGAGAATATGCAGATCTTCTTTTAAAGTTCATTTATTTTTGAATAAGTAATACATACACATGGTGCAAAATTAGAAAAGTGCAAATGGTCTTTTGTTAGAATTCATTTTTCAACACCAAAGGATCATTTAAATAGACATTGTGTTCACCCTTTATTTGGATTTCACTAGTTTTTTCCCCGTGTCATTTTCTGTTCCAGAATCCCATCCAGGATACCACACTGCATAGAGTCATCCTTGGCCTCCTCTGGCCTGTTTCTGACTTTCCTTGTTCTGATGACCTTGGCAGTTCTGAAGAATACTTACTGGTCAGGTGTTTTGTAGATTGTCCATTGGTTTGCATTTGCCTGCTGTTTCTCCCATGGCTAGACTAAGGTTATGAACTCTGGGGACGAAGACCATGGAGGTGCAGTACCTTTCTCATCACAGTGTACCAAGGTCACATGCTGCCCACGTGACTTATTCCTGATGTCCATTCACCTGGATCACCTAGCTGAAGAGTGTTTGCCAGGGTTCTCTACAGCCAAGTTCTTTCCCCATTTTCCATCCTGTACTCTCTGAAGCAAGCCACACTCAAGGGATGTGGGGGAAGGAGGTAAGCTCCACCTCCTGGTTGAGGGAGTATGACACATACTACTTGGAATCTTCTGTAGGGGAGATCCCAGACATGTTTTTTAAGTAACTCAGACATTCCCTCCAGCACTTACTAAAAGGTCAGTGGTACTGGATGTGTGGATTTTGCCAGGCTGGTGCCACAGACCTCAAGTAGAGCATCTCATGGGGCCATACCCTGGGGGTTTTCAGTTCCTTGGTATGAGGGAAACCGGTTGGGATATGCAGAGTACAGGACGTATGTGTATAAACATGTAACCACTGTGTAAAATCACAGAGTCATTCAAAAATGTTTAGCAAGGGTACACAAATGCACAGCGCTCTGCTGGGTGCTAAACGTGTGGAGTGGCAAATAAGACTCAATCTAGGTCCCAGGAGTGGCGGGCTGGAATGCCATGCAGTTCACCAGATATCTCTGCACACCCACTGGCAGCCCAATTTTGAAGCAGCAGTTACAAGTGTGATGAGCAATAAGATGGAAAGAAAGTCCCAGGTGCTGTCGGAGAGTTCAGGTAAGGGGAGTTAGTGAAGGCCTCTCTGTGGACATGAAGAATGGGCAGGAGTGAGCCAGGTGTTGGCAGGGGAGGGGCAGGGAGGGCTTCCAAGGAGAAATCTCACCAGGCGAGAACAATATGTGTTAAAAACAAACTAGTGTCAAGAGGGACATCTGGAGGAACTGAGAGATGCTTATATGGAAAGAAAACTGCTTCCTGAAAAAAAAATCACATGATTATTTAGTCATATGGAATAGTTCTACTTTCTTAAAATAAGCCTGTTCTATAAAATTTAAGACATAAAACGCACTAGTGTTTGATAATAGATTTATGCTTTAATATTCTGCTAAATTTATGTATAAACATGCATAAAGTTCAAGTGTTTCAGAAATTAAGTGCTAAAACTGAAAATGTGTACTACAGAGAAGCGTAGAAATGACTGGAAGGGTATTTTAGTGCAAGCTGATGTGGCCCCAGTTCTCCATCTCAGGACAGAGGCTCTCATTTCCCCAGATGCTGGAGTGGTGCCTGCTGAGGGCTCACAGCCCTCAGCGTTGCCTTCTTCTGAGGGGAGGTGCCCACCCACAGTATACCCCTCCTGATGACTGGCCAATGCAGAGGTCTGGCTCCCTGGCCTCAATCTCAGACAACTCTGAGAAGCCATCCCAGCATCAGGGCTCCCAGCCGGGTGAGCTAAGGCCTCTGTGACAACTGCACCACAGTTCAACTTCCCCTCTGCCCAGTGCTGCTCCTCTCACGGCCTGTCAGATCCGTTGGTCCCCAACATCATGGTTCGGCTTACGATTTTTAGACTTCTTGACAGTGCAAAAACTATCTACATTCAGTAGAACCCGTAATTCCAGTATCCATACAACTTTGCTGTTTCTCACTTTCAGTACAGTATTTAATAAACTATATGAGATACTCAACACTTTATTATAAGATAGACTTTGTACTAGATGATTTTGCCCAACTCTAGGCTAATGTGAGTGTTCTGAGCACAGTTAAGGGAGGCAAGACTAAGCTATGATATTCAGTAGGTTAGGTGCATTTTCAACTTTAGATATTTTCAACTCACGATAGGTTTATAGGGACATAACCCCATAAGTCTAGATGATCTGTATTGTTTTCAAAAGCATTCCCCAATAAACTGCCTACATGAAAATCTCTGCCTCAGAATGCATTTCCTGGGGAATTTGACCCCAGAAAATACAGTGTATGGCAGATATACACTGTATTAGTCCTAGTGATACAGAAAGGAAGAGCATGGTTCCTTTAAATGATAGGGAAGCGGGGAAGGGAAGTGCTGGGTAGAGGAGGGCGTGGTCCCTGGCTACGGCTCCACCCCCACGGACCTAAGGGAGGACAGGCATTTTTTTTTTCCTGACCAAATGTTGTGTTTCCCAAGATCACCCTGGCCTGCCACGCCCCCATCCTATGCCTGTAAAAACCCTGAGACCCTAGTAGGCAGACACACACACAGCTGGACGCTGAGAGGAGCAGATCGGCGGAGGAAGACACAAGCGGCTCGACCTCAAGAGGACGTCGAGGAAGTACGCTGGCAAAAGAGGACATGACAGATACCGGCACGCCCGCAGGTCATTGACCAGCACTGGAAGAAGGCAGAGTTTGTCTGGGGCAGTTGGAGGAGAGCCCGGGCAGCTGAGTAGCTTGACTCCATCCCTTTTTGGCTTCCCCCGTCTGCTGAGAGCTATCTCCACTCAATAAAACCTTGCACTCATTCGCCAAGCCCACGTGTGATCCAATTCTTCTGGTAAACCAAGGCAAGAACTGGGGATACAGAAAGCTCTCTGTCCTTGCAACAGGGTAGAGGGTCTAATTGAACTGGTTAACACAAGCCGCCTATAGACAGCAAAACTAAAAGAGCACCCTGTAACACACGCCCACTGGGGATTAGGAGCTGTAAACATCAACCCCTCAACATTGCCATGGGGTCGGAGCCCCACGACCTGCCCTTCTGTGTGCTCCCCTAGAGGTTTGAGCAGCGGGGTACTAAGGAAGCGAGCCACTCTCCCTGTCACACGTCCTGCGAGGGGGACAAAGGAATTTCCCATTTCACTACGGCTGCTGTAAAAAAAATTATCACAAACTTGATGGCTTAAAACAATAGAAATTTATTCTTTCCCAATTCTGGAGGCCAAAAGCCTCACATCAAAGTGTCAGTGGGGATACACTCCCTCTGGTGGGTGGAGGGGAGAATCCTTCCTTGCTTCTCCCAGCTTCTGGCGGCTCCAGGCGTTCCTTGGTCTGTGGCAGCATAACTTCAATCTTGCCTTGGTCTTTGCATGGCTTTCTCCCTGGTGTCTGTTTCTTGCCCTATCTCTTCTCTTATAAGGACTTGCCATTGGATTTAGGACCCACTCGAATCTAGGATGTTCTCATGTTGAAATTTTTTTCTTTTTTTTTTTTTTTTTTTTTTTGAGACGGAGTCTCCCTCTGTCGCCCAGGCTGGAGTGCAGTGGCCGGATCTCAGCTCACTGCAAGCTCCGCCTCCCGGGTTTACGCCATTCTCCTGCCTCAGCCTCCCGAGTAGCTGGGACTACAGGCGCCCACCACCTCGCCAGGCTAGTTTTTTGTATTTTTTAGTAGAGACGGGGGTTTCGCCGGGTTAGCCAGGATAGTCTTGATCTCCTGACCTCGTGATCCGCCCGTCTCGGCCTCCCAAAGTGCTGGGATTACAGGCTTGAGCCACCGCGCCCGGCCGTGTTGAAATTCTTAACTTCATTACATCTGCAAAGACCTTTTTTCCAAATAAGATTATAATTACAGATTCCAAAGTGGATGTGTCTTTTGGGGGGGGCCACTAGTCAACCTGCTACGTACACCAATATATTAAAGTGATTATATCCCAGGGTGGGAATGGGATTTACAGGTAACTTTAATTTTCTTCTTTGTACTATTTTGTTTATTCCAAATTTTGTACAGAAGGCATGTATAACTTCTATAATGGTAGTTTTTTGGAGTTGATGGTTTGGCCTAAAGTGCACAGTCTGGATTAAAAGGTAACTGCCTAGTGAGTGGAGGGCAAGAGGTAACGGCCACAGATAGGCTGAAGGATTCTCCCATTAAAAAATGACTGGATCCCAAATTCTTGAATAAAGTCCAATTTTTAGTACATTGCCGGGCTTACAAAAAGTATGGTGAATCCTTAAGTTCTCTCCCAGGTTTTTCTGACCCAGATTCAAGAGTTGAAACTAAACCTGGGTAAAGCAGTAAATAACCAAGAGTGAAACTTGACCTGAGAGTAAGTGCCTATTTAGGAGCTAGTCCAGAAGAAAAAGGCTTGGGCTAGAGGTAAGGTAAGGCTGCCACATTAAGTCCAGGGACCTCTTAAGGGGCTTGTGTGGTTCCAGATTAATGCATCCTCTGGATCTAGACAGAAGCAAATGCAAACTCCCTATGCAGGAAAGTATCCCCACTTTAGGGCCATAGTTCCACAGATTAAGACTATGACAATGTAAGCTTACAATGAAAGAAAGCCAAACGCAGAAGGAAACAAAGCCACCATGTACAAGAGTCAGTGGAAGGAACAGACAACAGATTAAAAATTATTAGATAAATAAAAGTTCTGCAAGGATTTCTACAAGTCAAAAAGAAAAAGACAACCCAAGAGAAAAGATGAAAGGAGTCACGAAACAGGCATTTCACAAAAGAAACAACACCAATGTTTGATAAACATGTAGAAAGATGCTCAGCCTTATTAGTAAAGGAAGTACAGGCTGTTGATGAATACAAAATCAATATACAAAAATTAATTGTAGTCACCATGTGTGAGCAGAAATTTAGTGGTTTGTTTTTTTTTTAAAGATACTACTGCAAAGCAACAAAAGTAGTGTATTTCATAGAATCTAAGACGCCATCAGTGATACGATGAACCATGACTTTATACACTCTAAGAAAGGAAAAAGACTGCCAATTATAATTTCTAGATGCCATCAACTATAAGACACAACCCAGATTGTGGGCAAAAGTATGAGAGCTACGTGGAGAAAAGTATAGCTTTATTCAAAGGTACTAAAGAAGTCCTAAAAGTCAAGAAGTACTCTGAGTTCATAGACAGGAAAACTCCCTATCGCAACAGCATCAGCTTTCCCTAAAATAATTAATTAAAGCAATTAAGTCAATGCAATTCTCCTCACAATCCCAATAGAATTTTTTTGAGACATATGACAAGATAATTCCAAATTTAGGTGGACTGTAAAGTATTAAGAATAGCTAATAGGCCAGGCACAGTGGCTCATGCCTGTAATCCTGACACTTTGGAAGGCCAAGGTGAGAGGATTGCTTGAACCCAGGAGTTTGAGACCAGTGTTGGCAACATAATGAGACCCTGTCTCTCTCAAAAACAAACAAACAAAAAACTTTATTTAAATTGGCCGGGCATGATGGCATGCACTTGTGGTCTCAGCTACTCGGGAGGCTGAGGTGGGAGAACCTGGGAGGCTGAGGTGGGACAACCGCTGGAGCCTAGGAGGTTGAGGCTGCATTGAGCTGTGTTCACCACTGCACTTCAGCCTGGACAACAGAGTGAGACCCTGTCTCAAAAAACAAACAAACAAACAAACAAAAACTAATAACCTCTGAAGAAGAAGAATAAGGAAGAGGGAATTTCAGATATTATTGACTTATTATGAAGTGGTGATCAAGACAAAATGTACTGATGCCAGAGTGGAAAAACTGGTCATTGGAACAGAATAGAGAGCCCAGAAATAGACCTGCCAAATATGGAATCTTGATATAAGACAGAAGTGAAGCTGCAGATTCCTGGAAAAAGAACAGACTAGTAAATAAGTAACAATAATTGATGGTTAATAAGGCAAAAAATTGGATCGCTACTTCACCCTTACCCAAATATCAACTCTTAGTGGATTAATGATTTCAGTGTGAAAGACAAAACTTTAAAACTTTTAGAGAGAATACTGAAGAATATCTTTATGGCTTCAGAATATAAAAAATTCATTAAATAAGACACAGATAGCATTAATCATAAAAGATTAATAAATTATACTACATTAAAATTAATATACCACAAAGAAATAGGAAAGACAAACCCCAAACTGGGAGATACACAATAGGATCAATATAGGATTTGTTTCCAGAATATGTAAAAGATTTCTACAAATCAGAAAGAAATAGCCAGACAACCCAAGAGAAAAGATGAACAAGAGACATAAGCAGGCATTTCACAAAAGAAGAAACACAAATGTGTGATAAATATGTGGAAAGATGCTTGGCCTAATCATTAGCAAAGGAAGTACAGGCAGGCTGGGCCATTTTAAGGCCCTCACAGGCCCTACGTAATGCTTATTTCTGGAGGCCTAATCTTGTAATATTTCACATACCATCATGCATACACATCCCACATGAAATTTGTTCATTCAGTATATATTTTTGAGTGCCTGCTGGTGCCAGGAAATGTTATATGTGCTTGGGATGTATTGCTGAACGAAGGAGACAGGGTCTCTGTGAACTTACATGTGAGTGGGACATAGACAATGAAGAGAAGGAGGTGAACTATGTAGTGGTGCGGTGGGAAGTGACGAGTGCTGCGGGCTACAAAAGACAAAGCAGAGTAGAGTAAGGAGAAGTGGGTGGCAGGGACAGAGGCTCTTGGCGGGTGGGACTTACCCCACGGGTGCTCACAGCATTTCCCTTATGCATCAGTTCCCTTGGACCCTTCCTTCAGGCGGTTTCTTCTTGGGGTATCAGCTAAGAACAGTTTAGAGGGCTAATGCCTCTCAGAGGTCTTTATGGGTAGGTGGGTGGAAGTGGAGAGAAATCCTTGAGGACACCTCCACCAGCCCCATCCTATTCAGATACCAATGGCAGGTCAGGGGTAGGAAGGACATTGCATCAGCTTCCCACCATCTTCTCCAGCACCTCCCTCTCCTGTGGCCCATCCCAGAGAAGAGGCCCGCCTCTCCAAGACTCACTAGGTGGGACCTTTCCCAGACAAAAGTCCTTGGACACCAGGCTGGGTGGCAGGAGGGGAGCCAAGTAGCTCAGACGGGACAGCCGATCATCCCTGTAGACACAGGCTCACCGTGCTGCAGGAAGCAGGCATTTTCTGCAATGTGGTCCTTTGATGCACCCCTTTGCACTAGAAAGAATCTATGGCAGCCTTCTGAATTCTGCAGGCACCACTTACATGTACAGATTTGGTGGTGTCTATTCCTTGGGAGTTATAACAGTCCAACAAACAAGGGCTCCTGTGTGTGAAGGCCCAAAGATAGGGTGGCCCCAGCAGCAGAAACAGCCCAGGAAGGCACTGCAGGCCAGTAACGGACATAGCCTTTTGGAAGTCACTCACAATGGGACCAGTGTGATGGCGGCCCTTTCTTTACCAATGTCCCCACCTGAGAGGCTGGACATGGACCCCCAGCCACCAGCACTGGCATCCTAACTCTGGGGGCCTCGACTCCACTCTGTGGGGCTCCCCTCTGTGGCTCCCCTTGTTTTCACTTCGGCTAAGCTGCCTAAGCACAGGCTGCAGCCCAGTGGGATTAGTGCTCAGCCCTCCTTAATCACTTTATTGCCCCCCCAACCTGCTCATCAGAAGCTCCTCCTGCCCTGGACAGAGGATCAGTTCATTTCTTCCAGATCTGCAGGGACAAAGGCACTGCTATGAGGTCCCCAGAGGGAGATGGCCAAGTGGCTTCTCTTTCATAATGGAATTTGACATCTCCTTGTAATTAGCGACCATACAGGATGGGAAAATAAGAGCAGGGTAGTCCTTCTAGCGTGAAAACCCATCCGCCTTTACCAAGAGAACTGCCAAGAGGCCCTGCATTCCAGTCCCAGCTGTTTAAAACTCCTGGCCTCCTTCAGTGGTTATCACAGCCTCTTTTTCCTTTGCCTGCCTCCTGGATCAAATTCAAGGTCCTGTCCCTGAGACAAGGTTCATGTCTCAGGATCATTCAGTCCCCAAGAACAACCTCCCAAGGCTTGTTGTTCCTGAGGCTCCTGTGGTAGAGAAAGACATTTAATAAAGGCGTTAACGGGGTGGAAATCAAACAAACTAAAACCAAGTGGAAAGTCAGAATCCATCTTTAAAGAGATGTGCTCTTCCCAGGATACTCTCCCAGGGAGCTGGTGGAAAAGACTGGGCCTGAGGACCCTGCGGCGAGGAGTCAATGGAGGATGCTGAAGGTTGAGAGGAGCACAGCGCGCAGCTCCAGTCATCAGCAAAAGCGGCTTCCATCCTGTTGGGGAGGGAGCAGCCAGACCATTCCAGCACATCGCTCCTTTGAATGCTGGGTGCCCACGCCCAGATGGCCTTTCCCTAAAGGAATGCAGGCCTGTCACCATGCAGGGTATCTGTTTGCCTCCATGCCAACAGGGCAGCTCTGCCAGAGGACACTGGAGTGTCTTTTTCTATTTCAAAACTCCCTGCAAACCACTTTCCTTACTAAGATGTGTACCCCTGCTAGGAGCATCAGGTTTCCAGAAGTACCTTATTCCTGGGGCCAAGTCAGTGTTTCAAGGAAAATTGTTTTTTTCCAGCTACACCTCTGGGACAGCCCCTGGAGCTGGGGTCTATTGGTTCCTTTCTTTCTTCCAGGCATTTTGAGGACTTGCCTGAGAGCTTAGAGATCTGCTCAAGCCTCTAATCTCGGCTGCTTCTTTGTTCTTCAGGCAGTGACCTTTACTGACATCATTTCAACCCCCATCTATTTGAATCTCCCATTCTTTTTTCCTCTTTCTGGGTTAGAGTGAAGGATTTTACTCTCAGGGGCCTAATCCTGTTGCTCTTGTGTGTGACTAATTCCCTCCCTTCCCCCTCGGCTCCCGCAAAGAGGAAGGGGCCTGTTCGCCCCACTAGAGGGTCTGCGGCCCTTGTCGGCAATCAAAGCACAAACATATTCCTCCGGGTGATTTCCTGCCCTGAGAGCCCAGCCCGGAACACAAGCCTGCTCTGTTCCCTCACAGCCCACCAGTCCCTGGGACTGGGACTTAGGCAAGAGGATTTATGATATAGAAAGTAATAAGTCACCCTTCCAACCTGGCAACGTCTGGTGTGAAAGCAAGTTGTACTGTTGTTCAGACAATGGCTCCCAGGAGGAGAAATAGCATCCCTCAGAGCCCCACAGTCCTCTAGTGGCTGCCTGCAGCTTAGAGTGTGCAGAGGTGACCCAGCGCAGGACGGAGGCCTTAGTATCCCCAGGGCACCCCATGGACTGCGGCGGGTCAGCTGTGGCTGCCTGATTTCTGAAGTTAAAAAGCACATAATTATGGTATTGTTTGACTGCCAAGAATTCTGGGTTAATCTCAGTTTTATTTTGACTGCTACCTAAAATAGTAGCCTGTCCCCAAGGACGCAGTAAAGGCCAAGAAGCCAAAAACAGAAAGGCAGTCCTGAGCTCTAGGAGGCCCTCACTCGGGAGCTCTGAAGAGGCTTATGAGTGCATGGGATCCGGTACCAGGAGCCAGGTCACCCCGAGGCCCTCCCTTCCATAGGCCTGTCCTTAGCCACCGGCCATGGCTGCCCCTCCCCCATGGGACCTGGCCGAGGCTGTGGAGAGCTGCAGGATGGCCAGTCCCCACACACCCATTGTCCCCGGATGCACTCAGGACAGTCCCTGAGACAGTGTGGAGGCCTGCTTCTGTGATTTGGGGAGACAATAAAAATAATAGTTGTCATTACTGAGTGTTTGTGATGCACCAGTCACTGACCTAAGTGCTCCTGCATATGGTAACTCCTTTAGTCCTCACAGCCAGTAGGCACTCTGGCTATCTTCTAACCCAGCCAGAGCCACATGGCTAGTAGGTGGTGGAAACAGAATTTGGACCTGAGGAATCCTTGCTCCAGAGGCCACCTCCCCTACTTTGTCGCATGGCATCTCAGGAGGTGAGCAGCGGCAGAACTTAAAGGCTCAGAAAGAACAGCTCCCATTGGAATCGGTGAGAGGCATCAGTTCCTAAGTGGAGGCCATGAGAACAGGCCTGGTGAGGGGTCGTTCTCCTTCTTGGAGCACAGATAGAAGTGTGCCTCAAGCATTCTCCATCATACTTAGGTCAGCAAACATTTACCAAGGTTTCTAGTCTGTTTTAGAGGTCTCCTGGCCACTGGGCCCTGGATCTCCAAGAAAAGTTCTGTTGTATTTCCAGGAGAATAACAATACAAAGTCAAGTGTGCTCTTAGAGAGGAATGCTTCCTGCATGCAGTCAGGGAGGGCTTCCCAGGGGAGGGGACATTCGAGTTAGATCCTAACAGATGCCAGGATTCTTCTGGGTTGATAAAGTGGAGGTGAACTCTCTGGGCAGAGGGGACAACCTGGGCAAACCACTGCTGTATTCCACCAGGCTCAAGATGTTGTTCTTGAGGATTTTGTTCCCAACGATTCAGAGCCATTGGGCCCTGGGCTCCAGTCTGCAGGGCATGGCAGGAACTGAGTAACTGTCCCCTCCCAGCTACTACTAATCCCCGCCATGCTGACTTCAGACGAACCTTTCCTACCCTTCCTTCCTGCCCCACCTAGATGCCACCCTTCCAGTCTGAGGCATCCCTGAACTTCTAAAGTGCCCAGAGCTGCCAATCTAGTCGCTGCCAGTGGCCGCTATTCCAGCGGTGCTCCCAGGGTCAGCCTCGCCTCAGCCAGAAGCACCTGCAGAGCTGGCTCAGGCTTGCCCTGCTGCCCAACACCCTGATGCACTCCCAACCCTGCTCCACTCCAGCCACCCTCGCAGGCTAACAGCAGGGCAGGTGGACACCGTGAGAGCACAGGGAAAAGCACAGGGCCTGGGGGTTCTGGCAGCTTCTTCATTCTTCTCCCCTCCCCACAAGTGAGAAAAAAGATACGAGGAAGGCCAAAGGTCCAGGCCCTCAGGCCCAGGGGGTGTAGGGGCAGGTGGGTCTGTGTTCTTCTGGCTCCTCGGAGCATCCTCCTCCTTTCTACTTTTTGTTTGTAGTTGTTCATTTATTTTAACAAAGTGATTCTGAGTTTTTATTTGGAAAAAACAAACACACAAGGAACAAAGGCAGTAGGAGTTTTAAGTCTTGGCCTGTGGAGGAGGCAGTTGCAGCACTGAGCATTGACCCGACTTTGGATCTCCATCAGGCTCTGTGGTCCAGGAAGGCGAGTGGCTGTATAAGGCACCACCGTCCAGCGAGACCAGGGTCTGGAGGCAGAAGCCCCTCTACTGAGTGCTCCTGCAGGCCCCTGTATCAGCAAGTGAAGAAGGAGACTCCGAAGTTAGGTCCTGTTGTGCCCAAGAGCACACAGCCAGGAAAGAGTGGCACTCAGAGTCCAGGCTCTTTCTGCAGTATCTTACAATTCCAACTTGCCCTCTTTGTGTCTTAACACTTTTTTCTTAAAGCCTCCAGAGGAAGACTTCATTCAGAGATGTGACATGCCGGGGAAGCTGCAGGTCCACAGAGCTGAGGCCCCAGGCAGCCCAAAGCATCCTAAAACCCTGTGGAACTTCGGGGGAGAAACAGGTGGAAGGAGAAGCCTTCCCAAGGAAGTGCTTCACAAATCCCAGTCTCTTGCTTGACTGAGGATTTTTATAAGAAAGACCCATAGGTTTACTCTACAACATACCAGTGCCCAGGAACATTACATGAGCCCAGAATTCAAGGCAATAGTGCACTATGATTGTACCTGTGAATACAGCCACTGCACTCCAACTTGGGCAACATAATGAGATTCTGTCTCTAAAATAAAAAATTGTAAAATTCAATTTTGAGCAAATCATAAGTGAGCATTCAAATCTTCATGCATCAAGGGAACCAATTCCTCTTCCCAGAGCGATCAGAGATTCTCTCTTCATCAGAATTGCCATAAACATGAACATAATGAAACACTTGCTGATTGTCTATGTACAGGTTCAAAGGACTTCTCCACTGCAGTTCAGCATTTATCATCAGTGCTTAGCTCATTAAACTAATTACATGCCTGCATTTCCACATTGAAAGTTTAAATATAGAGGCCGGGTGCGGTGGCTGATGCCTGTAATCCCAGCACTTTGGGAGGCCGAGGCGGGCGGATCGCGAGGTCAGGAGATCGAGACCATCCTGGCTAACACGGTGAAACCCCATCTCTACTAAAAATACAAAAAAATTAGCCAGGCATGGTGGCGGGAGCCTGTAGTCCCAGCTACTCAGGAGGCTGAGGCAGGAGAATGGCGTGAACCCGGGAGGCGGAGGTTGCAGTGAGCCGGGATCTCGCCACTGCACTCCAGCCCAGGCAACAGAGCCAGACTTCGTCTCAAAAAAAAAAAAAAGAAAGTTTAAATATAGAGACTAACTTACTGCTTTTTAATGTCTTTGTCAGAGCAAAAGCTGATGCAATATAGGGCCTTCATACAACATGGAGCATCAACCATTGCTAATAGCAGGGTCCCAGCTGGACCTTCCAGAGTAGTGGACTCTGTGAGAACCTGGAGATAAGAGTGGGGTTTATTTGGAGGCTTCCCTTTTCCTCGGAAACGATTTTACAGGGGAAAAAGATAAACTGATGAACCTGCAACTCCCTTGGTGGTCTGGGGAGGCAAGTGGCCATGTGAGGCACCATCATCCAGGAAGCTATTGACATCTCTTTGAATATTCTTCAGCTGGGCATGGTGGCTCATGCTTATAATCCTAACACTTTGGGAGGCCAAGGCGGGCAGATTGCTTGAGTTCAGGAGTTCAAGACCAGCTTGGGCAACATAGGGAGACCTTGTCTCTACAAAAAAAAAGAAAAAAAAAATTAGCTGAGTGTGGTGCATGCCTGTAGTCCCAGCTACATGGGAGACTGAGATGGGAGGATTGCTTGAGCCTGGGAGGTTGAGGCTGCAGTGAGCCAAGATCATACTACCGCACTCCAGCATGGGCAACAGAGCCAAACCCCGTCTCGGAATAAAAAAAAAAAAAAAAGAAGAAGAAGAAGAATGTACTTCAGATCGTTGTGAAAATTAGAGAACATTTACTTTATGGCCAAGCATCCTGGAGGGACTTTACATCAGTTCACTTAATCTTCATGACAGCCCTTTGATGTATCTATCATCTCCATGTTATAGTTGAGGAAATCGAGGCCCACCCAGAGGTGTGAAGTAGTGCGCATTAGGCCACAGCTAGGAAATGGAAGAGCCAGTAGTTAAACCTGACCCCAGAATTCGTGCCCTTCTCCCATCATACTGCTGTGTCCTGGCCCAGCATCGCTCCTCACGCTGCAGCCTCCCTCTGCACCGCATGCTGGCGCTTTCTCACCCTGCTGCATTAGTACGCGTTCTACTTTCATCTTTGGTGTCTAGTGGCTTCAGTCTTTCTAGGGAGTGTCTGATCATATGTATCAAAGTTTAGAAAACTACTTCTGTCTTCTTTCATTTTCTACGTGCCCAACTCCTATTTATTTTACTAGACTCTGGTCAAATAACATGTCCTTTGACATGAAACTTCTCCTCATCCTCTGATTGGAATTCAGCATCTGCTACAAGTATGCAGGAGTATGTTGAAATTTATTATTTTACTTTAAGAGCTGTGAAGGTGGAAGTTTCCAGTGAAAGTCTTTAGACACTTGGAAATATTAAATGTGACAAACAGAACCTAGTGACAACCAAGTGAAGTGAACTTTAGGCTTCCCTGTCTTTTTAGAATAATCCGCAAATGAACAGACAAAAAGTTCAACCCTCTGCCACCGTGAATAACAGAGATTTACAATTGCTTTGATTTTGTTTTTAATATTAAGCTTAGACCCCTCCAAAAACGCAGGCCACACTCTCAGACTCTTACGTATCTTTTCCATAATGAGCAGCCCCAATAACAACCCTGCAAGGGAAACCACCCTGTCACCTGAAGACAGAAGTCTGCTTGTGCACAGTTTTCTTATCTCCAATTGTCTTTTTGTTTTGTTTTTGTTTTTGTTTGTTTGTTTTGAGGTGGAGTCTCACTCTGTTCTGCAGGCTGGAGTGCAGTGGCACGATCTTGGCTCACTGCAACCTCCACCTCCCTGATTCAAGCAATTCCCCTACCTCAGCCTCCTGAGTAGCTAGGATTACAGGCGCACACCACCACACCTGGCTAATTGTTTTGCGTTTTTAGTAGAGACGGGGTTTCACCATGTTGGCTAGGGTGGTCTCGAACTCCTGACCTCAGGCAATTCGCCCGCCTCGACCTCCCAAAGTGCTGGCATTACAGGCGTGAACCACTGCGCCCAGCCTCTTATCTCCAGTTCTTACTTCCATGTAGCCCTTGGCCTAAATGCGAAATCAACTAACTTTTGCTGCCTAACAAACTGCCCCCAAATTTAGTTGTTCAACGCAACAACAATTTATTTAATTCATGTTTACAAACTCAGCAATGTTGACTGGGCTCAGCTGGGCCTCCTTCTGGGCTGGGCTGGGTTCCCTCATGTGTCTGTGGTCAGCTAGCAGGTTGGCTGGGGACGGGTTGATCTGGGAGTACTCAGCTGGGATGACTCTTCTCTGCTCCATGAGGTCTCTCATCTGTCAACAGCCTAGCCTGGCCTTATTCACATGGCACAGCACAGATCTAAGAGTATAAGTAGATACTGTGCGATTTCTTGAGTTTTAGCTAAGAACCTCTACAACCTTGTAACCTCTGCATTCTATTCATCAAAAGGCCAGCCCACATTCAAGGAGTAGAGAAACTGATTCCACCTGTTGATAGAACTGCAAAGTGTTGTGGCCTCAGTGTATATCTACTGAGCCCATCTACAGCTTCCCTGCTCGCTTACCTGCATCTCCCTGCCTGAGTGCACGCTCTGCCTCTGAGAGCATGTCCATCTCCTGCATAAAGCAGACTAGAAGATCAGAGTGGATGCCCTCCAGTCAGCCCTCAACCAATGAGGAAGGGAGCTAATGGGCAAATCCCCCAGGTTCCTTTCCCTTATTCAGATAATTTCAAGGTGTGTTCTACACAAATTCTCCAAGGCGCTATGGGAGATGGAACCCAAGTTTCCCATGGCGGTCACCTGCTCGTGAGGTACCCTTTCTCGGCATTCCCCTTTGTTGTCTCATGTCCCCTCTACCTTACCACACTCTGGGGATCAGCTCCCTCAAGTGATCTTGCCCTACTTGAAACCAAATCCTTTCAGGGCCTGGTTTTGGGGAAATCTATGCTAAGACAGAGAGCTAAGAGTTAGATCACCCCTGATCTCATAGGCCAAACTAATGAGTTTGAATTTATCTTGTAGGTGATTGAGCTTCAGTGGGGTTTGAGCAGGAGAAATTAGTGTTTTACAAACCATATTAGTGGCAAAGTAGAAACTAGTAATACCCAGTTCCACTGACTTCAGGCCAGTGCTGTGACATCAACTGCATGCTATTGCTATTTCAGGCTTTGGATGTGAGAATATGCAGATCTTCTTTTAAAGTTCATTTATTTTTGAATAAGTAATACATACACATGGTGCAAAATTAGAAAAGTGCAAAAGGTCTTTTGTTAGAATCATTTTTCAACACCAAAGGAGCATTTAAATAGCCATTGTGTTTTTAGAGTGTGTTAAGACATAGGCAGCTAGCTCTTGGCTCCTTCTGAGGCCGTTCCTGGTGGCATCTTGCACTCTCACTCCTGCAAACCTGTTCTGGGCCCTCCCAACACCCTGCAGCCCGCAAACCTCTGCTCTAAGGGCAGGAGAGAGACGCTGACATTTGTGGTCCAAAGAAATCTTGGCGGGGTTGGTGGTTGCCATCCTTGCTCCCTGTCACCACAAATAATTGCAAGCTGGCTGAGGGCTACTCAAACGCATTAAGGTTTGTGGCTTGTTCTGACAGAAATTGAAAAAGGGCAATGTCAAGGCCAAGCCTGCAGCTTTTATCTCGGTTAGCTGGAGAGAGGAAGAGATAATGATTCACAACACTCCAGGTCTTCACATTTCTCCTGAAGAGCCACCATCTGTCTATAACATGAGGGAAGAAGTGCTGTCAGGTTAATTGCCTTGCGTCAGCCAAACCGTCTGCATTTATTTAAATCAAGTCAAGTCCATAAATAGTTTCGAGTGTCTGCTGTGGGCCAGCTCTGAGCTCAGCTCTCTGGGCTACTCAGGTAAGTGTGAGCCACCAGCTCTGGCACCCTAAGAGATAGGCTGGTGGTTTGGCAGTTCTGAACCAGGCATGTTCAGTAAGAATCCCAGTCCCATCATCAATCAGCTGAGAGATCTTGGGCAACTTAGTTGACCTCTCCAGAACCTGCATATACTCACCTTTAAAATGGTCCTGCCTACTGCAAAGGAGTAGGTGAAAATCGCAAAGGCAATGCTTTGCTTCTGTCATCTTTCCTAGGAACTTACAACCTTTCCAGGGAAAAAAGACAATTTCACCTTGTGAAAAGTTAAGAAAACATTTCTAAAAGATAATCAACAGTTCAAAACCAAACAACAACAACAACAAGAAAAGAAAGGAGGTAAACACAAGGGGTGATGAACTGCCAGACATCAGTGTTTACTCTAGAAGTTGCGCTGGGAAGAATAGCAGGGGGGAAGAACAAGGAGGTGTTCCTGGTTTGTAATTTTATTCCATTTTTGCCTAATACAAAATTGCAGTGCCTAGCACATGGTAGGCATGCAATAAATATTGTTGAATGAGTGTTCAAGTAAATAATAAATGAATGAATATTCTGTACAGGTTTTGTCACTGAACCTTAGGAAAGATACCCAGAGGAGAGTAGGCAGAGATGATAAACAGATGGAATGGGAGACTTTTATTTTCAAAAAATGCTTTTCCTGAGAAATCTTTCTGGTCTGTAAAGGCAGGAGTTGAAAATGGATGTGACAGAAGCTTACAAAATTATGAAAGTCATGGATGAGACTATTATCATCTTTTTTTGATTTTTGATTAATTTATAAATCTTAAACAAATATTGTGTTGCTAGAAGTAGGTACAGGATAACCTTTGAATTATATGAAGTTTTAGGACATCTGAAAAAAAAAAAAAAAGAAAGGAGGTCTTAGTTGTGATTAGTATGTAGAAAGAATTTTTATCCCTTCACACTGGAGGCTGAAAATACAAGTAAAGCCAAAAGGGATTTGATGAATTCATGAAGGCTGATCTCAGGGTAAGTTGCTTCAGATTCCTCAGGGATTTTGAAGCTTATGTTTTGAAGGACTCCCATGTTAGAGACAGACTGCTGGGCTGTAGTGACCCTGGACCTAGCCTAGGAGCACATTTCTGTGGTTTTGTGTCCCGTCAGGGAATATTTAATAAGCTCCCACTATGTGCCAGACAGTGTTCTAGGGGCCAAGAACACAGCAGTCAATAAGATGGTGTCCTAGACCTCCAGGACTGCCAACCTAGAGACAGAAGGAGATATGGGAAGGAATACATTTCAGTGTATTAAGTTCCATAATAAAAGTAGGATGGGGCCGGGCGCAGTGGCTGACACCTGTAATCCCAGCACTTTGGGAGGCCGAGGTGGGCGTATCATGAGGTCAGGAGATCGAGACCATCCTGGCTAACATAGTGAAACCCCATCTCTACTAAAAACAGAAAACATTAGCCGGGAGGAGTGGCGAGCACCTGTAGTCCCAGCTACTCGGGAGGCTGAGGCAGAAGACTGGCATGAACCCGGGAGGCGGAGCTTGCAGTGAGCCGAGGTCGCGCCACTGCACTCCAGCCTGGGTGACAGAGCGAGACCCCATCTGAAAAAAAAAGAAAAAAAGAAAAAAAATGTTGAATCTATAAAAATTGTCTTTCTAATTTTTAAATGCCTCTCCCCCACCTGCATTTTAGAATTCTCATGTATGTAGAAAAATGTTTGTGGATGGGTGGATGGATGAATGAATGAATAAGTAAGTAAAAGAATGAATTTTTGCTTCCAGAAATGGGCATATTTTTCAAACAGAAATTTATTAATATTTGAAGGCTCACTACAGTCAAATTCACTAAGTAACCACTTTTAAGATTGCTTTGTGTGAAAGTCCTGAAGCCTACATGATTTAATAGGGGAAAAAATGGCATTTCAGTTTTTGGAACCATTGCTGTGGGTTTTTAAATCTGTATTTCCAGAAATCTTGAAGGGGGAAGCTCTATGCAATTGCAGCTACAGGCCAAAGGTCATTTTTACTAAATATTGATTTTAGCAGCAAGGAACTCTTACTTCAGTAAGACTTCTCACACTTGCCCTACCCTGAAATGAGCACATTTCACTCTGCATGTTGCTCAGGAAGGCTGCCTCTCTGAAGAGCCTCAACATAATTCCTAGAGCCTGGCATGCTTGATTACATCACCAGGAATTTGGTGATTGGAAGGCAGAGGTCCGGGAAAGAATCTGGGACCAGGAATCTGGACCTCATTAAATAATTGGTCCTTATGAGAAGCTTAGTCTTGGGTCCATATTCATGGACCACAGAACAAAGAGTTCTGTGGCTTCCTCAAGCTGCCTTTCTCCCCATCTATCTTTCGCTACCTCCTGCCACTTATTCTCCCTCCAATAACAAACTGCACTAAGATAAGACCCTAGAGTGTACCGTCCAATACAGAAGCCCCTACCTGGGTCTGGTTATTTAAGTTTAAGTTAATTAAAATTAAATAAAATTGAACATGCAATTTCTCAGTCATACTAGCCACATATCAAATGCACAAAAGCCACATATGTCTATTGGCAACCATAGTGGACAGTGCAGAGAACATTCTCATCACTACAGAAAGTTCTGCTGAACTGTATTGCCCTAGAGAAAAACGAAGACAAAAGCTGAGGATGAAGGTGGTAATTTTGAAGGAAATGCTGATAACATCTAGACCAGCCATATAGAGAGAAGGAACATTCTAGCAGGAAGTTGCCACAGGATGCAAAACCAGGCAACAAGTGAAGGATGTGAAGGGAGAGAGTACAGCTTTGGGACCAGAACCCAGGTTAAATCCTGATTCTAACCAAGTTGTGGCCATGAACATGTTATGTGAACACTCAGAGCCTCAATCTTTTCATAAGGGAAATGGTGGTAATAGTTCCTATGCCATGGAGCTGATGTGAAAATTAATGAGACAGTTAGTGTAAGGTGCTTAGCATGCTGCCTGGCTTATGAAAAAAGGTCAAAAATAGTAAGACAGGGAGGGATAAGGAAAAAGAAAGGAGAGAACCTAGTGAGAAGACAGCTGACCTGGAAAGAAGAAATGTCCAGAGGATGTTTACATGGACCTAGACAGTGAGCACTTTTATGATGGCTGGAGAGTACAAATCGGAAGGACAGAGCAGCTGGACCTCCGGAAACCTGAGGAGCACGAGGGGAAGATCCTCTGGATTAGGGGAGCTGTGCCAGGTGGGGCACAATCCCATATGATCCAGTGTTCCTGCCCATGTGTGGCAGCAGGAATTGTGCCACTCATGGGAGCTTAGCTGTACTCAGGTTTATGCCAGTGATTGCATTCTTGAGACCAAGGGAAGTATGGAACAGATGTGGCTTTCCTGGGACAGGGTGGGTGAACCAGGGTTGGGAACAGAGGGGCCAGACCATGATCGAGTTGATACAGGGAATTGAAGGGAAGAGTATGACATTTATTCAGTACCTGCTACATGTTCAGCACTTCACATATCCAGTTGCACTTCACCCCACAACAGTAGCCATCCCCAGTTTGTAGGAGAAGAAACTGGGGCTCAGCAGAGTGAAGGAACTTGCCCAAGATCACACAGTCAGTAAACGAAATTCAGGATCTCAGCCCTGGTCCTCAGGATTGCAAAGCCTATGCAAATCAACTGTGGAAGCCCCTAAGCTTTGAGGAAGGAATAGCAGTAGAGATGTGCAGAGAGGGTTTGAAAAGAGTCGGCATTGCATTTTTTTCATCATCTAGTAGAGTTCTATGCAATGTCCATGTTGTGCGGGTCACAAACATGAATAAGACAGGATTCTTGTCTGTAGGTGCTTCCTTAGCAGTGAGGCAGACAGGCTACGAACCAGATGAGGACAACTAAAGGCAAAATGTTCAAACTCATCCCTCTAAGAAACACTGTACTTATTGAGTCTCTACTATGTGCTAGGTACTGTGCTAGGCTCTGGGGATACTCTGGTGTGCTGTGTTTACAGAAATGGTTGCACTTTCCCCTTTTCCTATATCCACACCCCTTTGCACTATGTGACTTTGCAGCTCCTTCTATTAAAGTTGAGTCTATTTTCCGCCGATTGAATCCAGGCTAGTCTTGTGACTTGTCTTGGGCAATAGAATGTTGTAGAAGTCACATTGTACCTCTTCCAAATCTTGGCCTTAAGAGGCCCCATACCTATCCATTCTCATTCTTGAAACTCTCTAGCTGCCATGTGGACTCACCCCGGCTAGCTGGCTGAATAATGACAGACACATGGCTCTTTCATTTTCATTGTGCCAGCCCATGGTCAGTCACCTGACAGACATGAGTGAGGCCATTTGGACCCATACCATACGAGTATATCTTAAGGGAAAGGAAGCAATAATTAAGCCAGCCTCCCACGATGGCCCCAGAGATCACCATTCTGGTATTCATACCATGTGTAGTTTCCTCCCACACTGCATCAAGGGTGGTCTGTGTAACAATGGCACATGGCAGAAGGGATGATGTGTTGCTTCTGATATTAGTTCACAAAAGCCTGCAGCTTCTATTTTGGGTGCCTTCCTTCTCTCTTTCTTATCATTCATTCTGGGAGAAGCCAGCTTCCACATCCTGAGAACACCCAGTCAGCCCATGGAGGGGTCATATGGTAAGGAACTGAGGTCTCCACCCATAGCCTGAGAGGCACTGAGGTCCACACTGAGTGAGTGTGTCAGGAGATCCTATAGCTCCAGATGACCAAAGCCCAGGCTGACAGCCTGAATGTAACCTCTTGAGAAACCTTGAACCAGAACCATCGAGCTAAGCTGCTCCCAGACTCCTGATCCAAAGAAAATGTGAGATAACAAATTTTTGTTTTAAGCTACTAGGTTTGGGGGTAATTTGTTATGCAAGAAAAGATAACTGGCAAAAAAGAGTTAGCTAGATAAAGCAGGGGGAGGGGATAGAGTGTTCCAGACAGAGGGAATGGCGTGATCGAAGGTCCTTGGGTAGGAGGTAACACAGAACCAGAAGAAACTGAAAGAAGACCAATGCAGCAGGAGTTCAGAGAGCAAATGAGGCCGAAAGGTTGGTGGGGTAGAGACCTGCCGGGTGTGGCCTGAGGGTCTTCCTAAGAAGTTTGCATTAGGAACAACAAGAAACCAAATTATTGAGGGACCAGCATTAGGGGCTCCAAGGAAACCCAGATATCCTGGCTAAGATAAAGTCTCTCCCTACCAATCCTCCAAATTAGTAACTTTCGGTTTTTAGTTTTCCCTACTCAAAGGTGCCCTTCAAGGTCTCCAAGGGAAGGGGCAAAGGGAGACGTAGCAAACATCCAGCATGGTATGGGTAAGGCTTCTCCAGCTCCAGCCATGCCAGGCAGCCAGGCCCAGCAGAGCTGTGCTTCCCTGGCTGGTCAGGACTGGTCCCTCCAGCAGGGGCAAAGCCAGACAAGGGGCACAGGTCCAGGGAGGGAGCCCACCTCTTGATCAGCCTTTCTTGGTTCCCAGTTTCCCAGCTTCCCACCCCCTATCCACCAGAAGTGAGTTTATACTGTTTTACAAAGACTAGTACATTTGAACTCATATTTCATTCTCTCATGGGTTTCATCCAACTGGCCTAATCTTTTTTCTCTAGTGAAGAAGAATCTAACGATACAAAATGTTCCCCAAAACAGCTTTGCAAAAAAGCAAAATAAACACAGCATCAAACAGGCCCATTCATTTTGTGAATTGATTATAGAAAGATAATTTCTATTTTTTCTTTTAAAAATGTATATTTAAGATAGAGGTATGAAAAAATTACATGATGTTCCATCAAGGAGATACATTCCACCATGATTACGTTACAGGAGCAAAACCATAGTCCTAATATAGGAGGGTTGAGTTGATCAGATAAAGACTTGTTTTCCCAATCTACAATCCCATAGATGGTAAATAGAATTTTTTAAAACCACAACAGTTTTCCATTAAACCGCCTTCCTTTTTCTCTTCCCATCTCTGGTCTAGGAGATATTCCCATCCCTCCTTTGTGCTGCTCCAAGGACAATCAAGGGGGACTGCCTGCTGAGCATTCACCACTGTGAATCCTAATCTAATGCCAGTAAGACATCCTTATACAGGGTCACCCACATTAAGAGAGAAGGCTCTGTGTTCTGGAGCCCCTGGCTAACACCTGTACAGATCAAGGGCCGCTTCACTGAAGGATAAGGGACCAGTTTGAAGACAGAGCGTGTTGTCAGAACATCAGTGCTTGCTCAAAACCACTTCCCAGTTGGGCGGATTCACTGGCCTCTCTTTCCCTTGAGTGTGCTTTGAACAGAGTGTGCTCTGCAGGCTGGCTTGGAGGGACAGGAAAAAGAAGAGATGCAGCTGTAAATCAGTGTCATCTCTCCAACTCGGGGTCAGAGGAGGAGAATGTGCCCACCTCCAGGAAGGCCTGGTGTTATCAGATGTGCCTGAGCAGTCATGAGCACGCTGCTCTGCTGCCCTGCAGCCTGTGGACTCCCCCTTGTTCCTCTCTTCTGCGGCATGGAAACAGATGCCCTTGGGAGGGGAAAAGCTCTGACTTCATCAGGGCTCCCAGGCTCTCCTTTCTCCAAACAGAACAAAGCCTGTTTAGCTTATCGCAGCACTTCTTGTGATTTTTTTTTAAAATTGGCCTCTTCAAATGTGCAATCAACTCTCCTGATATGAAAGTTGTGAGTCCTGTTTTTGCAAGCCCGAAGGTTAGAAGCTGATCCTCATGAGCATCAACAGAAATCATCTGAATGCTCTAAGTACTGCCAGTGCTTGCTAAAAATAAAACAGCCTGCCAGCCTCCTCCTGCCCGTGTCCTCGGCATAGCCCTGGTGGGGCAAAGGAGCCCCAAGGACCCCATTGTTCTTTGGAAAGAAAGAAGCAACTCCAGCCAATTCAGGTGTTTGGGAGATTATTGAGATGGTCTTTTTTTGTAGATATGATGCGGTGGTGAATAGGGTAAATTATATAGGGGACTCTATGGTAGTGACATTTGAAAAGATTGAAGGGTGAACTGAAACGGGTTTCTGTGAGCCCAAAGTTTTATTCAGCCAGCACAATTCTAGAATTTGCTACTAATATTTTTATTTTCTCCCAAAGATCTTCTCCTTTTCTGAGAGTAATGGGACACTGGAGAGATAACTTACGGACAAAAATATGGAGATGGAAAAGATTATGACAACTTGCAAAGGGTCCACACTGTGGGTTGGATTAGCTATGTGAGATGATGATGGTTAAAGAGAGAAGAACAGGCAAAACCAAATGAGGCCCCTTGGAAACAAAGTTAAAATGGTTTTTTAATTCATCCTACCTCCTGTGGGTTTAGCTTAACATTAGTCCCATCTGCCAGAGGCCGGAGGCAAGGTGCTTAGGGGTTTAATTGTTCTGTGAGACCCTGAAGCAAGGTGAGAAGTGGCCTGGTGTCAGAGTAGAGCAGTTGGCCCATTACTGAAGGTCGTGGTTCAGAAGTTCTCAATTTATTCTTTTCTCTATTCAGGTTCTACATAAGTGAGCAGTAAAAAGATATGGTTATCTCCTTCCTTTATTGTAGCAGTCTGTGAAGTTCCATTTCCTTCTTGAAACCTCTGACGCAATGGCTAGAGGAACCCTCCCACACCCCTCCCCTTCTGTCTATGCTGGCAACTTTTTTTTTTTTTTTTTTTTTGAGACGGAGTCTCGCTCTGTCGCCCAGACTGGAGTGCAGTGGCCGGATCTCAGCTCACTGCAAGCTCCGCCTCCCGGGTTCATGCCATTCTCCTGCCTCAGCCTCCTGAGTAGCTGGGACTACAGGCGCCCGCCACCTCGCCCAGCTAGTTTTTTGTATTTTTTAGTAGAGACGGGGTTTCAGCTTGTTAGCCAGGATGGTCTCGATCTCCTGACCTCATGATCTGCCTGTCTCGGCCTCCCAAAGTGCTGGGATTACAGGCTTGAGCAACACACAACTTTTGAGCCGCCCCCTTGGCTTATCGCCTTGAAAAACACACCAGATCCATTGCTTTTACACACTGCTGTTTACCTCGTTGTTTATGTTGTATATGTGGGTCATCTGTTGTTTAGGTTAGATTGAAGTCTGGCTGTGTTGGTGTAGTTAGCTTTTAATTATTTCCAGAAGAAAGATAGTGTACCATATCCATATAAGCATTTAATATTATGGTGTTTTCTTTTTGATCTAATGTTCAGCTTCAGCCTAGGAGACACCCTGAATGATCCAGGCTTGGGGACTGTCAGAGCTATTATTATTATTATTTATTTATTTATTGAGACTGAGTCTCACTCTATCACCCAGGCTGGAGTGCAGTGGCACGATCTCGGCTCACTGCAACCTCTGCCTCCTGAGTTCAAGCGATTCTCCTGCCTCAGCCTCCCAAGTAGCTGGGATTACAGGCACATGCCACCATGCCTGGCTAATTTTTGTATTTTTAGAGATGAGGTTTCACCATGTTGGCCAGGCTGGTCTTGAACTCCTGACCTCAAGTGATCGGCCACCTTGGCCTCCTGAAGTGCTGGGATTATGGGCATAAGCCACCATGCCAGGCCTATTATTATTATTTTAAAGCATAATTATTTAATGTGGATTTTGCATATCTACTGCATTTGATCCCTTTCCGAATAGTTTTCACTGTTTTCTTTAATTACTGTACTTCAAAATACAGAAATTTTAGAAAACAGAGAAACACTATTTGGTATATATACTCTTCATATTTTTTTTAAATGAATATAGATTTATTTTCTGTTTTCAGCAATAATATTACACAGTTTGTTGTAAACTGTATAGTATTTTTTTTTTTGAGATGGAGTCACTCTTGTCACCCAGGCTGTAGTGCAATGGCACAATCTCAGCTCACTGCAAACTCTGCCTCCCGGGTTCAAGCAATTTTCCTTCCTCAGCCTCCTAAGTAGCTGGGATTACAGGCACCCGCCACCACGCCCGGTTAATTTTTGTATTTTTAGTAGAGACAGGGTTTCGCCATGTTGGCCAGGCTGGTCTCAAACTCCTGACCTCGTGATCCACCCGCCTCAGCATCCCAAAGTACTGGGATTATAGGCGTGAGCCACTGTGCCCGGCCTAAACTGTGTACTATTAAACTGTATATTGTTTACTTTAGTAATAGATCATGAATGTATTCCCATGCTACTATAGAAATTGTAATGGCTGTGTAATATTTAATTATATAGATTTATATAAGCTATTCTCCATTATTCTACTTTTATTTATCAAACATTTATATAAGAACTTACTACTAACTGGATATTAACTCTATTTGAGTTAATATCCAAATAGATATTAACTCATTTAACTCTCATAATAACTTTATGAGGTAAGTACTATTTATATCCCCATTTTGCAGATGAGGAAACTGAGTCACAGGTTAAATAACTTGTGCCAGGACACACCTCTTTGTAAGTGATAGAGCCAGATTCAAACCCAGATGATCTGGCTCCAAAGTCTATGCTGTAATCACAGCCCTCTCCTTGCTTCCCTCTCTACCTCTATTGAAAAGTAAAGACCTTTCTTTCCTGGGAGAATAGCTTAATCTTCATAAGACTTCCCTGGCAAATAAGGGAACTGCTGTCCTGTGAGTCACTGTTATTTACAATTAAATTGTGAGCTGCTGAGACGACAGGCAAAGAATCATCTGGGCAGGATGGGCGGTGTGAGCTCTGCAGCCCAGAGAAGGTGACTCCAGGAGGAACTGTAGACTTGGATCCAACCAGGCTGAGGTCCAAGTTACTCACCCACTGGCAGAACCCAAGTGGCTCTGCCTGCCCCGAAGCTACTGTAATTTCCTCACACCCAACGGAAGGTCTTTCCTTTGCATTCTACTACAGGAGCTGCTGCATCTGACCCAAGCCTGCCTGGAGAAAGGAGGAAGAGGCAAGGTAGGAAGTGGCCTGGACTCCTGCTGCTCTGCCCCAGAGTACAGGGCAGAAACTGCAGCTGGAGCTGTGGCGTGGTCTTGATCCAGCCTACAAAGTGACTTCTGGGGCAGTGCCTGGAGTGTGTGAGAATCCTCTTAGTAACCTGCAGAAGCTCCAGGGTAGTTGTTTCTGGGTGACTCTGGGATCCTTATTCATCACAGCCCTGAGACTGGGCTTTGGCTTCAGCCACCTCCTTTCCTATACTCTCCCTTCCAATAATGACAATATGATATCATAGCTGACCGTAATTGTTCTGTCTGACATTTAATTCATTCTGACTCATTAAATTCTCACAACAGCGCTATGAGGTAGAATGATGGTTACCATAATTATCCTCATTTCAGTGATGAAGAAAGGCAGCCACAGGGAGGCTGAATAACCTGCCGTAAAGGGGGGAGGGTTTCAGGTGCTGGGAGCAAGGTCATGCAGAGTTGTGACCTTGACTTGTATCTCAGACAGACCCTGCGAAGGGAGCAGTGGCTGGAGGCGAAACTGCAGGTGAGCCACCTTGCTCCTCTTAACCCTACTGGGAGGAGAAGTTCTAAACAAACAATTGGCATTTGACAGGGGAGTGTTAGGGCTGGAGGTGGTCGGAAGTTGTATTTTATTGAAGCACTTTGGCAGTTGTTTGCAGGGCTGGTAGTAGGTTTATATGACATAACATTCCTTCTCTCTCTCTGGGAAGTCCGTCAGTTTTCCTTTATTTCCGCATTTACAAGGGAGCCTGGAACACATACACCCCACATTCAAAGTCAATGTTACAGGGTAAATTGGTCCAGGGAGGCATGATTATCACTGCAGTCCTAAGACTTGCCACTCTAAATGCACGAGATGGAGATGATTACATACCACCCAGCCTGTGAAGTTCTTTTCCATGCAGAAACCCCACAAGTTGGGTTCCCACCTGGGTCAGGACTCCACCCCCTTCTCCTAAACATGGAAACGACCCCGGGTGGAGCTAGAACCAGCTCAAGTCAGATCTCCCATTCTAGGAAGATCATTGGCCTAACTTGATAACAATGTATAGAAAAGATGCTTTATACAGAACTGGGTAAGGCTTGGCAAAAACTGGCTTTCCTGCAGCTAAATGCATGCTGGTATGTACCTATTGAGTTTTGGAGCAACTAACTCTTAGGAATGTGTGTGTACTTTTGTCTTAGGAAAAAGAAAAGATACATGGTTTTACCTGCCATAGTCCTTGAAAGTAAGTAAACCATGAAAAATAAAAGTGCAATGTCTGATAGGCTTTTAAAAAGAAGAAGAATTGCTGCTGTCCTAGTTGGAGCCACAGTAATGTTATTACCTCGAATAATGAGGCAGTCCCCTGACTTGGCCTTCTACCGTCTATTCTCCCCACCATGAACAGATGGATCACTTAAAAGTGCAATAGATCGGCCAGATGTGGTGGCTCACGCCTGTAATCCCAGCACTTTGGGAGGTCGAGGTGGGCGGATCACGAGGTCAGGAGATCGAGACCATCCTGGCTAACACGGTGAAACACCATCTCTACTAAAAATACAAAAAAATTAGCTGGGTGTGGTGGCAGTCACCTGTAGTCCCAGCTACTTGGGAGGTTGAGCCAGGAGAATGGCGTGAACCTGGGAGGCGGCGCTTGCAGTGAGCCGAGATTGTGCCACTGCACTCCAGCCTGGGTGACAGAGCAAGACTCTGTCTCAAAAAAAAAAAAAAGTGCAATAGATCATGTCACACTCTTGCCTAAAAACTTGTGGGGACTTCCTTTCACACCCTGATGAGGTCCACACTCCTCACAGGGCATTCATAATGCACCCCTGACTTTGGAGATGCAGTGCAGTGTAGTATAATAGCTAAGTGCTCCATGGCTATGGCACTAGCTGGAATCATAGCTCTGTCCCTCACTAGCTGTGTGACTTTGGCCAAGTAGCTCTACTTCTCTGTGTCTGTGTTTTTATTTGTAAAATGAGAATAGCAGCACCTACCTCATAGATGCATGTAATGAGCACCCGACAGCCATCTCAGCTGTTTTTATTATTACTTTTGACCTCATCGTCTCTACTTTCCCCACCCCCAGCTCATTACACTCCAGTCACACCAGACATCTTTCTGTTCCTCAAATTTGCCAAACTTAAGTCTACACGTGGACTTTTGCCCTAGAGTGAGTGAAACTGTCTGCCCACACCCACTCCCACTCAGGCCTGTGAGCTGCTGCTTTCTTCTCATTTTCAGGTTCCACATGAAGGCACCTCCACAGACAGGCTTTCCCTGACCACCTATTCCAAATCAGCCCTGAGCCTCTCACTAGCCCTGTGCCACCCTATGGCAATTTCTGTGATGATGGAAATGTCCAGTATACCACTAACCATGAGCCACATTGGCTATTCAGCACTTGAAATGTGGCTAGTGTAAATAACTCAATGTTTAATTTCACTTAATTTTAATTCATTTAGACTTAAATGTAAATAACCACATGTGGCTTCTGTATTAGACAGTCCAGCTGTAGCTATTACCTGACTTGTGGCACTTGTCACTCCCTGGACTTGTCTTGCTGATTCATTTGTTGTTTGCAGTCTGCCTCCCCCAACCAGACAGTAAGGCCAAAAGAAGTGGCAGAGGGCCTTATGCACCTTGCTCACCACTGTGTCTCCCTGTGCCTAGGAAAATGTCTGGGTCTTTGTGGGGCTCAAAAGATTTGTTGGATAAATAAATGAATGGGCATATAAAAGCACTCTGTAAACTAAAATACATAACATAAATGTAGTACATTATCATTATATGTATATATAATTTGAAAGCCTGCAGGGGTATCTTTTTTGTTTTTTTTTAAAGAGACAGGGTTTTGCTCTGTCACAGGCTTGAGTGCGGTGGCACAACTATAGCTCGCTGCAGCCTCCAACTCCAGGGCTCAAGCAATCCGCTGGCCTTAGCCTCCTGAGTAGGTAGGACTTCAGGAGTGTACCACGACACCTGCTAATTTTTTAAATAGAGACAGAGTCTTGCTTTGTTTCCCAGACTGGTCTTGAACTGCTTCAAGCATCTTTCTGCTTCAGCCTCCCAAAGTACTGGGATTATAGGTGTGAGCCACTGTGCCTGGCTGTGTTTCACTTTTAAAAAATCCCTAATACACATACAGAGCTGATCGTTAAATGTCAATAATTTTTAAAAGTTGTTTTCCTGTTTGGAGTGTATTTTTTATGTCTTCAAGTGAGACCCCCTCACCACACGGGTAGTACATATGATATGCAGTCCCTCTGGAAACCTAAGGAGGGCCTGGCCTGATCACAATTCCAATTTCAGGCAACTTCTGAGCAGCTGTCTTTGAGTTAAGTAAAGCAGGACACACCTGTGAGCTCTTCTGCCTAGCACAGGCCGCGGTGGCCAGCCCTGGACCACAGAGGGCAGGCTCCCTTCGCTGGTCCCTGGGCTGTTCATCTGCTGGCCAGAGACCACTGCTCTGGGCTTGACCAGGATCAGGTCTGAAGCCTCTGACATGTGTGGGCAGCTGCCATTCTATCATGAAAACATGAGTTTTCCTAAGGGGATTGCAGTATTCTGGAAATTAAAAACAAGGTGGGAGCAAGTCATCTCCTTCCTGTGGGAGTAGCTGAAGCTCAGTTGTTCTGAAATACAATGCCTGGCACTCCTGGGAGGGCTGGGGCCTGGCCGGTTCCATGCCACTGGGCGGTGTGCGGTTTCCAAAGAGGGCTGGGGCTATTATCTGACCTCATGTCTTAATGAAGTGCTTTGGCTTCATGTCTGCCTCTGAGAGAGCTCTGTGACTGCAGCAGCAGAGTCAAATCGAAGACAGGGGACATCCCCCCAACCCCCATCCTCACCCCTACCTGGGCCTGAGCCCAGGAACTCCATGAACACAGACTCACTGCTGCTTCCATTGCTCAGAGCCAGCTGCAGGGTCTGGGAACCAGGCTCAGCTGGCTGTGCCAGGCCGGCCTGGGCCTCCCCTGACCTGGACCTGAGCTGATAAGTTGGGGGCACAGTCAGGAGACAGTTGGGCTGAGGTTGTTTTTAAGACTCCTCTGTGGCCCATGTGCTTGGATTTCTTGTCAACACTCTCCCTTCTGACGTGCCTAACTTGCCTCTCCCTGCCATGCCTAGGCGCACATTGTCTTCCCATAACATCAGACCCGATTCTCAGAATGAGAACAGGGCGTATTCATGGGGGCGCAGCTTTAGGAAGGGGCCTGCTGCAGTGGTGTGCTGTGCCTAGGGGCATGAAGTGTGCAGGGGTAGGTGTGCTGGCCCTGAGACTTTCCACTGTGAGAATTTCATTCCCACAGCGCCAGTGGGTGGATCGATATCTTCAGGAAGGTGAGGTTTAGTTTGTGGAGAAAGCACCAGGAACAGCGTGTCCACCCCCAACCCCACCTCAAGCCGCAGGCTCCTGGATGGCCTGGGTTCTTCCACGACACTCACCCAGCCCCTCTCTATTTGGGGCCCATGCCTGGAGCACAGCCCAGTCCCACCCTGCCCCTGAGGGTGGCTCACATGTTCTTAAGGCAGGTACCAGGAGGATGACTGGCCACTCAGGGATGCAGGAAGTGGCTCTTCCGCATGGCCTGCCTGGTGAGTCACCTGGAGAATGCTGGGCCCAGGTCAGTCCTCCTGGTCCCACAAGGCCCGTAGACAACAAAAGTGGAGACAGAATCATCCTTAGAGAGAGGCCCAGGGGCAGGGCTGGGAAGCCAGCAGAGTGGGGACAAAGTGGGCCACCACATAAAACAGGCCCCTGTGGGCCTGCCCGGCCCCCCATCACACATGGTGGTCTGTGCAGTGTTTCTTTTGTCCCAGTGGCTTCATTTTGTTTCCACTTTTTATAAATGCTTGCTAATTGAGCTTCACTTTTTTCAAAATAATAATATGTCATTGTGAAGAGATGTCCCCTGCCAGGCATCTTTAGGGCTTTTCTCACAGCCCAGCAGACCAATGCACGTGAGGGCATCAATGTCCTCCCCCAGCCTGGTGAACCCTGACTTCCACTCCAATGGAAGAGATGTGGGGTGGCTGGTCGCTGCCTCTCTTGAAGGCACGTTTTGGGTTGGAAGGAGGCCTTGGGCCCCCTAAGGCAAGCTCAATAAGGGAACCAGTGACAGCCTAGAACTCAGCCACACAGCTCCTTTCAAGGCAAGTGGGGACCTCACGATGACCGCTGTGGTTATTCAGTGCCTGTGTGTGGCAGGCCTTGTGCTCCATGCTCCTTTGACATCATTGGGTCTAATTCTCAAGGGCCAGTCCAAGAGGTAAATATTCTTGTTACCCCATTTTAGAGTGGGGAAACAGGAGCAGAGAGGTGAAGGAATTTGCCCAAGCTCACACAGCTTTGAGCAGCAGAGCCACTGCTCAAAACCCAGGTTTGGCTGCTCCCGAAGGCTGTGCTTTTAACACCACACCATCTGCCTCCCACCTGGTGAGGTCCGCTGAGGGCGCCCACATCCCTGCTTGGTGCTAGGTCCTGAGGGGACGGCAGATGCCCATGGGCGGACCCTGCCCTCTGCAGTAGCTTAGAGCAATCTGCTTCCTTCCCCAAAAGGCCTGAGTCAAAACACTCTCCACTGATGAAATGTTTCTTCCTGTGGAATTCCGCTGAAAGACGGCTCCCGACTGTGTCCATTTGTTCTCCACAGGAGAATCCTGTAGGGGAAAGATTATCAAAATATTTGCCAGCCTTGCAGGGAGTATTCAGAGTCGTTGCCAGAGTGCTACTGGATGTGTGAGGTGCTGCTGTTCCTCCTGGCTTCTGTTTGTATCCATCTGCCAAGGAAGGGAGAGGGGCAGAATCTCTGTTTAACCTATAGGTGGAAGCTATAGTTAGTATTCTATGAGCCCATCGGGGATGCTCAAGTACAGTGCAGATGTCTGCCAGTGGCATGTCCAAATAAATAGGCATTTAAGGATTTCCTAGGCCAGGCGTGGTGGCTCATACCTGTATTCCTAGCATTTTGAAAGGCTGAGGCAGGCAGATCTCTTGAGCTTAGGAGTTTAAGACTATCTCTATAAAAAATACAAAAATTAGCCAGGTGTAGTCGTGTGCCCCTGTGGTCCCAGCTATTCAGGAGGCTGAGGTGGGAGGATGACTTGAGTTCAGCAGGAGGAGGCTGCAGTGAGCCAAGATTACACCACTGCACTCCAACCTGAGCAACAGAGCTAGACCCTGTCTCAAAAGAAAGAAAAAAAAAAAAAAAGATTTTCTAGTTTAAAGCATTAGGGAGGATCTAAACTTTGAACTGGGTGAAGTGCAGTTGGCATACTCCTGGAGTCTTGGGTGTGCTGAGCCCCCAGGGTGGAGGAAAGTGCCCTGGGTTTTGGTCAGAAGATCTGACAACTTAACTGGCTCTGCCCTTGACTGGCCAGGCAAGGCCCTTGCCTCCCTGGACTCATTGCCTTACCTGTAAAGTGGGGTGGGGTAGCCAGGGGAGATGATCTCTGAGAGGCAGGGCAGCATCTGGGAGCCAGGCTGTCCAAGTCCCTTCATAAGAGCTGGGAAATGGCGGGCAACCTCTCTGGGTCTGTTTCCTCATGTGTACTGTGTGTGTGTGTGTGTGCACGTGTGTGTGTGAAATGGGTCTATATGTAATGTCTCTGGAACAGTGCTTGGCTATTACATAACAAGCAGTCAATAAACTTGGCTATTATTATTTATGGCCCCTCCCCACTCCCTCATGAACTAAATGGTGGGTCTTGGCAATCATTCTCTGAGAGAAAACGCTTTGGTGGAGCAGTGGGTTGAAAAGCTGGCTGGAGGGAAAGAAGATTCTTCCTTGCTGGAGTTTAAAAGCAAGACATGGGGCTGGGAGGAAGAGAGAATCACTGAGGCCAGTATATGATCAGTTCATGAGTTCTTCTGCCCATCCACCACCCCCGCCCCCCCACCGCAACAAGGTACAGCTTTAATGCAATGATTTCACCCCTATAGAAATCCTTGAGGATGGGGTGAGGAAGGCAAGGAGTGTAAATGTCCCCAGGGCCCAGGCTCCCTGATAGCATCTTGGAAGCATGAATAGGAAGAAGACTGTAGGGAGACTGGCTTCAAGTTCCGAAGCAGAACTCGTCAAACTTTTTCTGTTCCTTTTCACTATTTTGGGTTTCTCTCCTGCCAAGGGAAAAACTTTGCAGGTGACACAGTGTGAGTTAAGAAAACCCCATGTGTCAGAGCCAGACAGAGGGGAGAATTCAAATTCGATCTCTACAGTTTAATGGCCGACCAGTGTTATTTTTTCCCTCTGAGGTTCAGTTGCTTCATCTGTAAAACGGAGATAATGACACTTGTTTTACAGGGTTGTTGGAGAATTAAATGTGAACATACATGTACAGCAGAAAGCAGGGGTTCAGAAAAGCTAGGTCCCCTCCGCTGCATCCCGTCCCTGTCTGTGCCTAAGAGGGTACTCCACTTGCCTGTCCACCTTCTGTACCAAGCCAAAAAAGCAGGAGGCACGATTCCCTTGTGTTGTGTGCTGTTCGCTTTCAGAACAAGGCTATAATCTTCCTAGAAGTTCCTGGGCAGGTCAGAACCTGTGAGCTGTCGTCAGTAGTGGATGCTGTTAAGGTGAATCTATAAATAGGAATGAAACAAAAGGAGAAAACTCAACAGCCCCCTTTTACCTGACATTAGGCCACAGACAGATTGGTCACAGACTTAGCTTAGCAGCCAAGGTTGATGCTAAAGGCTGAGCACAGTGGTAGTCACAGGGCAGCCTAAGGACACCTCTCTTTATCAGGTATCCTCCACCCCACTCAGGAATGGGTTGTTGGAGTTTAGGTGGCCAGGGCCACAGTCATGATTATACTGCCTTCTTTCCTCTGGCCATGGAGGCCTTATGGTTGGGGTAGTCTTGGAGGGAGTGGGATGGTCCTGAAGGGATTAAAGGAGGAGTAGGGCACAGTCACGGGCCTGGGAAACATCTCAATGGGCTGAAATTCTAAGCCCTCACACAGTAAGGTCCCTGGGGCTCCCAAAGCCCTTGTCATCTTCTGCCAGATCCTGGGTTCCTCTTATGTTCTCCTAAACTTTCTCATGGCTGCTACCAGTGTCTTATCTCTCAAGGTTGTGACAATCCAAAATGGTGCCTTTTTGCAGATTAGAAATAGGCATCCCCTTGCCCCAGCAAATGCAGTCCTGCACCAGGACACACACCTTGTGATACAGGTGCATAGACTAGATTTCAGCCCCGAGTTGCCCCTTTGGCTGAGCTGCCTTGTCTGCTTCTCATGCTCTGCTTCAGTGGTCAGGACTGGCCATACTGCTTCTGCTGCTGCCTCCTCTGAACTTGCTGCCCCCGCCTCCACCGTAGCCCTTCCCATGAGCAGAGCTGGCTTTCAGTAAGACGCAGAAGGTAGCCTGGATGTGTCAGATTTTCTAGCCCTCTCTTTGTTTTGTTTTTGTTTTTGTTTTTGTTTTTGTTTTTGTTTTGAGACAGAGTTTTGCTCTTGTTGCCTAGGCTGGAGTGCAAAGGCATGATCTTGGCTCACTGCAACCTCTGCCTCCCGGGTTCAAGCGATTCTTCTGCCTCAGCCTCCTGAGTAGCGGGGATTAACAGGCATGTGCCACCACACCCGGCTTATTTTGTATTTTTAGTAGCGACAGGTTTTCTCCATGTTGGACAAGCTGGTGTTAAACTCCTGACCTCAGATGATCCGCCGCCTCGGCCTCCCAAACTGCTGTGATTACAGGCATGAGCCACCATGCCCGGCCTAGCCCTCTCTTTGAAGGGGCTTGTGATCCATTCCAGGGCTGGGTCAGAGGACACTTGAAGGATGCCACAGAGTCCAACTGTATAGTATTCTCTCTAGCATCATTCAGCACTACAGGCCCAGGTGAAGGTCTCCCCATCTGCTATAGTAGTGAGAATCCCCCACCTATCCAAGGCTGAGGGCAGTGCCCCCAAGATTGTTCAAGAGAGTGCATCCCCAAGTCCTGGGGCCTCCAGTATCAGTCTCGGCCTCTTCACCTTTCCTCCCAGTAGGGCATGTAGGCTGTCTTATAAACAGCACCCTGGGTGCCTGCTCTGGCATCTCAGGATGCCTGAGGCGGGCAGGTAAGTGGGCTACACCCTCCCTCCCGGCTGAACTATCCCCTCACAACTGGCCTGGCCCTTAGGGTTCAGGGTAGTCCAAAAACATGGCATTTTATGATTCCATCTCTGCCCCTTTTAAACTCACATCCACATCCCTGCCAGAATATCTGGACCACCTGTTTAGACGTGAATGGTCTGAAGCCAAGTTTCTGGTAGCTTTGCCAATAGCCAGGAGAGGCCACTCCCTTTGAGGGGCAGAGCTTGAGGTGCGCTGTACCTGGGTGGTCCTGCCGCTTCACTATGAGAGACTGAGGGAGGAGGGGAGGGCTGGCTTCAGACACATTTGTGGGTGCACAGAGACGCCAGCTGCCAGTCACTGAGGTAACAATCAGGGCTGGGGGAGGCTGTAACACCTTAAAACAGTCCTCAAACTTTCTCTCCACAGCTAAAAGCTGGATTTACCATATAATCTGGTAAGTGGAAAGTGACACAGGAATATGCTTGAGAAGTGCCAACCTAGAGCCAAAAAAGAAGTTGCTGGGGACACAATGCCTGGGCAAGGGACGGCTGGTTAGATAAAGAATGAAAGAAACTATAGGAGCAATGGCATGGAGGCACCAAATAAAGGGTGAGTTCAGGGGAAGCATCCTGAGGAATTTGGATTTCCACTTATGGGTGGCAAGAACTCTTGAAGGGCTTTAAGTGGTGGAGAGATGGATCAAGCTTGCCTTTCAGAAACATCACTCTGGGGCCTGAGTGGAAGACAGACTGGAGAAGGGCAGGATGGGAGGGAGGGAAACCAGCTGGGAAGCAATGGAGAGTCCAGGCGAGAGAGGAGGGGACCCTGGGCCAGAGTGGTGGTGGGGGAAGGAGAGGAGGGCATGACTTTGAGGATTCCTTAGGGATAAAGTCCCCAGGCCTTGGTGAGAGATTGGCTGTGTGTTATTTGTGTGTGGGTGGAAATGGAGAGAGACTGGGACCCAGGGTGGTTCCCAGGGTTCCAGCTTGGGCAATAGCTGGATGGAGATGCCATCCTAATATTTGGGAATTCAAGAGAAGAGGGAGCTGGCTGTGGAGTGTGCAAATTTTAAACTGTCTGTCCCATAATCAGCGTTTAGCAAACCATTTGGATGTGAAAACTAAGCTAAAGACACAGAGCTGGGCACAGTGGCTCATGCCTGTAATTCCAACTACTTGGGAGGTTAAGGCTGCTTGAGCAGGGGAGGTCAAGGCTGCAATGAGCTTTGATTTCGCCACTGTGCTCCAGCCTGGGTGACAAAGCAAGACCCTGTCTCAAGAGAAAAAAGGGAGAGAGAGAGAAGCAGTAGCAGATTGCATTATACTGTGGAAGTGTGTGTGATGACCAGGCAGAGTAGACCAAGTGCAGGACCTGGATACGCCCATTTTCAAGGTGGCTGGGGAAAGAGGACACACAGAAAGACAGGCTGGAAACTGTCAGAGAGGTAGCAAAAGAGTCGGGAGAAAACAGTGTCTCAGAGGTCACAAGAGCTGAAAGATTCACGAAAGAGGAAGCAGTCAACAATGTCAAATATAGCAAAAAAGCCAAGTAACACAAGTTCTAAATCCTGTCCACAGGATCCTGCACTGAGGAAGTCATTATCAACCTCAGGGAGAACAATTTCAGACGAGGGGCTGAGGCAGGGGTGACTGCAGAGAATTACAGAGCCTTTGGTGAAAGGAAGACAGGAGATTGGATAAAGATGGTAGATAGGGGCATAAAATCAAGCAAGCTATTCAGGGCAAGGGAAACTTGAGCAGCTTCATTGGCTGAGCTGGAACAGCCAGTTGAGAGGGAGGCGTTAAAGATAGAGAGAAAGAGGGTGATTAATAGAGTGGGATAGGAATGGGATGGATGACAGCAAGAACATACTGGGTGGGTTTCTACTGAACCACAGGATCACAGTGAAGAGACAGATGGAGAGGATGACATCCTACAAGAGGATGACCATGTCAGTTCCATTGTAGGGGGAAAAGGAGTGGGAGTTGGAGCCTGATGGCCTCATGGGCTCTAATTCTAGATGAAGTTGAGCTTACCCTAGATTTGTGGTGGGGTGGACCTACAGGGTTGTGGGGTTTCTCTGAAGATCTCAGAGAAGATGGAATGAATTAATCTGAGCATTCCTCAGGAAGTACAACAGAAGGATATGGGTCCAGACTGACAACAAACTAGCTCATGTGATTAACCATGGGTGGGCAGGGAAGGAAGAAGGAAGCCCAGGAGGTGCCTGATAGACCAGAATGATGTCGATGCATGAAAGGATTATGCTCAAGGGCCAGGGGTCAGGGAGGAGGAATGTGGGAGGGTGAGGGGAATGTGGGCAGAAAGAGGCTACTGGCGTGAAGATGTCAGGGGAGGAGCAGTCCCAGGGAATAACGAGACCCAGGTGGGGCAGAGTGTAGGCTGAGGTGGAGCACAGGTGAAGGTGATTGGAGTTGGGAGGTCATTTTACTTTGAGGCTGGAGCATTGGAGGTGCTGTCACAGAACAGGAGTGGGTGGCTTTGAGGACCCCAGCCATTTCCAGGGTGAATTAGGAACAGTGTTTGGTGGATTACAACAGGAGGAGTGTGGTTCGGGGTTTCCTAAATGTGTTTGATCATAAGGACACATGGGCTTTTGTTAAACATTGGCCTCAAGGTTTCACTTGGGTCTCTCCAATTCAGACCTCTGGGACAGGAGCTGGGGGATGTGCATGATTCTGATGATCAGGTGATTCTAATGATCAGGAAAGTTGGAGAAGGTTGATATTAGGCATAGGCCTCCAAGTATGGAGAAGGGGACTATAGAGAAGAATGGATGAGAGGTTTGGAAAAGAAAGGGGTAGGGAGAAGAAAGAGGAAGGGACCAAGAGAGCTATGGAGAGTGGAGTGGAGAAGAGAATTCTTGCCCAGGGGACTCACATTTTGGATGCTGAGCAAGAATGATGTGATGTGAAGAACTCTGGGGTCATGACTGGGCTCAGTCACAGTAGCTGGGGGTCCCATGGTGGCTGGGAGGGCATCAGTCCCTGAAAAGTCCTCTTTTTGTCCCTTGGTGATTCATGCAGGGCATCTCAGGATCCCAGAGCAGGGACCAGATTGACATGGAAGTGGAGTTGCCAGCCACCAGTGTGATGTGATTTCCACATGCCAGGGGAGCTCCCCACCTTGCGCTCTGTGAGCATCCCTCACCAGAAATTCCCCCAGGAGCCAGGTGAGGCTGAAGCAACCCAGGTGTGGAGGGAATGACACAGGCTTTAGAATCCTGGTCAGATCTGTATTCTCATCCTCTGATACTTTCTAGACATGCAACCTTGGGCAACGTAGCTTCTCTATGAGCCTCAATTTCCTCATCTATAAAATAGGGATAATAATACCTGCCTCGAAGAGCTGTCATGAGGATTAAGTGGGCAAAGCACATAGAGTGCCAAGAGTAGGTGCTCAGGGCCTTGAGCAAGAGGCAGAGCCTTGGTGGTGGAGACCACTATAAGCTCCACTCCACACTGAGAGCCCAGAGAAGATGGGAGATGGACAGTGGGAGAGAAGCACAGGAGGTGAGCGTCCCTGGAGCTACTCTTGAGTTTCTGCTCCTACTAGTCACCAAAATCACAGCAGTCCGTGTTTACAGAGGCATCTTACCTGTCCCTATTTTTACTGTGTTACCAAGGTGGTAACAGTATAATATTATTTTTGTATAAAGTGTTGATCTGTTGTCCCCAGCACCTTGCACTTTGGGGGACACTATATGTTCATTATCAATATATTCTGAAATAAGAAACAGAAACCAGAAATTTAATCATCCAGTACCCAGTCCACAAGAAAGGCCAATGACTCACTTCAGAATATGCGAGGATTGTTCACTCATTTCCTTCCATGTGGTGTGTTTGTCACTGCCTGGTCATGCTGTGAGGAAAAGCTGCTCTCACCTTCATGTTCATGAACCTGAGACAGACGAGGTCACATGGAGATCACTCAAGGGGTTCGCTCTTCCTGGAAATGCTGACAACTGAGAAGTTTGCCTCCCACAGCTGTATGAAAGGTTTTGTGAGGAGGAGGTTAGGTCAGCACCAGGAGTTAGCCCCTCAAAGTGCTATTCCCTAAGCCTAGCACAGGAAAAAGAAATTTCCTCTGTACTGGGTGGGGGGATGACTGCTCGCTTGCTCCCTTGAAGGAGGGTTGTTGAGCTGGAGCAGTGCCTCTCACACAGGTCACCAGGAGGCTTGTTAAAATGTGGGTTCTGAGTCAGTGCCTTGGGGTGGGGCTGAGATTCAGCATTTATGACAAACCCTGGGCATTGGAGAGGCAGCTGCTCCACAGCCCCAGGACAGGGCTAGGACTCCAGGGTCACACCTGTGAACCTTCAGTGTGGGTTCCTGCCGTGGAGAAAATTCAAATGTATGTAGAGGCTTGACTGATTCCTGACCTGCTTGAGACCCCCACACACCCTGACCTTATGTCTGAAACTCTGTTCAAAAGTCCAAATCTCAAATATCTATGGAATGCCTAGCAAGTGCCAGGCACTGGGCTAAGTTTACCTAACCCAGCTTGCTTGCTTCTCTTAAGACTCACTGTGCCATTCCACACCACGCTCAAGCAATCAACACCAAACTCTCCCACTCACTCTGAGGAACAAGGGTTCACACTGGGAGGTGAAGCGGGCAGTGGAGACAGGGAGGCCAGTTTAGGGAGCTCCACATCCCAGCTCTGTGAACTTGGCTGGTTACTCTGCCTTTTTGTGCTTCCATTTTCTCATCTATAAAAAGGGCTTAATAACCCCCACCTCTCTGGGTTGCTGAAAGGATTAACTCAGATGATGTACGCAGAGTTCTTAGCCCTGGGCTGGTAAGCATAGCTGTTATGATTCATATTTAAGGTTGTGTTTCCTCCATCAGAACCTTTGGTGCTCTGTCCCTCTTTGCAGACACCTAGGCCAATTCTTGTGTGACTCCTTATGCTTGACTGTGTTACTATCTGGAAATTATTCTTACCATTTGGAAACCTCAGTCAACAGCACCATTAAAAGCAGTTCCAAATGGTTACCACACAAGAGGAGTGCCCCACAGCAGCTGCGTGTGCACTGGGGAGGGGAGTTCCTGTGAGGAAAGAACCAGAGAGGAAAGGGCCAACCCGACAGCCTCTTGCAGCCCTCCAGCTTGCTGTGCCAACTGCTCTTGCACTGGACACTGAGCTGTGCGGCAAGGACTTCATTCCTAATAATGCAGTGTCAGTTATAAATCATTTATTTAAAAATCAAACTGGCCAACCCTAGATTGTCTTTACCATAGCACCACTTTCACTCACTTGCATTCCAAAGAGATTTTAGAAACATTATTTAACTTTTCATCATGGCATTTTCAACCATACGCAAAAGTAGAGAGAATAGTGTAACGGACTCCAGCTTTAAGAGTTGTCCACATTTTAGCAGCAAAAGGTCTCTTGAGGGAAAGAGAACAGTGTGGGTTCATACACCTCCACCACCCACATAAGAGTGAATTGTACATATTCTTGTCTTATTGGAAAAAAGCCTGAGAACTCTGGGTCTTTCCTATCCATTTCCATTTGACTCACTGTGCCATTCCACACCATTTTTTTTTTTTTTCCTGGAGAATGGGGTAATGACCCTTACTTTGCAGGGATCGACTGAGCCTGAAAAATGGGCTGCTGGTCAGAGCCTCATACATGGACATCCTTTCCTGGGCTCTGCCTGCCCCCTCTGCTCCTGGGAGGAAAATGAGGAAGTAACAGGCACAAGCAGGAGGCTGCTGAGCTGGGAGCAAGGACCAAGGCTCCACTCTGGCCCCTCCCACCACCCACTGGCAGCCACCTGCCTGCCCAGGCCACCTGTCTCTTGCGGGGTGGATTGTGTCCTGTTTGTAGAATAACTCCTGTAAAAATAAGCACCCTAAATAGCCTAGAGAAAGGGACAGTAATCTGACGCCGGGCTGCGTGTACCCCACAGGGAAGGGGTGTGTCTGTCATACTTGCCCCTGCTTTGATTTAGCTCTGAAGTGCAGGGGAGACCATTTTCCTCACTCAGCAACAGCAGCCTGTGAAGTAATGGGAGGCTGTCCCCGCTGTGGGACCATTACCACTATCATTTCTATAATGCTTTCCTTCTGAGAGGCTGAAGTCACCACTTCCCAACCCTGATAGCCCCACACTGGCTCAGGAAGTGGGTGTTGTGGAAAGAGGATGGGATGTGGAATTAGAACGTCTCACTTTCAGTCCTGGCTCTGCTATGTAATTTGCTTAGTGGCCTTTGGCAATCCCTGAGGCTCCATATTCTCCTCCTGAGTATAATGATATTTTACCCCAGAATGACTCTAAAACTCATACACATATTATTAATCTTATTGGCTTAATTGGACTGGGTTTAGGCAAAACTGTGAAACAGTAGTGTTAATTTAGCATTTTCTACTTTTTCAGTCAGATTCCCCCTTTTTCCCAAGTTCCCCCTTTCCACTTACCCTTGAAGCACCCAATAATGTCAGGCAGCCTGTCAAGAAAATGGCCTAGAAAACTAATATACATTAAAGGGCTAGTAGTTTAATCTTAATAGTTAAAATAGTCTACATTTATCAAGTGCTCACTAAGTGCCTGGCACTAAACATATTTTCTGGAGTTTTCACAACAGCATCATGAGGTACGTAACTATTATCCTCATCTTTCATATGAGAAAACTGATCTAGAAGTCAGACACTTGCTAGGAACTGCACAGCTAATTTGCAAAATCTGGGATTTAAATGCAGATGTGTCCGATTCTAAAAACAGTGTTATTTGTTTATTTAATCTTTTGGAGGCACTGAACCCTAGTGATTAAGAGCACAAAGTCTGAACCAGATGGCCTGGGTTCAGAGCTCAGTTCCTTCACATATTGCTATATGACCTGGGCAAGGACCATGCCCTCATCTGTAAAAGGGGAAAAGAACAGTGCCACCTCATAAGATTATTGTCAAAATCAAATGAGTTAATGTATGTAGGGCTCTTAGAATAGTACGAGGCACATAGTAAGCACTATGTAAATTATAAAACAAAATAAAAGCAATCAGTGATAATCAGAAAAAAGCTCAGTTTAGAACCACATGAAAGAAAAGGAGCATCCCTTTGTGCTCACCAGTCAACTTCACTTCTCAGTTTGATGGGAGGAAGTTCTTCAAGATGTTTGTACATAATCCCACACAAATGCACACAATTACAGACGTCTGTTATTTGCACATGAAAAGGGCAACTTGTATTTTTCACCTAACATTTTATCACAGCTGTCTTGCTGTCAGTACCTATGGAATTACTTCATTCTTATCAGCTGCAGAGTGCATGCCAGGTATAGATGTGCTGTAATTAAATCATTCCTCTACAGATTATCTGTAAATGATGCTGCCATGAGCATTTTAGGTTGTTTATCTTAATATGTACAGGAGAGTGAAGCCCTGGAAGGCTGACTTTGCTCTCAGAGATTGAGTTGGTACATCTAAGGAAGTCAGGTTTTTCTCTCAGTCTGGCTCCTTTTGTATAGAGGAGCTGTTGAAGCATAAATGCTTTCTGTTCCCTGCATTTCCCTCAACTATCTGCATTCCTCCTGTGCTAGAACGAGGTGCACAGCTCATCATCACCACCCACCCCCAACCCTGGGGTAGCCCAAAGCATCTAAATGAAGCCCTTTCCGGTCATAACTCAAGAAGGCAGTCAGGTGGCCATTGCCACCAGGTTTTACACACATTTGTTTCCTTTCTCTTCATTTCCATAATCAAGCTCCCTGCCTCCCTACAACTCCTCCCTCTCCTTTATTTCTACAGGCATCTCTAAAATCAACAGTCTGTCCCCAGCACTTTTTTTTTTTTTTTTTTTTTTGAGATGTAGTTTTGCTCTTCTTGCCTAGGCTGGAATGCAATGGTGCGATCTTGGCTCACTGCAACCTCCGTCTCCCAGGTTCAAGTGATTCTCCTGCCTCAGCCTCCTGAGTAGCTGGGACTACAGACACATGCCACCACACCCGGCTAATTTTTGTATGTTTTTTTTTTTAGTATATGTGCTGCCAAAGCCAGCACTAATTTTTGTATTTTTAGTAGAGGCAGATTTCACCATGTTGGCCAGGCTAGTCTCGAACCCCTGACCTCACGTGATCCACTGGCCTCGACCTCCCCGACCTCCCAAAGTGCTGGGATTATAGGCGTCAGTCACTGTGCCCAGCCCCCAACACTTTTAATCTCTGCCTTCTCTGTGTTCCCACAGCACTGGGAGCTCTGCTGCAGCCCATCCTTCACTCACTCCAGATCCATGCCATGTTCCCTGGTGGGATGAAAGTCCTGGTAATGTGGTTACCTTCATACCTCCCAGGGCTAGTGATGGTTTCCATATGGTAGATGCTCAATGAATTTTTAAAACTTTGTTTATATTTTTAAAATATGTTTTTGAATTTGTTTTTAAGTAACATTTTACATGATAAAAATAATATATGCTGGCCAGGCATGGTAGCTCACACTTGTAATCCCAGCACTTTGGGAGGCCAAGGTGGGCAGATCACCTGAGGTCAGGAGTTTGAGAGCAGCCTGGCCAACATGGTGAAACCCTGTCTCTACTAAAAATACAAAACAAAAAATAAAACAAACAAAACCAAGCCAGGTGTGGTGGCATACGCCTGTAATCCCAGCTATTCAGGAGGCTGAGGCAGGAGAATTGCTTGAACCCAGAAGATGGAGGCTGCAGGGAGCTGTGATGGCTCCACTGCACTCCAGCCTGGCCGAAAGAGTGAGAGTCTGTCTCAAAAATAAATAAATAAATAAATAAATAAATAAATAAATAAATAAATAAAAAATAAACAAACATACATACATATGGCTGGGCGCGGTGGCTCATGCCTGTAATCCCAGCACTTTGGGAGGCTGAGGCAAGCGGATCACGAGGTCAGGAGACCAAGACCATCCTGGCTAACATGGTGAAACCCCGCCTTTACTAAAAATACAAAAAATTAGCCAGGCGTGGTGGCGGGTGCCTGTAGTCCCAGTTACTTGGGAAGCTGAGGCAGGAGAATGGCGTGAACCCAGGAGATGGAGCTTGCAGTGAGCCGAGATCACACCACTGCACTCCAGCCTGGGCGACAGAGCGAGACTCCATCTCAAAAAATAAAAATAAAAAAAAACCCATACACACACACACACACACACACTTACTGTAAGGAAAAACTGCAAAGGAAAGCTGTGTAAATAAGGAAATTAAATCATCTGGAATTCCTATCCAGAGATGTTCTGATGTATTTCTTTGAATTGTTGAATTAAGAAGCTAATTAGTGAAAAAAAAAAAAAGGCTAGTAATTAGACTGAGGATGTAAATGGGAAACAGGGTCCAGAGTTTGGTGATAAGAGTAAGTCTTGAAATGGGTGGTTCAAATATAGACAATCAGGTTGAGGTGTACTTTGTATAGAAAATGAGCCTGTGTTGTCAAGAAGTTCATCTTTTTTTCACTCTGTCACTATTTATTCAATAGTATTTACTGAGGATTAGTAAGCCATAGTCCTCAGACAATGATTTCTCTGGCCAACGTGATAGTAAGTATGCAGCTATCACACAGGCCTTTTGGAAGCTGAGTTGACTTCCCCGCCTAGTAGACTGGACACCAAGTTCATGGCTAGCTCTTCAGGGGTAGGCACCTAGGGGGTAAGGCTTCTGAAATTATTGCAGAATTTTGCCTCTCTGGTTCATATCAGTGTGGCCAGCTCTTTGTATCAGTAGTTATGATATATTAACTTCAGGGAATTCTCAATCTTTCTTTCTGCAATTGTTTAAGTTCAGCTTTTCTGATTGGTGTTCCTTGGTGATAGTTTAAGCACTTGTTATTCCTTACCTGTTACTGTTAGGGCTTGGCAAAGCAAGAACTTTAGGGATTGTTCCTTGTTAAAGTGCAGTTCATCTAATGCATACCCCAGCTGCCTGTTAACTAGTGTGTTATGGGATGGGACTCAACCGATTACTTTGTGGCAGGAAGGGATCAACTCCAGGTGGAGTGCTCCCTGACAAAGCCTCTTGTGCTTCTCAGAAGTCATTATTATGTTGTCCGTTCATGTGTCTCTTTGGCAAAGGAACCCAGGGTTTCGATATTTAAAAATTTAAGTGTGGCTGGGCATGATAGCTCACGCCTGTAATCTCAGCACTTTGGGAGGCTGGGGTGGGTGGATCATTTGAGGTCAGGAGTTCAAGACCAGCCTGGCCAACATGGCGAAACCCCATCTCTACAAAAATACAAAAATTAGCCTGGCATTGTGGCAATTGCCTGTAGTTCCAGCTACTTGGGAGGCTAAGGCGGGAGAATCCTTTGAACCCAGGAGGTGGAGTTTGCAATTAGCTGAGATCATGCCACTGCACTCCAGCCTGGGTGACGGAGCGAGACTCCATCTCAAAAAAATAAATAAATAAAAATAAAATAAAAGTTTAAGTGAAGCCTGGTTGTGGACTTGAAGAAATTTGAATTCTAAAATTGTTTATAGCATGACTAACATCCAGGGGATTATATTTATTTAGCCTATGGGGAGCTTTATGATGTAATTTAAAGGTGAAAAGCCAAAGGAGTTCATTCATTCAATAAGTACTGAGTGCCAGGCCCCAAACTAAGAACAAAACAAACAAATATAGATCTTAGAGTCTATAGAGCAACAGGTATTCAACAGCAATAACAGAAATGAATAATTACCAGCTGTGACAAATTCCAGGTAGGAGAGGGTGCTGTAAGGCACATATAACTGGGAAACCTGACCTATGCTGGGTGTCAGGGAAGGTTTCCTAGGGAATAGAACACCTGGTTATTTAGTTTGTGGTACCTGAGTCTTCTCACCAGTAAAATAGGGATACTACCCTCTTTGACTCACAGAGACACTATAGCAAGAGTGGTCATGGACAAGAATGAGCTCTGAAAAATGCTCAGTGTGCCTAAAACTGAGTTTGTCCCTCCAGCCAAAGGCAGCTGTTCTCTAGCTTTGACATCTGTCACCAAGCCAGGCAGTTACTCAGGCAATCTGACTGAAGACCTTTGATCATTCTCCTCTACTCTGTCCAGCAGCAGGGGTCAGACAGACTTGGGTTAGCTTTGGTTCTGCCATTTAAATGTCATTTGAACTTGAGTAAGTTTCTTAATTGGTAAAGTCACTTTTCTTATTTGTGAAATGGGGCAAGTATCGGTTCATGGCTTAAAGCTTGTAAAGCACTTAGCATAGTAGTTGGCATGTAGTTACTTCCAAACCAAGTATAGCAAATGTTGCTGTAATTGTTATCATTGCTAATTATTAACTTTTTTTTTTGTAATGGGGGCTCACTGTATTGCCCAGGCTGGAGTGCAGTGGCTATGCACAGGCTCAATCAGCACACTCAGCCTCAAGTTCCTGGCTCAAGTGATCGTCTGCCTCAGCCTCCCAAGTAGCTGGTACTACAGGCATGCACCACAGTGCCTCGAGCTAATTAATTACTCTTGTCAATTATTTCTTTGTAATAACTTTTACCTCTATTCCCACCAGCTTAGAGAAAGCCCTTGTCATTTGGCAAGAAGTGATTCCATAGCCTTCTGATCAGTGCCCCCAACTTGGCTCTCACTTCTCTAATTAATTCTACTTGCTTCCAAAAATAACAGCATTTTGCATATGTCACAGCTTTTAATATTATCACTGAAAAAACATTTGAAGCTTATAGCACAAAGAGCTAAACTTCCTAATATGGAAAGAAGTCCTAGATAATTGATAAGAAAAAGACCTACAAATGTGTAGAAAAACAGACATACAAATTCCAAAAAAGAAAAAAAAAAAGTCTACTAAACATGAAAAGATAAGCAGCCTCATTTATTATAAAAGAAATGTAAATTAAAATTACACTAAAATTCATATTTTACTTATCAAGTTGACAAAAATTGAAGGTGTTACTAATAATACCTTCTGGCCAAGCTGTGGAGAAATAGGCATTTTCTTACATTGCTGGGGAGTAGAAATTGGTACAATCCTTATAGAAGGCAATTTGGCATTATTTGTCAAAATTACAAAGGCATATACCCTCAGACTCAGCAATTTTACCTCAGGAAATTTATTTTACAGAATACTTGCACATTGTATTTATTGCCGTATGGTTTGTAACAAGAAAGAACTGGAAACAAGCTAAATGTCTGGTAAATTATGGTTCATCTCTTCAAATAAATGCTATGCAAAAAAGAATGAAGAGAGTCCCTCTGTACTAATACAGGAAAATCTCCAAGATGTATTAAGTGGTTTTTAAAAAGCAAGGTGTAGAACAATGGGTACAGTATGTTACTTTTTGTGTAGGGAGGGGGTAATAATACACTCATGCGTGCACACACACACACATAGAAACTCTGGTAGGCACATACAATATTAATAGCAATACTTATCTCTAGTGGGAGGGGGTCTGGGTAGATGGGAGACAGAGGTAAGAGGGGAACTTTTCACTGGATACCTTATATAGTTTTAGCTTGTGAACCGTACTGCAATGGTTCTGTAAACACTACCTAGTCAAAAAATTATATTTAAATTACTCCCACTATTAAACCATTAACATATTGAGCATCTACTGTGTGCCAGGCCTAGGGGATACAAATGTGAATGTGGTTGTGGTTTGATGGAAAGATCCACTGAGCTTAAAATACCTGATTTAGGTCGGGCATAGTGGCTCACGCCTGTAATCCCAGCACTTTGGGAGGCCAAGGTGGGTGGATCACCTGAGGTCAGGAGTTGGAGACCAGCCTGACCAACATGGTGAACCCCTGTCTCTACTAAAAATACAAAAATTAGCCGGGCGTGGTGGCATGCGCCTGTAATCCCAGTTACTTCGGAGGCTGAAGCAGGAGAATCGCTTGAACCCAGGAGGCGGAGGTTGCAGTGAGCCGAAATCACGCCATTGCTCAACAGCTTGGGCAACAAGACCGAAACTCCGTCTCAAAAAAAAAAAAAAAAAAAATCTATCTGGAATTGATTGGGGATGGGGGGATTCAGTTAATCCAGCATCATTTACTGGAAAGACAGAGCCAATCTGACCCCCAATACAGCACAGCAGCACCTGACATAAATCAAGTGACCACATATTGTAAATCTGTTTTCAGACTTTATTCCATTGGTCAGTTTGTCCATCCTTCTACTATTTCTATGACTTATAATGGGTGTTGATATAAGATAGTGTTAAGTCTTTTCCAGTGGGCTCCGATTTTTCACCCTACCAAACCATCTAGTGCTGAAGTGCCACTGCCAACTCGCGCTTTGCTTTCAATACGTCCATGCGAGTGCGATTGATTTGCCTGTTTCCGTGGCTGGTTCATTTGTGGTTACCTGGGTCTTTGTCTCATTAAAGCCCTTCACACTGAAAGCCAGCCAGGTGTCTGCAGACGAGCAAAGCAGATCTGTTGGGTAATTAAATAACGCGGGGCAGGGGGAGGAGTGGATTCGACGAGGTTGTCTCTGGAGAGAGCTTCAGAAAGGAAGTGATCGAGCTATACTTGAGGACTGGCTCCTTGGGGAGATACGAAGAGAGCCAAACTCTAAAATCCGGGCAGAGGGAGGGCCTGGCGAGGTCACCGAATGTAAATGTCTCGGGGGGTTCCGCAAGGCAGCGCGAATCGGCTCGCCGGGGTGGGGCCGCGGAGCGGCAAATCACCAGTTGAGGGCCAGAGCGCGCGCCGCCAGCTCAGAGCTGCGCCTGCTGCTGGCCGGGCAGGGGACGGGACGGCGGCTGGAGCCGGGGCTGCGGGGCGCACGGGCTAGACGCGCGCGGGCTTCTCAACGGGCACGCCCCGCGGACTATGAGCGTCCCCTGCTCCGGGAGCAGCCGCGGCGCGGGCGGTGCGAGGCCAGCCGAGCGGCGCCTTTGAGCCCCAGCGGGAGGTCCAGAGATCCCGAGAGCCCGAGTGCCCAGCGCCGCGCCGGGAGGTGAGTCTCCGCCGCGCGCCCAGCGTCCTCGGGGTGCTGTTCCTCCCGGGGCGCCTGGGCCTCCCCCGCCCCTGTGAGGACACGCTAGGAAGTTTGTTGGAGAAAGTTAGGCTCTGGGGAGCCGGCGCTTGTTGGTCCCCACCCACCCCCGCCAGCGGATTTGGCGTTGGGGGCGGGGGTGACTGAAGTGGGGCCGGGGCTTGCGCTCTCCCGGCTCTCCGAGCGCGCTGCGACTCCCGGGACGTGGCCCACGGCGGGGAGCGCTCAGCCATTGGCAGCCAGACGTCTTGCTCGGCGGCACTCGAGCGGCATCTTCCCGGGCGCTGGCCTCGTCCGACCCCCTGCCCGTCGGGGCTGCTCTGCCGGACACCCCGTCCCGTCCCTCCCGGCCCCTCTCCGCAGAAGCCGGCCGGGTCGGGGAGATGCGAGGGCCCAGAGCGCTCCGCTGGAAGCCCAAGGCTCCGAGGAGGCGAGTTTCTCTGTTAATCTCTTGGGAAGTTTGCAAAGAAAGCGAAGGAGCCTGCCCTGTGACTGTTGACAACATCTCCCTCCCTCTCTCCCTTTGTTGAGAAAGAATGAATAGTTGGTTGTGTCGCTCCCTCTGCGTCGCGGTGGGGAGGGGGAGGGAAGGCAAAGGAAGGGAGGGACGGTGGGAAGGAGGTTCCGATAGATCGTACGGCCCATCTCTCCTTACCCACTTGGGCCGCTGAGGGCGCCGCCGCTTTAAAACGGTGTAATCAGGTGTAGACACTCGTCCGGGAGGAGGTTGAGCGGACTCCGAAGCATCTGGCAAGGCGGCGTGTTGCGTGGGGCGGGTCATGGTTGGGGTTTCTGGGGTGGAGAACTCGTGTTGGCGTTAACTCGCTTGAAGCAAGGTGCAAAGGAGAAAAACCATTTTCCTAACCTCATGTCTGTTTTCGCTTAAAGCTGTTAGCTGAGATGGAAAGTAGAGCCGTGCATTCAGATTCTTTTAAACCTTGACTTTATCTCCCAAGGCTACACAGACCTCCCCAAGGAAAGTACATTGGCCGAGGGAAGGTCAGTTTGGAAGCTGATAGCCTCCCTTGTGTTGCCTGGGACTGAGTTGAGATCCTGGGGGCTGCGGGAGGCCTCAGTGCTGGGGGTGGGGCCCAGCTCAACACAGGCCCAAGTGGGAAGGGGCTACCCAGATAACAACGGGGAAGCCCACAGGCAAAGCGCTTGTCTGCGAGCGTGCCAGCGGGTATTGAGGGTAACGTAAATACCTTGCCAAGCCAGGAGCTCCCACACCACCCCAACTCCAACTTTCTCTAAACTGCTGTTGAGAAGGCTGACGTTTCCAGGATGACTAACTAAGGTCTAAATCTCCTGTTCACAAAGAAAGAACTGCTTGTCAAATGGATGCTAATCTTCAGAACCTTATCGGGTAAATCCTGTACTGTTGCTCGAAATACGATCCATGGAGGAATTATTCATACTTGAATCATTTGGCTAGACTTCATAAGTTTACTTCAAAAATAAAGGGATACTCTTAATTCCTAAACCCAAGCAAAACTTCATTTTAAGTGGATGAGCATTTTAAGTGAATATGTGTGGTTGTTCCATCTCCTCTCTCCATCTGACTCTCCAGAAAAGATATAAAACTACAGATCCAAGTTGTAAATTCTCTGTCATGGGGCAGCCGAGACGGTTACATTTCCAGAGTTTAAAATATAATGAAAAGTTCTTAAAGCCCACATCAGATAACCATTATGAGTTAAACTTGAAAATATCCCGTTTCAGAAATAAAAGAGTAAAATCCAAACAAGTGGGCTGCTTATCTCTGCCTCAGCTTGCAAGATCATCAGTTTCTCTGAGACGTCATTGTAAAGCAAGTGAGTTGGGCCTCAGTTCACAAGCATTTCAAAACCCAGCGACTGACCAGGCCCAGGAAGGCAGCACATATGGTAGAGTTTGTCAGGCTTGCTCTTGTTCCTGATGGTCACATGAGTCTCAGATTTTCATATCAAGATGCAGAGTCTTTGACTTTTGTATATTTCAAACTGTGGCATTAGACTGAGTCAGGACGTTGTGTCTGTTTTCCTGCATAGTAGAGAGAAGTTAGATGGCCAGAGTCTCACTTAGGCTTTATTCTAAAGACTGCATGTAGGCTCACTTGGTTTGCCTGTACGTGTGTCTGTGTCCATGTCCTACTTGGCTTCGTGTGTTTGTATCTATTGTTCTAGGTTAAAACGTTTCCCTCCCCATCCTTCCCAGTTGCAGTCTTCATTTGTGAACTCTGAGTTACTTCCTTTGTGAACTCTCAGTATAACAGAGATACAGTGACTCTTATCTGACAAGATAGATAAGAGCAGCTCCTGCCCTGCTTAGAGGGGACCTGCTATTTACTAAGTACTTGCAGTATTTCTAGAACTTTGTATACACAATCACTTTTAATTTTTACAACAATCTTATGAAATAGCTGTTAAGTCATTTTTTAAAATGAGAAACAGAGAGGTTGAGTAACTTGTCCCAGGCCATACAGCTAGTAAGTCAGTGGCAGAGTAGAGACTTGAACGTGTAGATACCTGCCTCCAAAGCCTAGGTTCTGAGTCATACCATTTTATTTTTTAAGAAGTATATAATGACATAAGAAGTATATAATGACTAGGGACATTGAGACAGAAACATTTCCAAGTGGAGAAAACATGGGAACCAGAGACTGGAGACTTGGGTTTAGTCTCCATCCACCACTTGTTCCTACAGCAAGACTTTTGCATTTGCCAGATCCCCTGCCTGGAACCCCCCTTCAGACCTTTTTTTGACTGGTTCCTTCTCTTCCCTTTTTTCAGGTCTCATGTCATTGTTACCTTTTCAGAGAGGCCTTCCAGTCCACCCTAATGTAAAGTAGCCCTCCACCCCCATAGTCATCTTTTGTCAGTTCATCCTGTTTTATGTTCTTTAGCCTGCTTACAACTTGGATGTTACCTCATTTTCTTGTTTATATAGGTTGGATTCCTCCATAAGAGCAAGACCTTGTCTAATTTATTATGCCCTTAGCCTTGGTACACCTTGAGCCCACAGAGAATATATATCAAATGAACATTTATTTCCCTTATCTAGAAAAATGAACTGGGAATTACCAGTACTTATGGTCATTACTTTTTGTCTAATAATATTCTTCCTCCAGAATATTATTAGCTTCATGAGAACAGACCACTTCTGTCTTGTTTAATGCTGTCCCCAACACCTAGCACAGTGCCAGCCATAAAGGAGACCCTCTGTAAATGTATGTGTTGAAGAATGAATGTTTGTATTGATTGAATGATACCCCTTCATCATCATTGAATTCTGTTTTGCAGGTAAACAATTATGACTGAATTGCTGTGTACCAAAGAGACTCACTAATCCAGTGGTTCTCAATCCCGGCTTCACATTGGTCAATACTGGAGACTGATGCTAATGTCCCACCCACAGAGATTCTCATTTCATTGTTCTGGGCTGAGACTTGGGCATCAGGATTTTAAAAGCTTCCCAGAGGATTCTTATGTGCAGCCAGGTTGAGAACCAATGGTTTATGTTTTTATAATAGAACTCATTCCTTGCTTTGGTCCTTATAGGCTTGAAAAAGCCAGGGTGAGAGAGAGCAGGGATATAATTCATGGGTATTGTATGATTCCTGACAGTTTAAGAGGTACTTTCACAGCTGTTATCACCTCTGATAATAACAAGTTAAGGGATCTACTCTCTGGTTTAAATATTCCCTTTATGTTGATGATTCCTAAAAATCTCCATCTGCCCCCACTTCTAATTGTGCATACCAGTATCTAACCTCCTCTTAGACTAAATTGCTTATACCTCACATGCAGCAGCTCCAGTGCTGCGCTTGGTTCCTGCAGGGGTCCCCTTCTGAAGCTACTCAGCATGTTACAGCATCGCACCACCTCCTGTGGCTGTAGGCTTCTTCCTTCCAGCCAGATGCCTCAAGCTCTGATGTCTCATCACTCTCTCCTTCCTCTCCCTTTACCCAAATGCTGTCCCAGGTCAGACTTCTTCATTGTTCCTCCATGGGTTTCACCATCAGCCTCAGTAACCTCTCTGCCTCCTTTTTCTCTCCCCTCCAGAACAACCAGAGTCACCAACTTGGGTACTGACTGGGTTCTGTCCTTCCCTGCCAGATCTTCCCTAGCACTTACAGTCAAGTCCAGACACCTTGGCAAGGCCTTCAAGACTCCATGGTCTGGTCCTAACCTAAGTCGTTTCTTGGAAATGCTTCTCAGCTTCACTCGAGCCACAGCACACAACTTGGAGTGTCCTGAGCCTGTGGGGACACTTCCATGCCTTTATGCATCTGCCATTATAGCATCCCCCGGGGAGGCTTTTCCCTACACGTTAACTTTTCAAAATGCTTTGTCTCTATTGTTGCCCTCTCTGAGCCTTCTCAAGTCCTTTTGTCAAAATTAATTGTTCCTTTCAGCATAAGGGTCTCTACGAATTATTCTCTCTTAGAGTTCATAGTCAGGTATTGGGTCTTAGGTATCTTTGTTTCTCCAGGTGTCTTGTATGAAATAGGCACTTAAATGTTGGTTGAATTGAAGGTAAGAAGGGGAAGTATTAGCATCCTCTGTTATTGGAGAATAAATTGAGGTGTTGGTAACTTGAAGGACATTTTAGAACACTTTAGGGCAATCTGGAAGTCTAAATAGATGTTGGAGAAGCAGAGAGGAACAGGCTGCCAAAGGCACTGGTGCTAGGGCGACTTTTGCCCATCATGCTATCTCGGAAATAGATTTGATCAGCAGCATGGCCCTATGCACATGAAGAAGTTCTGTAGAGTGCTGCAGGCCTCCCCACAAGGTTCTTGGAAATGACCCAGTCCTGTCTGTGAAGAAGGAAGGTGCTGATAGCTTGAACAGGCGAGAATTCACAACGGTGGGGTGTGTGTGTGTAGGGTGGAAGAATCCTAGTCGGTTTACGTCACTTGTGTTCAGGCAGGGTGGCTAGGGAGTTTGGTTTCCTTTCTAATATGGACGGTTAGCATTGAGCAAGTGCTGACAGTGTGCCAGGTACTGGCCAGAGCTGGGAGGGGCTGCACAGGACTCTGTCCTATTGTTCTGCACCTACTGTGAGCAGGCCTTCTGTGTGGTACTAGTTAGACGCGGAGCAGGCAAGCCCCAGAATTATTGGATTTGACAATGAACCGAGGACAGGGTTAGGATTGTAGACCTTTAATAAAGATGCTCCTTCCATCTCACTCCCAGCACTTCTGTGCTTCTGCCTATCTTATGTGGAAGCAGTGGGACGTGTGTTTTGTTGTATACACACATACAAACACGTGTGTTTTCTTTACACACTCTAATGTCATTGTCGCTGCTCCACTTCTGTCAGCTTGTGGAGGGTTGCGTTCTTCTTGGTTGTCTTCAAGCCACGTCCCAAGTCCACAGTTCCTTTGTAGAACTGACTGTGCAGTAGTGCTATTAAGTGAGAATTTTCACTCGAAGCTCTTGCATGAATAATGCAGTGGAAAGGGTGGTCTGCAAGGAAAGAGGGCTGCAGGACTGGAGAACAGACTAAGGGGCAGCTCTCCTCACCAGCCCAGGGGAAGGGCTGTGTGTTGGGCTTGGCCACCCTGCAGTGCTGTCCAGACCAGAGTCTGATATCATGACTATTGTAAGACAGATCCTGGAGCCTCTGTCTCCAGGAGCCAGCCCTCATTTTTCTTTCTTTCGCCTCCTATTTCTTTTCCTCTGTATATTGGCCTTAAAAATGTGTTATATAATTTGTCTTAGGCCAAAACCGTAGTTTGCTTTGGAGCTGGAGGCACTGACTCTGCTTAAGGTAAATGCTTCTATTCATGGTCCTAGCTAGGAGCGAGTGTCGGGGCTACTTGCTGCAGACAGCCTCATGTGCCATTCTCCTTTCTCTTTCCATGTCTCCTTTGCCCCCCACCCCCACCATTTTTTTTCTTTTCTTCTTCCCTTTTCCTGTCTATTCTTTCCTGACTGTACAGGCACCCATGGGCATTACCTAACCCTGCTGGGGGCAAGCAGATCCTGACCCCTCTGGGGGGCCATGTACATGCAGCGCCCACCTCAGTGGCTTTCCTTTGCAGCTAAGCCTGCTGGTGTATGGCAGAATTGCCCACCTCCTGACCCCTGACCCTAGCCCGTGTTCACTAAGTAGAGTGCATTGATTGATTTATAAACACTGGGTCTTTGCCAGAAAAATTCGGTCCCGTCATCCTGGGTAGCACAACTGAGGACTGGTTCGGCACTGAAGACAATTCTAGCGGCTAAAGAATTTCAGTAATCCCTGCTTGTTCTTATCATTTACACTGCTGTGAAAATATGTGAGCTAATTAACAGTTTATAATATTTTCTTTCATACATTTATTACTGCAACTGTGAGTCCTCCCTTAATCACCTTTGTTTTGCTAGTTGTGCTTTTCCATCAGTCACCTGAAATAATAAAATGGCTTATATGCCACTAACAACTCTGAAAGTGTTTGCCCTCTTGGTTTTGCTGCCAACCCAGGAACATTTCATGAGGAAGATAAGTAAACTTCCCATTCTTATTAGACTCCACTAGTGATGCATTAAATGTTGATCTGTTAATGGTCTGTGAATATTTCATTTTATGTGGCATATTTCCATTTCCTTTTGTAAGTAGGAAGTCAGTTCTTGTGACTCTCGAAGATTTATATCTTCACTCTTTTCTTTCCCCCTTAGAGTTGAGAATTATGGCTGCAGGAAAATTTGCAAGCCTTCCCAGGAACATGCCGGTGAATCACCAGTTCCCCCTGGCCTCGTCCATGGACCTTCTGAGCAGCAAGTCCCCTCTCACTGAGCATCGCCCAGATGCCTATCAAGATGTGTCTATACACGGCACCCTTCCACGGAAGAAAAAAGGTCCTCCTCCCATAAGGTCCTGTGATGACTTCAGTCACATGGGCACCCTCCCCCACTCCAAATCCCCACGGCAGAACTCACCTGTGACCCAGGACAGCATCCAGGAGAGCCCATGGCAGGACCGGCACTGCGAAACCTTCACCTTCAGGTAACTTCTGTGATTTCACTAGTGAAGATGATTTGTCTTAAAGTGCTTTTTAAAAGGTTTTTATGGCTGGGTGTGGTGGCTCACACCTATAATCCCAGCACTTTGGGAGGCTTAGATGGGTGGATCACAAGGTTAGGAGTTCAAGACCAGAGCAACATGGTAAAACTCTGTCTCTACTAAAAATTTAAAAAGTAGCCAGGCGTGGTGGCGTGTGCCTGTAATCCCAGCTACTCAGGAGGCTGAGGCAGAAGAATCACTTGAACCCAGGAGGCAGAGGTTGCAGTGAGCCGAGATCACTCCACTGCACTCCAGCCTGGGCAACGGAGCGAGACTCCGAAGTTTTTATTAGGAAAAATGTCAAACATACACAAAGTTGAGCGAATAATTTAATTAACTCCCATGAACCTGTCACCCGGCTCCAACAGTTACCAGCTCAGGGCCAGTCCTGTTTTGTCTGTACTCTCACCTACTTCCCTCATCTGGTATTATTTTGAAGCAAATCTCAGATTTAATATTATTTTATCTGTAAATATTTTGGTATGTTCCTTTCAAAGATAAGGACTCTTATGTTAAAAACTATATAACCACAATGTAAAAAACTATAACACCTAAATAAAAATTAGCCACTTCTTAACATTATGTAATATTTGAGGGTATTTAAAAATCCAACTTCCTCTATTAAGTCCCTTAAAAGAAAGCCCAAGTACTTTCTTTTTATCATAGCATCAGATTCTGAACCATGTGCATCCACTTCTGTAGAGATGCCAGGATGTCTATAAATTAGGCCCCATATCTCCTTATATTTAGTTGTCAGCAAGCTGAAATAAAATTTTATATGGATGCACCATCAGGTCAGCTTCAGAATACTTTAGGACAAGAATTGATTTTTCCCTCTCTGTGACAGAGATCTGGGTAAATGAGTCTTACAGTTGTAAATGCTTTTTCTCTGGATTTGTAATGGGCCTGGCTGTGACTGGTTTCTGCCTGTTAGAGCTAGTTTGGAAACTGCACTCCTTTTCGTGTTGGGGAAGATCAGCAGCCTGTGATGCTATCTGGTAAAGAATGGGACGATTTCTTTTGTTATATCTCTTTCTGTCCAAGCTTGTCGCAAAGCCGCTTGGATCCTAGCTCATTCATTTGTTCAGTATCTGTATATGGAGCACCTATATTAGAGTGTGTTGATTTTATAAGCCCCAGGGCTTACCAGGAAAATTCTTCTTAGTCCTTCTGATTATCTTAAATGAAGGGCTGGTCCAGCATTGAAGACATTCTAGCAGCGAAATTATTGCACAATCGGTTCTTGCCCTTTTATAGGGTGGTGGAAATATGTGAACTAACAGGGTAGCAGTGGAGCATCTGAAGCAGTGTCTTCCCAGAGTTTACATTCTAGTGAGCGAATTAGGTAGTATGTGCAAATAAATAAGACAATTGCAGATTATCCCAAATGCTGTAGAGGAAATGGAGTGATACGCTGGAGATTTATTGGAGGTGGTACGTTTTTGGTAGGATAAACAGGTTTCTGAGATGATATTTAAGCTCAGATTTGCATAATGAGGGAAAGCAACCATGGGCCTTCCAGGCTGTTGCAGGCATAGGGAAGTCAAATGCAGAGAACTGGAGGTGAGAGCACGTTTGGCATGTTTCAAAACCCCAGAAGGAACCGGAATGGCCTGTGGCTGGACTGCAGCACCTTGAGAGGAGAACAGTGTAGGTGTTGGTACAAAGCTAGGTGAACAAGAGTTCAGAATTATTCTCAGTTCCATAATTACGGTAGTACAAGAAGAAAATAAGTGGAGGCCCAGATAATCTCCATAGAAACCACTAGAGAGCCCTGAACTGCTTCTGACACCAGATTGGGACATTCCTTGGGGTATCCTGGGGGTTAGAAGGTCCTGGACCCCGCTCCACAAAATCTAGGTGGGTGACCTCCCAGCTCAGAGAGCTGGCAGGCAGCCACTGCTGGAATGGGTGAACATGGAGGTGCATACCTGTGCACAGGATTGTTAATATCGCCTCATTGGCATGTAAGGCACGTAAGGGGCAAGAATGCAGGAGGTGAGCAGCAAAGACAGGTAACTTGGCCTGTTAAAGATGAGCACAGATGCCAGGCTGCATGATGTGGAGTCAGAACCAACTGTTAGCTGGCTTACGGTGGACCGCTTTTCATTTATTAACTTAAACTGCCCTGAGCTAGGTGTCTACCGTGTACTAGACACAGACAGTTTATAGACTTACTCCTTGAAGTTCTGAGGCCCTGGCTAGGTGCCAGCTCTTACAAAGGGAAACTCCACGCTAGGGGGGTGGGTGGGGAGGCGGTAGTAATGGAGTCACCCTTCCTATCTTGGGGAAGTTCTTGGTAAACACCCAAGGTCCAAGCTGTCAAGCTGCCAAGAGCGTAAAGCTTTTTGATTTGAAAACTGACTTGGACTGAGGTCGTATTTCTGTAAAAGATCTTATCGGAGGATGGGCGCAGGTCCTGAGTTTGTAGTCCAGGCTGTGGAAGACTTAACAAGCACTCCTGGTTTAGGGTTTGTTTATGATTGAGAGCTATATTAATCCAAATTCACATCTTTTTTTCTTAGCTGAAAATATCTTATTGTTAAAGATGAATACAGGAAGTAACAAATGCATATCCCTCAAAAATTGTGCTGAGAAGATGCATGGTTCTCTGTCAAAGGGTCATAAAGTCCTACCCCGCTCTGTACGACTATTAATGTATTTGTTTTTCTAACACATTAAAGAAAAATCTCCTGAGGTGTTCTTAATTTTGAGAAGTTCAAAATACCTTATATTCTTTTTTTTGTGAAGTATTCTTAATGAGATTATAAGCTGCCTCAATTCCTTTTTGAAACCAGCCATGATATAAACAAAGTTTTTGCGTATGAAAAGCTAGGACCAAGCAGCCTGAATGAAAATCCAAGGCTCTAGAGAGGGAGGTTTTGCCAAAGGTGCCACAGCAGAAATACAGTGAGAGAAACCGAACTTCTCATTCAGCTCTTCCAGTTGAAAGGAGCTGCAAAACACCAACCATTCACTCCAGCTCAGTCACCTCTTTCTCTCTTTTCGTAGTGAATTCAGGGGTTAATTTGAGTTGACAGTGACTTGCCCAGATGTCAGCTCTGAAAACATTGCATCTCATCATGTTGGGTATTGGCCTGATGTGTATTGGCATGAAGATAGTGGGCCACCTTGGATGTCTCCTGCCTCCCCTATCTCACTCAGAGGGAGGCCCTCCAGATAAGCACCTCTTTGTCTTGTGAAGTACTCTGTTGCAAGTTTGCTCTTTTCCAAAAAATTATGTTTAGCTTGTTAATCATTTAAAAGTCAGCTTTATAGGCCGAGCGTGGTGGCTCACGCCTGTAATCCCAGCACTTTGGGCAGCTGAGGTGGGCAGATCATGAGGTCAGGAGTTCGAGACCAGCCTGGCCAACATGATGAAACCCCCTCTCTACTAAAAATACAAAAAAATTAGCCAGGCATGTTGGCGTGCGCCTGTAATCCCAGCTACTTAGGAGGCTGAGGCAAGAGAATCGCTTGAACCCGGGAGGTGGAGGTTGCAGTGAGCCGAGATCATGCCTCTGCACTCTGCCTTGGGTAACAGAGCGAGACTCTGTTTCAAAAAAAAAAAAGTCACCTTTATTATAATTGAATATTCATTGAACATACATCCTATCGGAGGCCCAAGACAAAGCAGAGGAAGTCCCTTCTTTGACCTTAAAACTTGCGTGATTAAGCTGTCATGTCTACATGTGTCATTTCCTCCATTATTCTTCCATTATTAATTATCCTAATAATTATTAATAAACATAATTATCCTAATATTATCAATTGTTATCGCCTACATTTTATAGTTTTCAGATAGCTTAAGGGATATGTTCATAAACTACCTTGTTTGAACATTGTAACCCTGTGTGAGAGACATAGCAGATTTCATTATGAATATTGTTATCACCATCATCAGTATCATCATTTAGAGTTGAGGAAATGGGTCCAGGGATGTTGAGGCACCTAAGATCATACCTTAATGGATCACTGAGCTAGGATTAGAACCCAGAAAGTATTATAGGGCCTTCCCCAGACAGTGTGTTCCATAGCCTCCCAAGAATGTTGGCACCAGCTGTGGGCATCCTCTGAGCTATCTTCTTGCACAGGGATCAGTACCCTGCTTGTATTCAGCGCCTTGGACACCTACTTTGGGGAGAATGGAGCCTTGCCTGCCGAGAGCCAGGCAGAAGGCAGGCCTGGAAGGGGGAGTTGGTCTTCTCTTTTGGTGACTGTTATCTCTTGGCTTTGTTGTTGTCTTGGCTGCCCTTGGATGTACTTGTGGTTTTGAAAGGTGGCCAAAGCCAGAAGCCAGGGAGCTCTTAAACCTGCTGCTTGATGTCACAGAAGGAGCCTTTGTTCTGCAAGCAGACCCAGGTTTCTCTGAGAGGTCTGCAGATAGGATTTCCTCTTGACATTCACATCGTTCAGCTGATATCCCCTTGATTCATTTATCTTCAAGGATGAATTAGTATTATTATTTATTTTTATATTTTTCCATAAGTTATTGGGATACAGGTGGTATTTGGTTACATGAGTAAGTTCTTCAGTGGTGATTTGTGAGATTTTGGTTCATCCATCATCCAAGCAGTATACACTGCACCCTATTTGTAGTCTTTTATCCCTCGCTGCCTCCCACTCTTCCCCCCAAGTCCCCAAAGTCTATTGTATCATTCTTATGCCTTTGCATCTCATAGCTTAGCTCCCACATATCTGTGAGAACATACAATGTTTGGTTTTCCATTCCTGAGTCACTTCACTTAGAATAATAGTCTCCAATCTCATTCAGGTCACTGTAAATGCTGTCAATTCATTCTCAAGGATGAATTTGTATTCAAATCTGGAACCTTCCTTGGACTGAGAGGAGACTGGTTCCTGTTGTCGGGATGTCTGTGTTGCTAGGATAGCTGAGGGATCAGTGCTTGGAGACCATTCAGGTCTTTTTCTTGCTTGTGGGTACGTGGAGGCACACATTCCTCGGAACAGCTGTGAGTGCCTAATTCCTTCTGCCTCTTGTGCTGTGGGAGCATGTGGTGGGACAATGTGGTGTTTCATTAGTTTGCATGAGTGGAACTGACTGACTCGTCACAAGTGTTTTAACTGACAGTGGCCAGAAAGTCTGCAGAATTATCCCTAGTTAAAATGAGCGGTACATTTTCCCAGGCAGTAACTAACCTACCCTGTCACAGTGTCAGATCTTCAATGTTGAAACAAAGATGTAAGGTCCAGGATCTATGCAGCTTTTTCATCTAAAACACTGATTTAAAGCCCTAACTCTGGACTGTCAATGCCCTCATCTGAAAAATGGTTTTAGTTATTCTTCTTCAGTACCACTGATTTCTGTAACTACTGCCTTCTCCTTAACAAAGCAAGATGTTCCCTCAGACACTCAAATACACCAGCCTTTAGCTCAGGGTTAATCAGAAGGATGTATGATGTGAAGGTCCACATGCAAACATCTGCAATTTATTTATACCCAGCATGTCTGCTGTCTGCAAATTGGAAGCTTTATTGTGTACTTTTTGGAGAAAAAAATTGGATTTGGAGTTTAAAAAAAATACTGGGCCAGGCATGATGGCTCCTGCCTGTATTCCCAGCACTTTGGCAGGCCGAGGCAGATGAATCACCTGAGGTCAGGAGTTTGAGACCAGCCTGGCCAACATGGTGAAACCCTGTCTCTACTAACAATACAAAAATTAGTTGGCCATAATGGCACATGCCTGTAATCCCAGCTACTGGGGAGGCTGAGGCAGGAGAATCACTTGAACTCGGGAGGCGGAGATTGCAGTGAGTCGAGATCACATCACTGCTCTCCAACCTGGATGACGAGAGTGGAACTCCGTCTAAAAAAAAAAAAAAAAAACTTTTACTAGATTAATAGATTCTATTTAGTAGACGGTATACTTACTGAGTGAGCATAGTGACAATGGCTTTTTAACAGCCCAAGTTCAAGAATGTTTCTGGAAAATAAGAGTCCATGGGTTGAATTGATGTTTTTATAAGTTTAAAGTTGGGTTTTACTAACATTTTGAAATACCCCTTGGTGTTTGAATGCAGCTGTTGTGAATAGTTTAGTGAATTCCAAGGAATGGTGAATGTCCTGGCCCCTGGTGGCCCCTGGTGTGCTGAGGTCAGGAGCAGCTGGGTCAGAGGTGAGCTCAGCCCCTGCATCTTGCGCTGCTCCTGGGTTGAAGAAGTCCAGAGTGTGGAAAGTGCCTGCAGATCTACCAGCTGTCTGGTGGTTGTCCTAAATCCTCTACTGACAAGGATGATTTGAATCTAAATGCCAGGATCTACGCATTCTCAGCTGTTCTGGGGGAAAAAATTTTTTTTAACAGATTGCAAACCACAACCAAGAAAATGATCAGAGAATTACACAATGCAGTCCTTGTTGAGTGGAGCTGCGTAACATCTCCTCTGGACTGCCCCTTCCTCACTCCCACCCCAGGACAGACCTGTTTTAAATCATGTTTTTTTCAGGTCACCAGCATGCTATTTGGGAAAGATCAGGTATTTTAGTCTTCTGGGTTTTTCACGTCCCTCAATATATGTTAAAACACCTTGTAAACAGAAAGTGCTATGCAGTTACAAATTATTACTCATATTCTTATCACATGTGGATTTGCGAGCCAGCCTAGCCTGGCTAGAATACACAAGCTGGAGAAGTCTTAGTTGTAAGCTAAAGGAGTAGTTGCTGTGGTTGATTGGAAGGAGACTGTCCTCAGGGGGACTGGACTAGGTGGCCAGACCTGCCTGAGCCACATGGCTGATACGACCTCAAGTCATGCTTCGGAATGGTGTCACTATCCAGTCTGTCCCCAAGAGGCTAGCCGTGGGATTGGATGTAGAATTTCAAGCTCTCTTCTTAGAGGCCCCAAAGACAAGCATATAGGGCCTTGCTTGAAGGATTGTGCTGTTATTTATGAGTTAGAGAGGTCTGAGAAACCTTCCTTAGTTGCCCCAGCTTTTATGCAGTGTGATCTGTCTGTAGTTCCAGTTTTCCTGTGAATATAATCGCTAAATATAAAATAACTCCTTTTGTGAAGAGAAGAAAAAACACAGGACAGATAATCCAGAGGTTTCAGTTCAGATCCTTGTTTTTGCCACTTATTAGATGTGTGAACTCTATAGCAGGTTCTAAACCATAAAATGGGAGTGTAAATAACCCGTCCGAGGAGTGCTGTGTAGGTTTACTACTCACTAAATATGAAGGCTCCACAGAACGTCAGAGCTCTGACTTTCACACTTGAGCCTGGTACACCGTACTGGGAGTCTGCTTGAGCAGGTCCCATGCCTGCTTCTAGCTCCCACCTGGTCACCAGCAGTTTCTTCTCCTGCTCAGCTCTGCTGGGACGCCTGGCTCAAAGCCACTGAGGCCTTTTCCGGGACATCGATGTAGCCATGGCTATCAAAGAAAGCCACTAGTGACCTTGACTCTGATTCCAGCAGCCTGACATGGTAGCTTTGTGACCTTGGATAAATTATTTTATCTTTCTGAGTCTCCATGTCCTCAAAGGGTGACTCTAAGGATCAGATACAATCTCATGTGAGGGTGCCTAACACAGCTCCTGGCATGGAGGACGCTCAGACTGATTGGTTTCCTTCCTTCCTTCCTTCCTCTTGGAAGGCTAGAGCTGGGAGGTGCCTAAGCCTTTGGTGTAACCTGAGATCACGTTCAATGACAGCAGCATGTGTGGGAGAAAGTTTCTCACATGTTGATGGAGTCTGGCTGGAATCCCTCTATCTGAGCCTGCCCTACAGCAATGAGTCTTGGCCAACACTCAGTTTATAGGTATAACAACCACGCAGTGCTCTAAAATATCAGCATACCATTGTACTGATACAATACACAAAACAGAGCCTGTCTTCAGTGAATGGGGCCCCCAGCCCTTGCCTGATTGTTCTTGTACTTAATATCAGTGTCTTTGCTGTTTATTCTTCCATGCATATTTATTAGCTTGTTTTATGCCAGGCATTGTGCTAGGTGCCAGATACCTAGTGAAGCACAAAATAGATGTAGCCCCTGTCCTTAGGGAGTTCTCAGTTTAGGGGCCATTCAGGCAAATGCATCATTAAGTGCATAACTACAAAATGAGGAGGAACAAGGAAGATACAACATCAGAGGACCCCAAGTTACTTAGACTGGTCGAGAGAAGGCCTCTCTGGCATGGGAATTTGAAGATTTAATATAAAAAGAGAATGTATTTCAGTAATAATTTTTACGTAACCATGTTGAAATGATAATGTTTTTGAAATAGTTAAATAAAAGATTAAAATTAACTTCACCTATTTTTTAAATTGACTACCAGAAAATTTAAAATTACCCATGTGGCTCACGTTGTGTTTTTATTGGATAGCACTGGTCTAGATTTAGGTAAGGAGGTCAGATTTTCTCTGTAGGGCGAAAGAAAATCTAACTTTAAAGGATTTTAAGCAAGAGAATGGCATGATCATTTTTAGAAGATTGCTTTGTCTCCTTGTAGAGAATGATTGATGGAGAAGAGCATGAGGAGGGAAGGCAGGACGTGGTTGTAAAAGTACAGGGAGCAGGTGAGGGTCTGCACTAGGGTGGTGGTAGAGGAGAGAAGTCTGTGGATTTGAGATATAGTTTGCAGGTACAGTCTGCCGTATCTGCTGAGGTTTGGATCTGGTGGCGTAAGGGAGAGGTATAGTCAAGCATGGCTCAGGCAGCTGAGTATATAGGATAGGGTATTCGCTGAGATAAAGAAGCTTGGAAGAGGATCAAGGCTTTATTTGTTTGGTTGATGGCATTTTCTTAGGGAAGGGGGTTATGGTAGATTGCTGAGAATCAGGACTTCTGTTTGGGGCTTGCTAAGTTTGAGATGCATGCATGTCTAAGTGGAGGTGTTAAACAGACAGGCGGTTGGAATTATGAACCTGGAGCTCTGCAAAAAGGTCTGATCTAAAAGGTATAAAGTTAGGAGTCTGCACAGAAGTGAAATTAAAGCCATAGAAATGGATGCCATCGTCAAAGGAGAGATCTAGAGCTCTGTGTATAGAGTAAAGGGAAGGAACCCTAAGAACGACCTCAAAGGAATCCCAACACAGTTCATTCCAGGGAGTCAGAAGAGGAGGCTGAGTGCAGAGAAATGAGATAGGATATGGATAGGTAGGATCTGGATAGGGTTGGTGTTCAAAAGAAGATTTTTTTTTTTTAGATGATAAACAAAATTCAATAGGAGACAATCTTGCCATTTAAACTAAAACAAAGCACATTTTATCCACTACTTGATTTTTTAAATAAAGCAGACATGTTTCCAGGGCCACCCTCCCTGGGGTCTGTGTCAGCAGCATGGTGATTGTATTCCTATGGTTCCTTCCCAGCAGTCCTGGACATTCCCCGAGGACCCTGTAGACAGGAGGTACATGGACACTTCAGTGTCTGCCTTTGCCTGAAGGGTGATGGCTGCTTTTCCAAGGTTGAGGTGGGTGGCCACGTTGAGGATGGGTGTCTGCCCTGGAAGACAGGTTAAGGGGGTATGTTCTTTATCTGGTAGGCAGAAACCCTTCCTCTTAGAGGCTTGATGACATTATTTCAAAACCATAGCATTTTTATTCTTTCTCTGGATTAGTTAGAAAAAGACTTTACAAACACACTCTTTCAGAAGCCAGTAGGGAATGGGTGGGGGTGGGGTAGATGGGACTAGTGGGATTGGAGGAAGGGCAGATAGATAGCAGCCAAACAAAGCATCTGCTTTTATCAAAAGTGCTGTGTTTGGGCTTAGACAGACTGAAGCCTCATGATTTACTGATGCCAGATCCTCTATGCCTGCCAAGAGACATACTGGCCTTGATACGGTTTTTCTTGTTCTTACCCTATTCAATTTGACCGACTGCTGCCAAGTTAAAATTTCAACAGTGGCTTTTAGCTTCATGCTGTCACTAGAATTCTGCTGAGCCCAGGTTAACCCATGACTGGGTCAAGTTTTTATCAACCAGTACCACTTTGTATTAGTCTTGGATTCCTATATAGACTCACCATAGTGTAATATGCAGGATATTTAAATGATGCTGTTTTAACATGATTAGGGAAACTGCCTGAAAAAGGAGTTGAGTTGCCATTCTTTTCATGAACACATTCATCATTGCTATGTTTTCAGATAAGATAGACACTGACTCATAGAAAAGTAGGAACTGGGCCAGGCGTGGTGGCTCATGCCTGTAATCCCAGCACTTTGGGAGGCCAAGGTAGGCAGATCGCGTGAGGTCGGGAGTTCGAGACCAGCCTGACCAACATGGAGAAACCTCGTCTCTAAAAAAAATACAGAATTAGCTGGGCGTGGTGGTGCATGCCTGTAATCCCAGCTACTTGAGAGGCTGAGGCAGGAGAATCGCCTGAACCAGGAGGCAGAGGTTGCAGTGAGCCGAGATCCTGCCATTGCACTCCAGCCTGGGGCAACAAGAATGAAACTCTGTCTCAAAAAAAAAAAAAAAAAGAAGAAGAAGAAGAAAAGGAAAGTAGGAACTGGCTGTTGAAATGAAAGAACCAGGCATTTTAGAAGTAATCAGGCCTTAGAATCTCTGACAGCCAGGGAGGGAAATGTGTTCTTGTCTATAGTCTACCCCGGACTGTAAGAAAAAGGATTCCAAAAGTCGAGGGGCATGATAAACACGATCCTATGGCCTCAGATTTCAAAAGAGAAACACAGTTCAGGACAATTAAAAACAGCACTGTGACCCCAGTTCCAAAGGAGGAAGAGGTATGTGGCCATCCAGGTAGCTCTTCTGTTTAAGGATGTGCTGAACCTGCTCCTTTAAAGGATTCCCCCAGTGTGATATGAGGAGCCAGGGCCACTCTGATGTATTCATTCACAAGTATGTTGAACACTGGTGTGCCAGCTTTGTGCTAGGTGCTGGAGATTCAAAGACAGAAAGGCCAGGTCTTTGTGCATTTAAGGAGCCCTGGGAGAAAGGAATGCCCATTTGAACCACCTCTCCTTAGCAGCACCTTTTCTGCATCTTCTTTGCAAGTGACCTAATTTCTCATCCACAGTATAGCCCTTTGTATCGCTCCACTGGTTTCATAAGCAATCCTGCCTTTCCTGACCTCTGACCTTAACATCTTTCCAGGTATCATGTTACTTTTTCTCCTTGACTTGCTGACTGCAGGTGGCACTTTCTAGATAACCCTTTCTTTTGGACCTGCCTTCTCTGTACTGCCACTTCCTCTGTGCTTTCCTGACCTTGGACCCTGAGCCAGACCCAGGAAAGGTCGGGTCATGCAACCAAGGTCCATATCAGAGGGTGGCTCTGGGCTGTAAAGAAACAGAGTGCAGAGTGAAAAGAGGATTGTGAAAAATGCAAAGGGTAACAAAAGGGCTTTCAGAAGTTATGTTTGGAACAATAAGACCAAAGAGAGGGGATTGTGAGAGAAACCAAACTGCTGAGCTTCTGTTCGGCTTGCATTTTTTTCCATCAAGAAATGACTTCTCTGATTGGAAAGGGTAGGACAAATGTGAAGCAAGAATTGCTGGCCTGGAGTAGATGAGGCCATGACAAGAGGCTCTAATGCCACCAGATAAGGTGAAGCCCCAAAGGCCAAGAAGACTGAGGGAGTGTGAGACTGAGATCATCAAATCATGTGATGTTGGAGGAATAATGGAGTAGCAAAGAACTATAGGAAGGATGCAGGTGGATACATAGTTTAATTTTTAAAAAATTATTTAGAGAGAGAAAATTAAGCTACAAAATGATAAGCTTGACAATGATCTTAGGAAATATTCTGTTATAAAGTAGATTATCAAGACAATGATTTTTGAATACTTTGTAAAGGAAGCAGTCACCATTAGTAGCTATCAGGGCTTTGCTAAAAGCCAGTCATTCCAGATTAACTTTAGTTCCTGGGATTACTTGGTTGGAAGCGTAGAAGAATGTTAAGAAGGCATGCATGCAAATCAGTCACTGGTGCTTTCCGTGGGGTGAGGGAGATTCAGGCTAAATGATAATACAGGAAGCATGCTGGAGGCTGTGTCCCCGGTTTTCATCATTTAAAAACATCATCTAGACAATAATGTTGGCATACAGATCACATACGTGAATGATAAATCTAGGGGAATTGTTAATATTTCAGAACAACAGAAATGAGATTTTTTTTGAAAAAAGAGATCTTGGTATTTCAAAACAACAAACCAAATCTAGTTGAATACAACTTGAGAGGGAGAAAGAAAGACTAGCACGAGAGTCCAAAAGCATTCATTACAAGTGAAAGTATGGGGTTTGGCTAAACAGCCACACACGACAAATATTTCAAGATCTGGAGAACTGCAGCCTCAGAATGAGTCAGCAGCATGCTGTGACTCTCAAAGAAGCTCCTGTGATTTTCAGGAGCATTAACTAAAGTTAATATTCTGACCATCGGAGTTGGTCACACATGGCTGCCCAGATCATACCTGGTGAATTGTTTTTAACTCTAGACATCAGAAATAGAAGGTGAATCCACCCTTGACTGCAGAGCAGTGAGCTTCTGTTTAGACCTCTCCTGCTTTGAAGCACTTCTATTGCTTTAATCATGAAGTATCCCTAACATTCTTCTGTATTCGTGAAAAGGAATTTCTCGCATCATGTGTTAACCCTGGGTGCAGAATATAAAATGAGTGTCAGCCTTAATCCTGCTAACTGCTAGTAAAGCATACTTTAACAAATAAGATGAATGCGCATGTTGTAAGATGTGGAAGAGCGAATCTTTTCTCTTTTATTTTGCAAGGGGATGAAACAAAAATATTTAAGCGCACATCTAGAAGTGGTATAGTTCTCTGTTTAAAGCTACGTTGGGGCTGGGCAAAGGGGCTCATGCCTGTAATCCCAACACTTTGGGAGGCCAAGGCGGGTGGATCACCTGAGGTCAGGAGTCGAGACTAGCCTGACCAACATGGTGAAACCCCGTCTCTATTAAATACAAAAAAACTTAGCCAGGTGTGGCGATGCATGCCTGTAATCCCAGCTACTTGGGAGGCTGAGACAGAAGAATCTCTGGAACCTGGGAAGCAGAGGTTGCAGGGAGCCAAGATTGCACCATTGCAATCCAGCCTGGTGCAACAGAGAGAAGCTTAGTCTCAAAAAACAACCAAAAAAAAAAAAAAAAAAAAAACTACATTGGGCCTGGTGTGGTGACTCACCCCTGTAATCCCAGCATTTTGGGAGGCCAAGGCAGGCAGATCACTTGAGGTCAGGAGTTCGAGACCAGCCTGGTCAACATGGTGAAACCCCGTCTCTACTAAAAATACACAAATTTGTAGGCTGGGTGCGGTGGCTTATGCCTGTAATCCCAGCACTTTGGGAGGCTGAGGTGGGTGGATCACCTGAGGTTGGGAGTTCAAGACCAACCTGACCAACATGGAGAAACCCCATCTCTACTAAAAATACAAAATTCGCCGGGCGTGGTGGCAGATGCCTGTAATCCCAGCTACTCCGGAGGCTGAGGCAGGAGAATCACTTGAACCCAGGAGGCAGAGGTTGTGGTGAGCTGAGATCGTGCCATTGTACTCCAGCTTGGGCAATGAGCGAAACTCTGTGTCAAAAAAAAAGAAATTAGCCAGGCATGGTGGCAGGTGCCTGTAATCCCAGCTACTTGGGAGGCTGAGGCAGGAGAATTGCTTGAACCCAGGAGGTGGAGGTTGTGGTGAGCTGAGATTGCGCCATTGCACTCCAACCTGGGCAACAAGAGCGAAACTGTCTCAAAAAAATAAAAAAAGAAAAAGAAATTAGCCAAGCATGGTGGTGGGCGCCTATAATCCCAGCTACTTAGGAGGCTGAGGCAGGAGAATTGCTTGAACCTGAGTAGTGGAGATTGCAGTCAGCTGAGATCACGCCATTGCACTCTGGGTTGGGCGACACTGCGAGACTCGATATCCAACAAACAAGCAAATAAATAAGCAAGCTAGCTACATTGCTTTTAAATTTAGCAAAGGCTATATGCACAATATTCCCCTGCTTGCAGTGAGAAAGCAACTCTTTATTGGGACCTTAATATGATTCCCAACATCAGTAAATAACCTGTTAATCTGAGTACACACTAGCTGATATTTTTCCAAAAATGTCATTTCTGCACTCACCAGGCCAGTCCCATTTTAAGCCTCTTTGTTTTCTCTTTTTCCCAGTAAACAGATAGAAATGGCCCTATGGTAAACTCTGTTCTCTTGGTTATCTCCCTGATTAAGTTTCTCCCTGGTATTTTAAACATGTTCAGAGAGATTCATTTTCAACAAGAGCAGCCAGCCTCTCACAGTATCACTTTGAAAACATCTGGTCTCAGTGGGGCTGGGGAGTCGGGCGCTGCTCTGGCAGCAGTGATGTTCTGTTGCTGAGGGAGTTCTGTCTGAGGCCATCACAGTTCAGTTGCCCGCCTGTGGCTAAATTATCTCCTTAATGAGGGGGCCTGTCAATCCAAGAACAACATTTCTCTCTTGTTCCCTCTCTGCTTCCAATGTTTTCTTCCCTTAGTGAACTCACAGAGTGTGATGGGAGGAAGGTCTAGGTCTTCTGCATATTAGAAAACACACACACACACACACGTTCATTTATTCAAACCAACATACAGGGAGCAACTGCACGGGAAGTACAAAGGTGAATACAGTATAGTCCCTGTTCTCAGTGAGCTCATAGTCCAGTGAGTGAGGTAGACAGGAATACACATGGTATATCGAATTGTAATTGTTTGTCATCACAAAGTTTTATAATTCACAGGAAAGGAGCACTGAGGAGATGTCACTGATTATATGAGCTGTGTGTCTGGGTGGGGGTGGGAACACATGGTCAGAGAAGCCAGGAATGAATGGCAAGAAGATGGGGGCTCCAGGCCTGTTGATACAGGTAATTCCAAGTAGTTAAATTTGCTGGAGTGTAAGGAGCAAGGTGAGGAGATTAGGCTGGTGGGTTGGGCAAGACCTCAGAACCATGATTGTCATCTTAAAAAATATAAAATGAGAATACAAGACTGTCCCATGTATTAACCTTATCTAATAGAACATTATTATCTAATAGAACATTATTATATATTATATATAACTATATATATAATTCTATTATAGTAGAAGGAATATTGTCCAGTAGATGCAAAATCTTCATAGACTTAAAGCCTGTTGCTGGCCGGACATGGTGGCTCATGCCTATAATCTCAGTGTTTTGGGAGACTGAGCAGGGAGGATTGCTTGAGCCCAGGGGTTTGAGAACAGACTGGACAACATAGGAAGACCCCATCTCTACAAAAAAATAAAAACTGAAAAATTAGTCGGGCATGGTGGTGTGCGACTGTAGTCTCAGCTACTCAGGAGGCTGAGTCAGGAGGATTGATTGAGCCCGGGAGGTCGAGGCTGCAGTGAACCAATGTTGCACCACTGCCGTCCAGCCTGGGCAATAGCAAAGCTGTGTCTCAACAACAACAAAAAACCTGTTGCTATCTCTCTTCCCCCTATCCCTTCATTCCTTCTTCTCCCCAGCTAAGATTTTGAGATGTTGCTGAAGCTTCATGCTGGAGAGCAAGGGATGAAGCCTCTGGATTCCAAGGCCATATACACATGCAAATGAGCAGAAGCCCCCAGGTTGCCTGTGGAGGGCACACTGTCTCCCAGTTGTTTAGTTCACCTTTCCTGATTGTGTGACATACCCTGGTGCATGGGTTGGTGAAATGATAGACTAGTGGATTCCAAGGCTGAGGTGTTTGTTCCTTATGGGCGGCACTGCCTCTGGTAAACAGAGAGGTTCAGCCTACTGGCTACACTCATCTTAAATCTTGTTGTGTTACACTGTAATTAAGTGTTCTAGGAATGGGTTCATTCAGGATGAATAAACACCAGCAAAGCAAGAACTCCATCCCAGACATGTAAGCCTTCTTGTCCCTGCCCTCAGTAAGTTTTAAATCTAAGGTTTTTGCATAGTGCTTTTATATCCAAGAAACTTGCTCAACTTTCTTTTTTGTTTTTGAGACAGGGTCTTACTCTGTCGCCCAGGCTAGAGTGCAGTGGTACCATCTCGGCTCACTGCAACCTCCACCTCCCGGGTTCAAACAATTCTCCCACCTCAGCCTCCAGAGTAGCTGAGACTATAGGAGTGTGCCACCATGCCCAGCTAATTTTTGTATTTTTTTTTTTTGTAGAGATAGGGTCTCACCATGTTGCCCAGACTGGTCTTGAACTCTGCTCAACTCTCTTATAAGCTCTGCATAGATTCTTTGTGTGTTCTATGAAGACAGTCATCATTTGTGACTCATTACTGTTTTGAATCATTACAACCAGTTTTGTTCTTTCTTTTCCAGTCCTGATACCTTTTATTTCTTTTACTTTATTTAACTGTACTGGCTAAGACCTCCAGGACAATGTTGAAAAGAAGCAGTAACGGACTGGGCGCAGTGGCTCACACCTGTAATCCCAGCACTTTGGGAGGCCGAGATGGGCGGATCACGAGGTCAGGAGATCAAGACCATCTTGGCCAACGTGGTGAAATCCTGTCTCTACTAAAAATACAAAAATTAGCTGGGTGTGGTGGTGGGTGCCTGTAATCCCAGCTACTCGGGAGGCTGAGCCAGGAGAATGGCTTGAACCCGGGAGGCGGAGGATACAGTGAGCCAAGATTGCACCACTGCACTCCAGCCTGGTGATAGAGGAAGACTCTGTGTCAAAAAAAAAAAAAAAGAAAAAAAAAAAAGAAAAAAAAAAAAGGCAGTAACAGTGGACATCCTGTCTTGTTTCTGATTGATTGATTTTAGTGATGCTTCTAATACTTAGCCATCTAGAATGACACTTGCTGAGGTTTTTGGCAGATACCCTTTTCAGGTTGAAGAAATTCTCTTGTATATCCAGTTCATTAAGCTTTTTTAATCCCAGAGATTATGAAAAGATGAGGATTTTTTTTTTCTTTTTCTTTTCTTTTTTTTTTTTGTGGACCATACATCAGACTTAAAGGATTTTTTTAACGCTTTTTTTCGTCAATTCAATTTTCAAAATTATTTTTCTCTTTTAATCTGTGAATGCGGTGAATTGTATTAACAGGTTTTCTCATGTTAAACTGACTGTATATGCCTGGAATAAACTTTATTTGATTATGATATATTTTTTATACATTCTTGGATTTGGTTTGTCAATACTTTTTTAGGATTTGTTCATACCTACTCGTGTGATATTAGCCTATGCATTTCTTTTACTGACTTTGTCTGTTTTGGGTATCAAAGTTATAATGCCCTCTTTTTCAAGTCTCTGGAAGAGTTCATATAATTTTCAAGTAACAAATAATTCCAAAGTTTGGAAGAATTTGCTATATAGTAAAACTATATAGGCCTGGTATTTTCTTTGTGGGAAGATATTGAACTACTTTTTCAGGTTTTTTTAAATGGTTATGGGACTATTTTGATTTTCTGTTTCTTTTTTTTTTGAGATGGAGTTTCGCTCTTGTTGCTCAGGCTGGAATTCAGTGGCGCGATCTCAGCTCACTGCAACCTCTGCCTCCCTAGTTCAAGCAATTCTCCTACCTCACCCTCCCAAGTAACTGGGATTACAGGTGCCTGCCACTACACCTGGCTAATTTTTTCTTGTATTTTCAGTAGAGACAGAGTTTCACCACGTTGGCCAGGCTGGTCTCAGGTGATCCACCGTCTTGGCCTCCCAAAGTGATGGGATTATAGTTGTGAACCACCCAGCCTGGCAAATTTTCTGCTTCTGAGTCTGTTTTGGTATCATCTTTTCCAGGAACTAATAGAGTGAGAACTTTATTACCCTCTTCTGCCAGGGGATTAATCTGTTCATGAGAGATCTGCCCCCATGACCCAGACACCTTCTATTAGGCCCCACCCACAACATTGGGGATCAAATTTCAACATGAGATTTGGAGGGGACAAACATCCAAACTCTGGCGCCATCCTAATGGGTGTGAGGTGATAGTTTGCCTTTTTTAACTCCACAAATTAGACATCTGTCTTGCTTTATACTATCAGTGCTGATTTTGAGTTACCTGCCTGTTTACCAGTTTCTTCATGCATTGTCCATTTTTAGATCTTAGGCTTTCCTTTTGGCATCCTTTTCCTTCTTCCTGAAGGGCATTCTCTGTTTTCATTGGTCTAGGATTCTGTGTATTCACCCTTGTTGTTAATAGTTTTGCTGGGTACAAAACTTTAAGTGCCTCAGTTTCTCTTTTGGCCAATGAAAATCTGCTATCAGTCTAATTGTTATTGTGCTTTCTTTGCTCTGTGACTGCTTTTGAGATCTTTTCATTGTCTTTGGCGGTCTTTAGTTTTATTGCAATGTGTCTAGGTGAAGATTTACCATTTCTCATCATTATTTAAAATTTGACTATTGCTTTTTCTTTTCAATTTTCTCCTTCTGGAGCTCTGGTTAAATGTACTTGGGGCTTTTCATCCTCCGTCATTGTCCCTTTCATACTTTCCATTGCCTTTTCTCGCTGTGCTATGTTCTGTGTGATTACTTTATGTCTTTAATTCATAAGTACTTTCTTTAGTCATATCTAATTTATTATTTAACCTAGCCATTGGGTTTTATATTTTTATTGATTATAGTTTTTTATTTCTAGAAATTATAGTATGTTCTTTTTATATTTTCCTGTTTATTGAGACCACTTATGATTTTATCTTTTTTTAAAAAATGTACCATGCATCGTTATTTTATAGCCTGTATCTAATATTCCAATATCTGAAGTCTTTTTTTTTTTTTTTTTTTTTTTGAGACAGTGTCTCACTCTGTCACCCAGGCTAAAGTACAGTGCACAATCATAGCTCACTGCAGTCTCAACCTCCTGGGTTTAAACGATCATCCTGCTGCAGCCTCCTGAATAGCTAGGACTACAGGCATGTACCACCACACCCAGCTAATTTTTTAATCTTTTGCAGAGACAGGGTCTCCCTGTGTTGAGCCTCCTGCCTCAGCCTCTCAAAGTGGTAGGATTACAGGTGTGAGCCTCTGCAGCCAGTCTCTAATATCTAAAGTCTTTGTGGGTCTCAGTCTATTAATTATTTCTGCTGACTTTCATTCTTTGGGGCTTCTTTCCCAGTGTGTATGGTTGTTTCTGAAAGGGAATTTACATTTAACCAAATTTGTGGATAACCTGAGTAGCATTCTGTTGAGCAAGTTTTCATCCAAAAAAGATTTGCATTGTTTCGTTACTAGTGGGCACTGCCAACCCAGACACTTTGATTCCTCTATTTTGGATTTATCTGAAAGCAGGTAATATGAATTTGAATTCCCAGCCAACATAAAGACTTGACCCATGTATGGATTCTTAGGAGAAAAATTATTGCCATTATTTTTTCCCATTAGCATTTGTGTAGAGACAACAGGTTTCTTTTTTGGTTCCCTTTGCTAGAGCATGTTTTGTTTTTAGCCCATTTCTCTCTCCTTTGGGGTGGGGGTACCCCATTTTGATGGTTCTGCTGTTATGCAGGGCTTCAGGGCCCAGAGTGCATCCTCCCTGCTTTCCCCCTTGCCCTTCTTTTGTCGTTTATGTTTTGTATGGATTTGTTCTGTTTCTGTATCTGTTTTGTATATGCATGTGTATTTCTTGGGAATTTCCCTTTCTTGGACTTCGGCGACATGTTTGAAAATATATTTGTAATTTAACTATCATTTAGTTTTCAGAAGGTCTGGTTTACCATATTGAGCAAATGAAAGTCTCATAGTAAAAATTTCAAATTTTCTGAGGCCTTAATTGGATTGTATAGATACAATAAAAGGTTGACTATTTGTGGTTTATTTTGTATTTGTCCATTCCTACCCTTATTTATTAATTGAATACTATGTAACAAGTACTGTTCTAAGGACTCCCTATACATTGGTAAGACTGAAGTATCCCCTACCCTCATGGAGCTTACAGTCCAGTGGAAAAGACAAACAAGCAATGACTACCTGCTGGGCAGGGTGATGGAGAAATGCAAAGGTTATATACAATTGGGCATTCTTAACTAGTGTCTGCACAGCTCCCTTGTTTTGTTGGTCTCTGCTTTTCCTTCATGGATTAAATATTTTTGTTGGTCCGAAGGGATCCCTTAAATGTTTGTCATGTTTCGTTGTACTTTTTGGGAAAGATTTATGTGTCCATAATTTGAAGGATGTGAAAGACTCTCCTAAAAGAGCTGATTTACCTGTTGAGAGGGAAGGAGAGCTTATTTGCTATTTAGTAGTTGCTTGGCAGCAGTCATATGTGCACTGTGCACTGATAGCCACAGAAATAAGTAGTAATGAAGAGAAGTCTTATTTTTTCAGATCCCAGTGGTCTTAAAAGTTAGTATAGTGTAGTGCGTGGAGGCAAAGGTATTTGCCAATTCGTTGTTAACAAATGGATTGAGTGCCTGCCATGTGCCAGGTACAATCAACTTAGTACCCTTGGAAAGAATTCTGTGAGTGTCCTTACCTCTCTCTTCCGTTTCACTCACCAAAGCCAGTCATTTATCAAGATCTGTCTATTCTTGGAAAAATTTCTTACATCTGTACACCATCTCCCCACCTCCCACACTCTAGTTCAAGTCTCGTCATCATCTCTCATCCAGATGATGCCAACATCCTCTTCTTTGGGCTTTCTGAGTCTATCTTGCCCTCCAGCTAATCTCATTTCCATGATGTTGCAGGGGGACTTTTCAAAAACAGAAATCTCTGGTTATTTTCCAGCTTAAGATCCTTCAATAAATCCCATTGCTATCATGATAAAGTCTAAGCATGTTTGTGTGGCATCCAAGCCCCTTGTGACCTGGCCCTGCCTCCTCTCCAGCCTCAGCTCCCAGCCCCTTACTGTTCCTGCTGCTGTCCCGAACCCTGCGCTTAGGTTTACTGTTCTCTTACTCAAGAATCCAGCAAATGCTCACTGAGCAACTGCCATGTGCAAAGCACTGGGGGTACCAAGGTGAGTAAACTGGACAAAGCCCCACCCTTGGAGGGTTGTATTCCAGGGGAAAGATAGACCCTGAGCAAACAGACATTTACTATAATATCAGGTATGATGGAAAAAATAAAGCCAGATTATCAGATAGAGGGGAGTGGTGGGGCAAATCTAAATAGGCTAGATAAGGAAGGTCTCTCGGAGGAGGTGGTGTGTGAACAGAGACCTGAATGGTGGGAGGGAGCGAGCCCCTGAGTATCTGGGGATGAATATTCTGGGCAAGAGAGTAGTCAGTACCAAGGCACTGAAGCAGAGGCAGGCTTGGCATGTCTGAGCAACAGGAAGAAAAAGTCAGTGTGTGGCTGAGATGGAAGAGTAGAATAGACAATGAGCACGTTCATTTTCTTTTACTGTGTGACAAAAACTTGGCAACTTCATACCCATTCATTACCTCGCGGTTTCTGTAGTCCAGAAGTCTGGCGTAGCTCAGCTGAGGTCTCAGTTCAGGGTGTCCCACTCAGGATGTCAGCTCTAGGGAAGAATCTGCTCCCACACTCATTCAGGTTACTGACAATTCAGTTCCTTGCGGTTGTAGGACTGAAGTCTCTGTTTCCTGGCTGTTGGTGGTGAGGGCAGCTCCCCTCTCCTGGAGACCACTTGCAGTTCTGTGCCATAGGCCTTCTCCCAGGCCCTCTCATAACACTGCACCAGCAGCAGGATCCCTCACCTCAGATCCCCTCACACTTCGTGTCAGGCCCACCTAGTCGATCACCGTCTCATAACGTCAACTGACTTCAACCCTTAATTCCATCTACAAAATCCCTGTGCAGCAGCACTAATCTAAACACCAGACTGATTTTTGACTGAGTAGCTAGGGGATAGGAATTTTGGGGGCTGTCTTAGGAATTCTGCCTGCCACCAACTAGTTGGACTGGTGGCTGGGGTCACGCCAACCAAGCTGGTAGGGCATGGTGAGGACTTGAGGGTTTTGTTCTGATGAGGTGGGAACAGCCTGAGTAAGGACCATCATGGCACTGGATGGAGAGCAAATTGTGGAGCTGGCAAGACACAGAAGGTATTGCAGGTGTCCAGCAGGAGATGATGGTGACCTGCGCTCAGGTGGCACGAACTCCTGAACAGCTTGCAGTCCCCCAAATGTACCGTGTTGCCTTGTGTCCCTATATCTTTGCACATGCTTCTCCTGTTGCCTGGAGCATTTCTTATCACCACCTACCCCATGTGGGGCTTCTTCACCGAAACAAGTCCCCACCCCACTGAGTGCTCCAAACCTAGCTCAGATGCTGCTGGGAGGCCCCTCCACGGTGTTTCCCAGCCACTGGCACCCTCTCGCCAACCTGAGCTGTGTTGTGTCTGTTAAGCTGTCTTCCGCCCTGGCCTGTAACCTCTCTGGAGTCAGGGGCTTTGTCTTTGGTTCCTGTGTTTCCATTTTCTAGCCTTGTGCATGGCATATTGTAGATGCTTGATGATGTTTGTGGGCTGAATACAAGAACTATGGAAGATGACTGGGTGTGAAGTAGACATGTTACGACTGTTGGAAAGCTCACCCTGTAGAAGGAAAGAGCATATATAAAAAAATATACAATACAGTGAACGGGAATACAGATACCATGCCATGTGCACAGAGGAGGTGTGCCACCTCTGCAGATGGCTAGTGTGCGTGGAGCTTAAACAGAGCCCTTATCCTACTCAGTCTGCAGTAGTTGGTGCTAGCTTTTCACATTCCTCCATTGCATGAAATATTGATAGTATTGCAAACAATTCCATTTTGTTATATCTAAAAACATTTGGCAATACTCTTAGCCATTAATTTATTCTGTAATTAAAGAAGTAAACAGTCATTCATTTAAAACATTCTATAACTTAAGACTGACACGTAACCTTCCTTCCCTATCCGTATTTCAACTACTCGGAAAAGAAGGTCTGTACTAGTGAAATTTTGCTTAAGAGTAGGACCTCTTAATTCAAAATAGCGAACGCTTGTAGAACAAGTGTCCTTTTAAGAGGGATGGAGGAAATTGTCAATCTGGTTACTAATGAGAAACAAACTAAAATAGTAAGAATATCATTTCTGTGACTCAACTAAACATTTCCAAAGTTTGAACTTTAAAAAGTGGGATGCTGGAAAGAATAATTTAACCAGAGTAGACACAGTGATGTTATTTAAAACTTCATAAGCTTAAAAGCAAAATAATGAGGGAGTCCAGTTTCACCCTGCTGGCTTCCCTGTTGGCCATTCACAGTGGGGCAGCGTGCCTGCTGCCAGGAGGGGCCAAGGTGCCTGCCAGACCCTCTGTTGCAAGTAGAGATGCACCCACCATGGAATCACAGGGTGAGGACTCATAATTGGCATAAGCCAAAAAAAAAAAATTATATAAAAAACCTTTTCATTTATATTGCCAAGTTTCTCTGTTTGTTTTCTAGTGATCTGTCTTGCAGAATAGAAATCTGTGGTGCAAGAACTGTTTGCATACAGTCTTGTGTAGATAATTGGATATTCTATTTCCAATTAGATTCTCGGACTATAGGGCCAACTGTGATGTTTTCTAGCTCCCTGGAAAGGGCGTCTGGGTGTGGAGAATGTCTTCTCTCTGGTTAGCTGCGATTGGGTGGCTGGCTGGGAAAGAAGGAGACACAGCATTTCTGCTTTTAAATATAATTTTAATTTGGTTCAGATTTTTTAAAGCTTTTGGATTTGTAAGGCATTAACTTGGTTTTATGATACTGTCCTTATATTCCTTCCCTTGCTTCTCTAAAAAGGGTAAGGAGAATAAGCAGATCCAGGATCCCTTGGAGCCCTGAAACTAGAATCTGAGAACACTTGAACTCCTGTTTGCTTTCAGAACAAAATGAACAAGGCCCCCTTAGCAGAGGCCTTGCTGGGTTCACCTGGGGGCAGCACTAAGAGGGAACTTCAGTCTTATTCTTTTCTCTGCTCTCAAGGTGTTTTAGATGAAGAAAAGCAGAATAATTTCATGGGAAGTGCCAAATACCCCCTCAGAAGTTCTCTGGGTAGTTTGCCTGACTTTTTTTTGGCCTCGCTGCCAGAGAGCACCGCTGGTTTGTCCGTGCATGGCCGCATGGGCTAACATGTTGACATGGGGGACCCAGTGCAGATGCTTCCACAGACCTGTTGAGATCAGTGCTGACGCGGGCTTGGGAGCCATCCTAAATGTGATGCCACTTCTCTTGGCTTCCCTTTTATAAAAGGGGGAGGGGGAGGAGGTAGGGATAAGGCCAGAGTAGGAGAGTTACCTGGCAACTTTTCTGTGCCTTTTTGTAGCCTCAGTGTTGAATGGTCAACTGCACATCTAATCGACTTCTTTAACCATTTCTCCTGAGAGCCTCTAACTTGCTGGCACTGTACCAGGACATACAGTGTAATGTGGTCCACATCTTGTTCAAACCTCAGACTCCTCTTCCTAGCCGAGTCCTCTCTGTTTTGTGCTCTGTAAGTTGAGGATAGTACCACTTTCTTCACAGGATTATAAAAATTAAATCTTCTAATGTATGTAAATCACTAGCACAAAGTAAGTGCTCAATAAATGTTTTGTTTTTAAAAGACAGATACAGTCTCTGTTCTCACATGTGAGCTTTTTCCAACAGTCTGGACAGAGGGCCATCCAGCTTCCCATCCGCCAGATGACCATGGACCTTCACACCCATCTTGGAAGGCAGTTCATCCCATTTTCAGATGGTGTAGTTGTTGGAAAGTACTTCCTTAAGTGAGGTGAAAATCTTCCTCCCCGTGGGTCCCTCTGGCTGCACCTAAACTAAGTATTTGCTCCTTCTTCCATAAAGAAGTCCTCAGCTGTTACTGACAAGCAGTCTGTGTCTGCCTTCTCCCCAAGCCCACTCTCACCCGGGCTAAATGTTCCTCTTCCTTTTGGTTCTTCCCATGTCATGTGGCTTCCGTATCTTCTCTCTCTACCTGGTTGCTGGTTTTCTGGACCTGTCCTGGGGAGTCAGTGTTCTATTTATTCCTGTTTTATTTACTTTCAGCATAGAAGTGAATATTCCAGATGTGCTCTGACAAATGGCTCCTACGTCTTTTCATTCTGGTTTTTAATCTGTCAACATAGCCTAACATCCCACTGGCATCTTTGATAACAGTATCCTGCTATTTCACAATTAAACTTGGTCAATCAGATTTCACATCTTTCCCATCTTCTACTTGCACAGGTGGAATTTTTAAATTAGAAGTTCAAATTGTATTCCTGTTCTATTTCATCGGGTTAGATTTTGCCCATCACCTAATTTTTTTCGGGGAGGGGAAGACTTTATTAATGTGATTTAATACATAGATCACACTTATAACACTTAATATATGCCCACATATTACTTACTAATGCCAGATGCTGTTTTAAGTATTTTGATAAATTTCACCTTTGCTCTGTCTGCACAACTATCCTATGATACAAGTACTATTATTCCCATTTTGTAGATGACAAAACTGAGGCGTAGAGAGGCTGTGGTCACATGGTGAACTGTGTTGAGATTCACACAGTAGTAAGTGATAGAGGCAGTATTTGAACCCAGGTAGTCTGGCTTTATAGCCTGTGTTCATTATAACTCAGCTAGAGTGACTGTTACATGAACTAGCCCTTCTGGTTTTCTTTTTTGAGACAGAGTCTTGCTCTGTTGCCCAGGTTGGTGTACAGTGGCATTATTTCGGCTCACTGCAACCTCTGCCTCCTGGGCTCAAGTCATTCTCCTGCTTCAGGCTCCCGAATAGCTGGGATTTCAGGTGCTTGCCATCATGCCCAGCTAATTTTTGTATTTTTAGTAGAGACAAAGTTTCACCATGTTGCCCAGGCTGGCCTCAAACTTGTGACCTGTAGTGATCTGCCTGCTTCGGCCTCCAAAGTGTTGGGATTACACGCGTGAGCCACCACACCCTCCCAGGCTGCTGCTGCTTCTTTTTTTTTCCCCCTTGATTCATGAATTTCATCACTGTGCCATCCAAGCTCTCATTTAAGGTATCATAGCAGTATGGATGGAATGGGGGCTTGGATGGAACACTTCTGTCCACTTATATGGATCTTTCTAGATAATCAGTGGTTTGTTGGGCTTTTTTTTGGTGGCGGGTAGAGTGGGTAGGGTGCTGGCTGCTGAGTTCAAACAAATCTACCTTATGGAATACTAAATAACTTGGGGTCTTATAAATTATTTGGTCATAGCAGTGTCACGACTTCCTCAACTTCCTTGTTGAACTCCAGATATGATTTAATTATAGCATTTGTTAGACCTGCTGTTCTCTTCATCATATCACAAAAGGCAATATAGTCAGATTTGTGATTATAATGCTTTTTTTTAGGTGCTCAACAAGTCATTCTGGTTAAATTTTGCCTAGGACCTGCTGTTTTTACCAGATTTATTTGTAAAACCCTTTTCCTTTTGTCTTTTTTTTTTCCAGCTACATAATTTTTATTTTTATTTATTTATTTCCTTTCACCTTTTGAAAGCTGAAACATTCTTTTTTCCCTTTCTCTAGAGAGGCATGTGAAAACTCACCATACTTCCTAAGCTAGTTCTCTAGCTTAGTCAGTGAGAGCAGTCAGTCTCACTGGGGAAGTTAGGTCCAAGCAGGGGGAATGACAGCTAATGACATAGGGCAGCATGCAGGAGTGGTGCAGACCAGGGAGGCTGCAGCCAGGAGCCAGGCTGAGGGAAGACACCTCAGGGAGGGCTTCCTGGAGGAGGTTGGACCAAGACCCACTGGCTGGGAGAGGCAGTCTTGGCTGGAGTGATGGCAGGCCTCAGAGAGAAGAGGAAAATGAGGCTCCTGAGGTAACTTGGGGTTTCCAAATATCTGGTCCTCAGTTTTGCTATCAGGACATTGAAGTACCATAATGAATTAGGAAGGTTTAATCACAAGTAGGAGGAAATCTAAGCAAGCACTGACTGGTGATAGTTAATGTTAGAGATTGTAGGAGAGAGAACTGGGAAGACAAACCTCAAACCTCTTTAGCCAGTTAACGGACAATTGTCTATTTTATTCTTTCTTTTTATTAATTATCCTAATCTCATTCATTTAAGACCTTAGTTTTTAAAGAGTCTCCTTTTCGGTCTCTATTTCAGTCAAACCTCATTAAAGACCATCCCTTTTCATTTTTAATGTGCAATTTCCATTTACCAAGAGTAGCTTTTGGAGAGAGATCAAGATCAAACCATTTACCTCTATACATAGCACCTCTCTCCTCCATCCCATTATGCCTGTCACTAAAGCAGAGCTAAAACCCTCACCTCATAAGCCTTGCTTTTATTGCAGACATTTCAAGGGAATGGCTTTGGATGGTTTTAATAAAATTTTCCCTAATTTGAGTCATTCATCCAATACTGTGTCGTGTTTGAAAGACCCATGTTACTTTTCTCATGTAGAGATAGTCCACTGGCACCCAAATATTTCAGAATTTTAAGTGAAAAATTTTGAAAAGATGGGCCCAGGTGCATTGGCTCACACCCGTAATCCCAGCACTTTGGGAGGCCAAGGTGGGCGGATCAGTTGAGGTCAGGAGTTCGAGACCAGCCTGGCCAACATAGTGAAATCCCCGTCTCTACTACAAATACAAAAATTAACCAGGTGTGGTGGTGCATGCCTGTGATCCCAGCTACTCAGGAGGTTAAGTCAGGAGAATCACTCGAACCCGGGAGGCAGAGATTGCAGTGAGTCAAGATCATGCCATTGCACTCCAGCCTGGGTGACAAGAACGAGACCCCAAAAAAAAAATGTATTTTAAGAAAACTATACACAGGAACTTTATCATACTGCTGGTCTCCAATGCAATTGTTTGGGGCTACCTTATAAGTGAGAGCACTTCGAATCTCCTTTGGTACTTTAGTTACTAAGTTATAACCAAGAGCAGCAAAGTGAGGGTCTCTTTGGAATCAGATGTCCTTCTATTTAGAAGAAGTGTTTTCTCTAGAGTATCACTGTCCAGTAGAACTTTTTGCAATGTTGGAAATACTCTGTAATTGGGTCATGCTAGCTGCTAGCCACTGGTGTAACTGAGGAGCTGATTTGTAAATTTTATTTGGCTTTAATTTAAATAAAGCTTGTTTAAACATCTTAAATTTTATAATTCTGTTAACCTGTATGTTTTTATGTTCTGGCCTCAGGAACCCCCCAGACCGTCTTACCTTTTGGTGAAAAGGGTTTGGGTTCCCAGCAAGGAACCCAAGCAAAAATTAAGAAGCGTCTCTAAGACAGCAAATTTGATTAGGCTTCTTAAACAGTCCTGTGATTCTGTGGGAGGGGCACCCAAGTTCAGAACAAAAATTCACCACACAAGAATCTTTCTTATAAAATTACTTTCCTTTTTACCTTTTTTACCAAAAATACTTCTTTGTATCTTTAACTTTCTTTTCATCTCTTATTTACCTTGTTTTAGACATAGCCCAATGAGGTTTGAGTTAGACAAAGATATTTTACCTTTAATAAGAACATTAAAAAAAAAGTTTTCCTGTAATTCTTAAATCAGAAATTACCCAGATACTTAATATCAAATAACCCCAGATCCTAAATTATGACAGATTTGTTTGTAAGCATTTATTCCATTACATTTACCTGATGAATGTATGAATGTAATAGTTTACCTAGACTATTAACAAAAACTGTGATAGCTAATAAAGTTATTTTCCTAGTAACTATTTTTATAGCTGTGAATTTCAGGTATTTACTTAAGTAATAAAACTTATGCTTAATTTTAAGGGTATTTATACCAATAACTCAGGATTTAGTTATTTTCATTAAGCCAACAATATTTCATAGGTATACACAAGCAAAGATTATTCTGTCTTGGGCTGGGTTTTATAGTTGATAATCCTCATGGCAAATTTTATAGTATTCTGCAGGGATAAACATTGCTAGTATTTTACCAATAATTTTTTTTTTTTTTTGAGATGGAGTTTTGTTCTTGTTGCCCAGGCTGTAGTGCAATGGCGCCATCTCAGCTCGCCGCAACCTCTGCCTCCCAGGTTCAAGTGATTCTCCTGCCTCACCCTCCCTAGTAGCTGGGATTACAGGCATGCGCCACCATGCCAGGCTAATTTTGTATTTTTAGTAGAGACGGGGTTTCTCCATGTTGGTCAGGCTGGTCTCAAACTCCCAACCTCAGGTGATCCACATGCCCCGGCCTCCCAAAGTGCTGGGATTACAGGCATGAGCCACCATGCCCAGCCTACCAATAATTTTAAAGCCACCTAATTTATTAAAGCTTTTACTTAAGTCATGGGTATCTGGGTAATTTCCAATTTAAGAATCACAGGAAAACATTTTCTTTTTAATGTTCTTATTAAAGGTGAAATATCTTTGTCTAATTCAAACCTTGTAGGGTTATGTCTAAAAGCATTTGACTAGTCTTTTAAGTATCTGGTTAAGGGCTTTTACGTATTTTTTAAGCCAGTTAATTAGAGTGCTTTATGTATTTTTAGTAGTGAAACATTGTTTACACAATGTATAAATACATAGAGGTATTTAGGCATGCTGATAGAAATACATTTTATAGATTCATAAAGACTTTTTCCTTTTTTCTAGCTTAGATTCAAAATTCTTGATAACATGTTGCATCACTCTAGGCAGTTTTCAGCTAAATAGTCCTAAATCTGCATATTAAAGGAAACAACTCAGGTGAAGATCCGATAGCAAAATTTACATGATGAGCTATAGGGAGAAAAAGTTTGGTGTGCTAGAGGGCAATTAAAATGAATTTAGCTGCCAATTAAACATATATATTATAAAATTATATATTTATATTTAATGTGTATATCACATATAATACGCATATCATAAAATGCATGTATAATTTACAATGGCCTTTTAAATATACATAGATACATGTATACACACATATACAAACAGAGATCCTGTAGCTTTACTTTAGTGCTTTAGCCTTGAAATAAGTATAAATTCGCTGGCTTGCAAAAAACAAAACAAAACAAAACAAAAAAAAACAGTTAGATCCAAACAGTGGTTTAAAGTAACAGCAGATTTAAAGTAGGCAGAAAGGAAAATAGAAAAAGAGAATTTAGGGACTCTATAGTTTGCAGGTCGACCTTAGGGTTCCTTTTCCTTAATGTAAATGTGTACAAAGACCATATTACTTCTATTTTACATAAACTCTGGCAAGTTGAGGTGCCATAAAACCTATGGAGTACTCGAAAGGGGATCATTCTCCTTATTTTTAGAGTATTTCTTTCCCACGTGTTTTGTTTTGTTTTGTTTTTTCTTGAAAGGAGGAACTGAGTTCTGGCCTAGGGATTTGTGTGGTGGATGGATATGTGTCCTGGACGAGCCGTTTGTAAAATGAATTTGTACTGAGGATTTCCCTGCAGGGTTGCTGCACGTTGTGGGGGATCCACCCCCTAGACACTCCCATGAGGCCCCCAGTCACCCATGGGCGCCTTTTGGCTGGGAGGAGCAAATGCCCTTTCTCTTCAAAGCTGAAAAAACTGTCTCTCATTTACCTATGAAAACAACAGTTCAGTTTCTTATACAAATGCGCACAGCCAAGCCAAATTGAGATTAATTCTGAGAGGAAAAAGCAATAGAGGAGACCCTTTAGAATGCACCTTTGAACTAGAATTAGGATCTTACACGATTTCCTAGGAGAAAAATCAGCTCAAGAATAAATTAAGGACCATCCACCAAAACGGGAGGTCCGGAGCTCAGGTGGACTTACCAGTTCCACCAGAGGAGAAGCTCAAACTGGGTGAGGCTTCAGTGGGCCCGGGCTGGTACCTTAGCTCCAGTTTCCGGCAATTCCTTCAGGGTCCTGAGTCTTCTCTGAGGCCCCACGTGTTTGCGCATCAAATTATTGTCAATGGAAAGAGTCAAACTGTAAAATATTTGAAGAGATTTATCCTGAGCCAAATATGAGTGACCATGGCCTGTGACACAGCCCTCAGGAGATCTTGAAAGAATGTGCCCCTGGTGGTTGGGGTACACCTTGATTTTATACATTTTAGGGAGGCATGAGCCATCCATCAATCAAATACATTTAATTAATACATTGGTTTGGTCCAGAAAGGCGGGACAACTCAAAGCAGGGGCTTCCAGGCTGTAGGTGAATTTAAACATTTTCTGGTTGACAATTGGTTGAGTTTGTCTAAAGACCGGGGATTGATAGAAAGGAAATGTTCAGGTTAAGATAAAAGATTGTGGAGACCAAGGTTCCTTTGAAGTCTCATAGTGGCTGTCCTTAGAGACAACAGATGACAAATGTTTCCTATTCCAATCTTTAAAAGGTGCTAGACTTTTAGTTAATCTCTTTAGGATTGGGAGGGCCTGGAAGAAAAAGATCTAGCTATGTTAATGGAGATTCTTTACAGATAAAAATTTTCCGCCATAAAGGACAACTTTGCAGCGCCATTTCAAGATATCAAAGAAACATATTTCAGAGTAAAATATTTTGACTTTCTTCTTTGTCACATGTTTTGCCAGAGTCAGATTGGAAAGTAAGACACGATATGTAGGGTTAAATAAAACCCATCTGATGAGAATTTATGGTTTGTAGGGCATGACTCTCCAGACCCCTTAGATAGGAATTCGGGCAAGATAAAAAAAATCAGAGCTTAGTCCTCAGTATGTATCCAAGATATACAACATGATGCTATGGAATACATATACTCTTTAAAAGGTGACTATAGTTGAAGCAAATTAATATATTCATCATCTCACATAGTTATCCACTCTTTTGTTTTTGTGGCAAGATCAATCGAAATCTACTCAGCATGAAACCCATGTACAGTACAATTGTATTACCTGTAGTCCTCATGTTGTCCATTAGAGCTCTAGGCTTGTTCATCCTACATATCTGCTGCTTTTTATCCTTTGACCTACATCTCCCCATTTCCTCTCCCTTCTGGCCCCATCACCATAACCGCTGTTTTATTCTCTCTCTGTATATTTGACTTTTTTAAAATTTTTCTTTTTTTTCTTTCTTTTTTTTTTTTTTTGAGACAGAGTCTTGCTCTGTCGCCCAGGCTGGAGTGCGGTGGCGTGATCTTGGCTCACTGCAACCTCCGCCTCCTGGGTTCAAGCAATTCTCCTGTCTCAGCCTCCCAAGTAGCTGGGACTATAGGCGCCCACCACCACGCCCGGCTAATTTTTTTTTTTTTTTTTTTGTATTTTTAGTATAGACAGGGTTTCACCATGTTGGTCATGCTTGTCTCCAACTCCTGACCTCAAGTGATCCACCCGCCTTGGCCCCCCAAAAGGCTGGGATTACAAGCATGAGCCACCACACCTGGCCTCTTTTTTTTTTTTGAGACAGAGTTTCACTCTTGTTAGCCGGGCTGGAGTGCAATGGTGTGATCTTGGCTCACCGCAACCTCTGCCTCCTGGGTTCAAAGGATTCTCCTGCCTCAGCCTCCCTAGTAGCTGGGATTACAGGCATGTGTCACCACACCCGGCTAATTTTGTATTTTTAATAGAGATGGAATTTCTCCATGCTGGTCAGGCTGGTCTCGAACTCCCCACTCGAACTGCCTTGATCAGCCCGCCTTGGCCTCCCAAAGTGCTGGGATTACAGGCATGAGCCACTACACCTGGCCTATATGGGGGAATAAAAACACTGGGCACACAGAACAGTAGGATGAATTGCTGAGGTTTTCACCAGGAGTGGGTGGGTAACAGCCAGCAATGAGAAGAGAAGGCTCCGTTCCCTCCATCACCCAGGCACTGGGCAACCTGGGGCAGCCCCTCCACCGCCTAAGCCTCTCTTTTCTTATTGTCAATGTGGGCACGACACAGTTACTGGTGGGGATATTTTGGGGATTAACCCAGACACCACCAGTGACCGAAAGTGCCATACGTTCCCATACCCAGTCCTGCCTGCCTCCCACCTCTGCCACCCCCTGAGCTCTTTGCTTCAGACTTTCACTTTCTATGCTCAAGTAAATCTAGAATTACCACATATAAATACTCTAACATTCTGGGGCCTGAATTTCACAGGGAGGCCTGTGGGAGCTTCTAGACTGAGGTCACGATGGTGTCATCCACCCCACCACACACACCTTGTCGTGAATACTGTCTGGGAGATGGGGCCCAGCTTAGTAACTTAATGAATAGGGTGAAATAATGTTGGACATATTATACTCAATGTAAGAATGCATCGTTCCCAACCATTCTTACATTTATATTTTCTCTTTTCAGGGATCCACATCTTCTGGACCCAACTCTGGAATATGTGAAGGTAGGAAATCAGTATTAAACATGTAGCCGTGACCCTGGGTAGTAGATTTTCCATTTGGATCACAAAGTTGCTAAATAATGCTGCAGCCTGGTTTGTGTAAAAAGCTGGTTAGACTCGCCAAAACAACGGGAGGAAATTTGACTCCCTTAGGCCTTTGGTAAATTTTGTAGGGGTCTCATGTCATCCTATTACAGGTACCCTTATCTGGCCTTAGAGCCAGATATGTTTTAAAATTCAGAGTTTTTTTTTTTCCCCAGAAAGGTAATATGGTACGTATAGTAATACCCCCAGAGAGGTTTGGGGTCAGCACTCCATAATCACACTCATTATTTTCACAGTGACATGTAAGAATATTCACACTAAGAGGGATAAATAGATGACAAATTATTTTATGTAGTTCAGGTTACATTTTGTCACCAAATGAGTTTGCTGCCAAGTGAGGTTTTTTTTATGTTTGTGTTCAGAGTTTTTTGGATTTTGGAATGTAGATGAGGAATTGTGGACCCATATTTACCTTCAGTGGAGGACCGAAGGCTCCCTGAGATTTTGTGAGCCATCTTTTCCATTCCAAGAGCCACCCTCTTGTTCAGGGCTAATCTGGGGTCAAGTAGTAATATTAGGTACTTAGTTACTTTCCAGCAGGACTGGCAGTCGAGGCTTCTAAATATTCAACCCTTCTAAATAATGTATTTCTTCTGAGCAGGAAGAAAAGATGCTTTTCACTTCTTCCCTCTGCCTCCTCATTTTCCGGTGTTGCTGTTTGCTTTATTTTCTTTTATTTTTGAAACTGTATTCTGGCACCTCCTACAGAAGAAAGAAGTCTGATTCTCACATTTGGTTTCTTGGATTTATGACAACATAGTTATTTTTTGGGAGAAATCGTGGCAAGAATTAGAGTTTAGAATCAGGAGCCTCATTCCACCTTCACTATCCCAAGGGCAGCATCCTAGTTTCAGAGTGTGTAGGCCTATCTCTTGTGTGTGTACCCATGCCTTCCCCAGAGTCTTGCCATTTCCTCCCTCTTTAAAAGACCAGAGGATAGACGGAAGAGGAGGAAGCTCCAGTAGAACCACTTGGCCACTTGGGGCGGTGGAAGTTTGTTGGAATAGAGGTGGATATTCTTTTTTCCCATCTCTTATCCCTGAATGACAACTGAGCTGTGTTTTCATGGGAGAAAATGTGTAATCCTAAACCTGCAGGGCCACCGCACCAGAATCTGGCCAGAGCTTTATAAATAGTGTATCTGTGTCCCTCCCAGATGCATCACATGTTTTGTGCAGGTTATGCATTGCAAAGTATTAGAGGATGCTATTTGCATAGACTGTGATTTTTTTTTTTTTTTTTTTTGAGACGGAGTCTCGCTCTGTCACCCAGGCTGGAGTGCAGTGGCCGGATCTCAGCTCACTGCAAGCTCCGCCTCCCGGGTTCACGCCATTCTCCTGCCTCAGCCTCCGGAGTAGCTGGGACTACAGGCGCCCGCCACCTCGCCCGGCTAGTTTTTTTGTATTTTTTAGTGGAGACGGGGTTTCACCGGGTTAGCCAGGATGGTCTCGATCTCCTGACCTCGTGATCCGCCCGTCTCGGCCTCCCAAAGTGTTGGGATTACAGGCGTGAGCCACCGCGCCCGGCAGAAAAATGCACTTTAGAATTCTGCAGTGTGTAACAACAGCCCTTTAAAAATCACTCCATGCCATGTTTCAGAAATTGGCTGTCTCCTACCGTGGGCCAGTCTGGCTGTGCTCAGCAAGTATTCTGCCTTCTTCTTACTCCAATACCTCAGTCTTTTCTTTTACAAAAGTCCAAACCCCTTTTAAGATAATTTGGTGGTGCATTCTCAAGCTAAATATAGAGGATTTTGGAATGGCCTGTTTAGGTATTATCCAAGCTATTGCATCTCATTTGTGAGTATCAATCATTGTGAGTTGAGTGGTATTGACAAAGAAGAGATTTTGGAGTTGTCAGTGGCTTCTGTTTATCTGGGCTCTCTTTGCCTTCTCCTGGCAGTGACATGTGATGGAACTGCTCTTTGAGGTTCAGAGGTTCCTTTTCAAGAACATGTTGAGGTATTCCGAAGGGTACCCTTTCCTCCTAACTTGATCTGAATCTAGTCAGAGCCTTATAAATGATGTGTCTGTATCCTTCCTAAATGTATCACTTTTTTTTCTTTATCACTTCACCTTGGCTTAGAGGGATGGTTTCGGAATGTGTTGGGCCAATGTGGGGTATTTTCATTTGCCTCTATGGACACTAAGGCTCTGAAAGCACGTCCTAGCGGTCTCTGATGTAAAGGTCCAAGAGGACCAAGGGACCCATCTTCTTGGCTTGGGTCTGATGTAGGACTTCTCACACTTAGTTGCCCTGTGGAGCCAGGCTGACTAGTGCCAGGAAGGCCTCATAAGTTGATGCCAGCTGGTGCCTCATGGCTGGAGATAAATCAAGGGAGGTGAGAGAGTTGCAGATAAACTGAGGTGCAGTTTGACCCCCTTAACTTCTTGTCTACAATCCCCTTGTGCACTTACTGCCTCTTGAGCTTAGAGAAAAATAGTTCTATGTGAATTATGTTGTCTCATAAAGACCCCTTCCAGTGGGTTCAGATTCATTGGTCAAAAAAACAAGCATCACGAAGCCAAATTGTAGGATCCATTTTGACCCCAGAATGGGGAGAGTCTTATCGTATCCTGAGTCTCATCCGGGCAGGGGAAGCACCCAGTTGTGGCCAACAGATAGCAGTCCAAATACTGGCAGGAGCTCCAGCCCCAGGTCTCCCTCCCTCCCTGTGTCTTTAAATGCTGCTCCCTTGCTGGGCCCTGTGGCTCACACCTGTAATCCCAGCACTTTGGGAGGCCAAGGCGGGCGGATCACCCGAGGTCAGGAATTCGAGACCAGCCTGGCCAATATGGTGAAACCCCGTCTCTACCAAAAAGACAAAAATTAGCCGGGTGTGGTGGCAGGCATCTGTAATCCTAGCTACGCGGGAGGCTGAGGCAGGAGAACCCAGGAGGCGGAGATTGCAGTGAGCTGAGATTGCACCATTGCATTCCAGCCTGGGCGACAAGAGTGAGACTCCATCTCAAAAAAAAGAAAAAAAAATGCTGCTCCCCTCCCCATCAGAGATTTTCCAGCCATCTTCCCTTGGTTTTTTCAGTGCCCAGATAGAAGAGAGAGGTCTGGGATAGAAGAGAGAGGTCTGGGACTGCCTCCTGCCTCCTCGGGTCTGGGAGAGACAAGGTATTGAGGCTGACCCTCGTAGCTGGTGGAGCGAGGGGACTGCAGTGTCATGGCAGGAGAGAGCTGGGTGGAGAAAGAATCCAGCATTCAGCTCTGGCAGTTTGTAGGTGTGTCCTTCTAGCACCGCGCACCGTTTGTGTTGCAGTACATTCATGCCGGGTGAAAGGGGACCAGTTTCTCGGTTGCTTAGCTACCGGTTGTTCATCCCAAGTGGAATGGAGGAAAATATGCATGGCTGGGAAGCCCCAGGGCTGTTTGGCAGCTCTTTTACCTTGTCCAGCAGGCTGGCCTCCTGCTGGGACTTCTGACAGCACCAAGACCCCAAAGGCTCAATTTGATATTTGGATGTGAGAGGAAAATAAATTGCAGATCCAAAGTAGCCCAGGGATTTGGGGATCTCATTCCTCACTGTTTCTGTCTCTTTAATTCCGGCATTTAAAGGAGAGAATTTTTCTTTTCTTTTCTTTTCTTTTCTTTTCTTTTCTTTTCTTTCCCCGTTTTTCTTAGCCTTCTCCCCTCACAATTTTTTCCCCTCATAGTAGCTCAGAACATGATCATCTTGAGAGTTTGGTTTTAACTTTTGTCTAATCATGAGGTCCTTTTCTGTGGTCAAACGTAATTGATTTCTATTTCACAAGATTGAAAGGAAAGATTTCTTCCAGATTGGAAAGCCGAACCCTCCAGAGTGGCTCCACCTTCCTCCTGCTGTTGACCACGTAGTTAGTGACTTCGGTTCCTGGCATACAGCTCTGGAATTTTCCTCTGCGTACCTAGCATATCTTACCCTAGATAAAACCAAACATTTTTTTTTTTAATAGGAGGAAATATCTTTTAGAGCCAATAACCCTAGGCAAAATTATGAAGTAGAAGGTTATCTCTATACTGCTGAATCTACTCACTGCCCCATTGCATTTGGCTAGATTTTTACCTCATTAAAACACAATTACACTGTGTCCAGTTTCTTAGATCACTATCAAGTAGCTGCTTAGAAAATTTGATAAAATAGTAGTGCTAAAATGTTAATAAATGATAACAGCTCCATGCGATCCCCTTCCCAGGTAGTTTTCCAACAGAGACTCACATCCCCTGAGACCCCCCACCCCAGCGAGGGAGCTGGGTCCACACTCTGGTTCTTTTTGTTTTGTTTTGTTTTGAGACGGAGTCTTGCTTTGTCGCCCAGACTGGAGTATAGTGGCACAATCTTGGGTCACTGCAACCTCCGCCTCTCTGGTTCAAGCGCTTCTCCTGCCTCAGCCTCCCAAATAGCTGGGACTACAGGCGCCCGCCACCACACCTGGCTAATTTTTTGTATTTTTAGTAGAGATGGGGTTTCACGGTGTTAACCAGGATGGTCTCGATCTCCTGACCTTGTGATCCACACCCCCCTCAGCCTCCCAAAATACTAGGATTACAGGCTTGAGCCACCACACCCAGCCCACACTCTTGTTCTAATTAGTAATGTGACCCTGGATTTGCCACCTGCTCTCTGTGGGTTCCATTGTCCCCACAATAGAAACCTTGGGGTGGGCTAATGTTCCTTCTAGCTTAAGTTTTTAGGATTCTCCATGCCTAGAATAGGCTGTAGAGGAAAATCTTGTAGCCAGTGGTAAGGAGTTCTTAATTGTGCGATATCCCTGTTGATCCTAAGATTGCCATATTGGTTGGAACAGGATACCATTTCATGTTGTATCTTGGATATGAAGACCAAGGCCATGACAGATCATAACTGCCACCATGGTGTTCCCAGAAGAGTGGAAGTTACCCCAGCACTGCTGCATTGCTCTGTGATCCATTATGTTTCACTTCTGTAACCCTCTTTGAACCTATGAAGCCTAGGCTCACTTCCACTCTTTATCATTCTCTTCCTTTTATTTTCCCCTGGAACTGCATCTTTAAGCTTCAGAAGTTGCCCCCACAACCTGCACTAAATATAAATGTATATTATCTCCTCTGAGTGTGGTGGCTCACGCCTGTAATCCCAGCACTTTGGGAAGCCGAGGTGGGTGGAAAACCTGAGGTCAGGAGTTCGAGACCAGCCTGACCAGCATGGTGAAACCCCAACTCTGCTAAAAATACAAAAATTAGCTGGGCGTGATGGCAGGTGCCTGTAATCCCAGCTACTCAGGAGGCTGAGGCAGGAGAATTGCTTGAACCTGGGAGGTGGAGGTTGTAGTGAGCCAAGATTGGGCCATTGCACTCCAGCCTGGGCAACGGAGCAAGACTCCATCTCAAAAAAAAAAAAAAAAAAATTTACGTTTTCTCCTTCCTCTTTGTACCTATATTCCTTTTAGGCTCAAGACTAGTGCTCTTTTGTTTATTTTGTTTTTTGAGACAGGGCTTACTCTGTTCCAGGCTGGAGTGCAGTGGCTTGATCATAGCTCACCGAAGCCTTGAACTACTCGGCTCAAGCAATCCTCCCACCTCAGCCCCCTCAAGTAACTGGGACCACAGATGACCACCGCCATGCCTGACTATTTTTTTCTTATTTTTTATAGAAACAAGGTCTCACTATGTTGCCCTGGCTTGTCTGGAACTGTTGGCCTCAAGTGATACTCCTATCTCAGCCTCCCAAAGTGCTGGGATTACAGATACAAGCCACCATGCTGGGCCAAGACTAATTCTTTTTGGCCTCTTCACACACCAGCCCTACAGTTATTTTAGTAAAGAGTTCTTTTTCTGGGGGTGATTTAAGCTGTAGTTTTTTAAGGGAGGAAGTGATTGGCTAGGGCAGGGCTGGGTGATTTTTCTTTTAGAAGAAGTGTTTATTATACATTTTCCATTTTTAAATAAATTGTCGTCAAAAAAGATACATTAGAAAATATGGTGAAGTGGAAAAAAATATTGGAATGCCTGTTTTTTTCAAATTAGCCGTGAGTAGGCAAGTGGTTTTTTGTAGCCAGGCTGTAAACAGCACGCTTGCCCGGCTGTGGACAAAGGCCTGCTCTCCAGGCGACTGCAGTGAGGAAGTGTCAGGACGGAATGCAGCCTTTTGTTCCTGGCTAGATTCCTAGTGAAGGCATGTCCTCTTTCTTTTGTAGTCAGCCTTGGTGGGTTCTTGTTAGACCCACTGTGAGCTGTAATAGAATGACCTACAGTCTCTGAGCTTGTTGCGCAGGCTAGGAGGAGAAAGGACAAGGCTGCAGCTGTTATCCTCAGTGGGGACAGCGCCCTGCAGCTTCTCCCTTCACAGTACAGATGACCCCAGAGAAACTCAGGAAGCTGTCCTTTGTGGGGTGAATGCTCTGAAAATTCTCCTTCCCAAAGGGTCTTCTAGGTCTATAGATGTTACAGGCCATCCAAGGCTTAGATCTCAGCAAGGCCGTTTCCTGCAGCCAGCTGGGGATACATTAGGTCACCCAGCATATTTAAAAAGGAGTAATTATGCAAATTCCAGCACCAAGAATAAGTGCCCTGGCTGCCGGAGACCTCAGTGGAGAAGGGGTGACGTGACTTCAGCTCCCTTTTTGTGCTCAAGATGGCTGCAGCCGTGGTCACAGTTAAATAGCTGTCTTTGAGGGAAGCCTTTTCTTCCAGCAGGAAAGCAGGCCAGTCTGCTCTGAATTAGCCAGCTCGCAAAGTATGAAAGGGACTTACAAAAACAATGGCACGCTGTACATTCCGTGAGATTTTAACAAGTTATATGAACCAAATAATGGACCGATTGGCTGGCTCTGCAGGTTTTTGCCTGAGTGTGCACATTGGCAGAGCCAGCGCTGGCCCCTGTGGGACCAGAGATCAAAAGCCGCCAGCAGTGAATGTAAAACAGCCCTGGCCTGCTCTAGGGCCCACATGCAGAGGGACGAAAGGGAGCTCCCATCCAACTTCTTCCACTCCACCCCAAAAACATTCTCTGCAAATATTCTTGGGAGGTTTGGTGTTACTACAGTTACGAAAAATGCTGAGGTAGGATGTTCCCACATCCTAGGTATGGACGACAGTCTCTCTCATTCAGTGGAATCTTATCCTTCAGGTCTGTGAAAATGTGGCCATTTATAAAAAGTAAAACCTTATGAAAACACATGTCCGTATAAAAGTCTATATCCATGTTTATAGTGACATTATTCATAATTGACAAAAACAACTGGAGACAACCCCAAAGTCCTTCAACAGGAAAAAAGTAGTACACCCATACAATGGCGTATTATTTAACCATAAAGAGGAATGGACTTTTATTTACTTATTTTTTTTTAAGAAACAGGGTCTCACTCTTGCCCAGGCTGGATTTCAGTGGTGCAATCATAGCTCACTGTAGCCTCAAACTCCTGGTCTTGAGTGATCCTCCCACCTCAGCCTCCTGAGTAGCTAGGACTCCAGGCACTCGCTACCACACCTAGCTAACTTGTTTATTTTTTGTAGAGATGGGGTCTCTTTGTGTGCCTGGGCTGATCTCGAACTCTGGCCTTCCTCCTGCCTTGGCCTCCCAAAGTGCTGGGATTACGTGTGTGAGCCACTGTGTCCAGCCTAGGAATGGGCTATTGATATACACAGAAACACTGTGTTAGTCTCTTTTCACGCTGCTGGTAACAGCATACCCAGACTGGGCAATTTACAAAAGAAAGAGGTTTATTTAACTTACAGTTCTGTATGGCTGAGGAGGCCTCACAATCATGGTGGAAGGTGAAAGGCATGTCTCACATGGCAGCAGACAAGAGAAAAGAGCTTGTGCAAGGAAACTCCTTTTTTTTTTTTTTTTTTTTTTGAGACAGAGCCTCACTATGTTGCCCTGGCTGGAGTGCAGTGGCATGATCTTGGCTCATTGCAACCTCCACTTCCTGGGTTCAAGCAATTTTCCTCCCTCAGCTTCCCAAGTAGCTGGGATTACAGGCATGGGCCACCATGCCCAGCTAATTTTTGTGTGTTTTTAGTGGAGGTGGGGTTTTGCCGTATTGGCCAGCCTGGTCTCGCACTCCTGACCTCAAATGATCCGCCCACCTCGACATCCCAAAGTGCTAGGATTATAGGCATGAGCCATCGTGCCCAGCCGAAACTCCCCATTTTAAACGTCAGATCTCATGAGACTTATTTACTATCATGAGAACAGCATGGGAAAGACCTGCCCCCGTGATTCAATTACCTCCCACCGGGTCCCTCCCACAACACGTGGGAATTTGAGATGAGATTTGGGTGGGGACACAGCCAAACCGTATCATGCATGAATCCTGAATACATTACATTGAGTGAAAGTAGACAGTCTCAAAGGCTACATACTCTATAGTTACATTTGTATGATATTCTGGAAAAGGCAAAACTTATAGTGACAGAAAACAAATAAATGGTTGAAAAGAGGTTGGGGAAGAGATGAAGTGCACCAGGGAGCTTTTGGGGGCGATAGAAATAGAAGTATGGTGATTGTAGTGATAGTTACCCAACTGGGTTGTTTGTCAGTGCTCATGGAATTGCACTAAAAAGGGTGACTTTTGCTGAATGCAAATTATACCTAATAAGCCTGAGCTTAAAAAGCAAGCTAGGCTGGGTGTGGTGGCTTATGCCTGTAATCCCAGCACTTTGGGAGGCTGAGGCAGGCGGATCACAAGGTCAGAAGTTTGAGACCAGCTTGGCCAACATGGTGAAGCCCCTGACTACTAAAAAAATACAAAAATTAGCCGGGCATGGTGGCGAGTGCCTGTAATCCCAGCTACTCAGGAGGCTGAGGCAGGAGAATTGCTTGAACCTGAGAGGTAGAGGTTGCAGTGAGCAAAGATTGCACCACTGCACTCCTGCCTGGGCGACAGAGCAAGACTCTGTATCAAAACAAACAAAAAAAGGCAAGTTAAAGCCTTATATTTCAGTCCTTAAGTGCTGCCACCTCAGCAGGAGAAATTTTCCATTTTGAGATGGGCCACACCAGGGAGGCCCGACCCTTGATGAAATGGAGAAAGTGCCAAGCTTGAAGATTTTTGACTGCAGTGGCTCTTTCAACAGATATTTTTTTAGTATATACCATGTGTTTGTAATTGTTCAGTCAGGTCAGACCAGGTGGCAGGAAAGTGTTACCAGGAGTCTAACCTGAGGTAGTCGCAGTGGGAATGGAAAGTTAGGTCACATGCTGAAGGCCTTTTAGAGATAGAATTAAGACCTAGTTATTAGGGAAGCTGAGAGATTCTAACAGGATGTAAATGGTGCAGGTGAAAGAGAAGCTAGGGGCAGTTCCCGGGACCACACCAGTACCTAGCATTGTGCCAGAAGCCAGTAAATAAGGAGGAAAGGGGATGTCCATTTGGAAACCTTGTTACCACAGTGTTGTTAATCTTTGAGCATTTGTGGATATCTTTAGACCAAGGAGTCAGCAAACTATAGCCTAAGACCAAATCTAGCCCACCACCTATTTTGGTATGACCACTAAGCTAAAAGTGGATTTTATATTTTAATATGGCTTTTTTTTTTTTTTTTTTTTTTTTTTTGAGTTGGAGTTTCGCTCTTATTGCCCAGGCTGGAGTGCAACCGTGCAATCTCGGCTCACTGCAACCTCTGCCTCCTGGGTTCAAGCAATTCTCCTGCCTCAGCCTCCCAAGTAGCTGGGATTACAGGCACCCACCACCATGCCTAGCTAATTTTTTATATTTTTATTAGAGACAGGGTTTCATCATGTTGGTCAGGCTGGTCTTGAACTCCTGACCTCAGGTGATCCATCGCCTCGGCCTCCCGAAGTGCTAAATGGCTTTTTAAAAATCAAAAGGAGAGTGGCATAAAGTTCCAGTTTTGATGTGCATCAATAGTTTTATTGGAACACAGCAATGCCCATTCATTTATGTATTGTCTGTGGCTACTTTTCCTATAATGGTGGGATTGAGTACAGATTCTCCTCCACTTACAATGGGGCTACATTGCAATAAACCCATCATCAATTGAAAATATCCTAAGTTGAAAATGCATTTAATACACCTAATCTAACGAATGTTATAGCTTAGCCCACTGAATATTATAGTTTACCCCAGCATCACCCAAGAGTATCATGGTACATGTTGCTAGCCTGGAAAAGATCACATTTCAAAATTTGAAGCACACTGAATACGTATCACTTTAACACCATCGTAAAGTTGAAAATCAGTGGAAGCATTGTTAAGTCAGGGCCTCTGTAGTTGTGACACTACGGCCCCAAAAGCCTAACAGAACCTTTTACAGAAAGTTTTCTGACCCTTGCTATAGAGTCTTTGCACCTTTACTGTTTCTGTTTTGCCTTCCCAATAATGCCTAACAGGCTTTCAACAAAAGTGAGTCCTTGGGCAAGTTTTGTGATCTTGCACAATCACAAGGATAGTGCTTTTGTCACACTGTGCAGGATTTGGACCCCTCTCTGCATCTTGTGAGGTGTACCTGTCAGCTCTGAGCAGCATCTCTCTGCTGCCCTGGTCAGTTCTGGCATCTTTAGCCCAGATGGATGAACAGGTGTGTGGGGCAGCATTGGTACTTGAACCCTGACTGCTCCTGACTGAGGGTTGCCTGGATAACTCCTCAGCCCAGACACTGCTTTGTCCATGCAGCCTGAGATGAATTTTCTTGTGCCCCAAGTCAGAGAGAAGTGACTTCTCACTGGGCCTCCTGAACTTGATGGTTTGAGATAAGGTCAAACCCTGGAGCTGCCCTCTGGAGGTGCTAAAAGGAACATGGTCTGGCCAGTGAGAGGAATAAGACCAGATTTACATTCTGTGTGGATTTGTATTCTGTGCTGCAGGCGTCAGCCTTGTAGCTGAGGCACCATCCTCCTTAGTTCAAGGAAGGATTCTTCTGAGATCCCAAACTGTAGGGATGGCTGAGAGACTCAAAAACTAACAGGCAGGCAAGAATTGAAACTGTGGCTTCTGACGGGACTCAGCTCCATATTGGACTTAGAATCTGGTGTGGCCTGCCGACCTCTAACCTCATCTCCTGCCACCCCAATAGTCACTGTCCTCTGCCACCCTGGCTTTCCCTAGTGTCCCTGGGGCTTTGCCTTCCCATTGGCCTGGAAGGTTCTGAGGCAGAATAGCTGAGTGGTTTGGAGTGAGTGCTAGGACAAGGACACTGCTGTGGGTTGAATTATGTCCCCCAAAAGCGGTATGTTGAAGTCCTAACCCCCAGTACCTGTGAATGGTGACCTTATTGGGAAATAGGGTCATTGCAGATATAATCAAATTAAGATGAGGTCATATTGGACAAGGATAGGCTCTAATCCAGTGACTGGTATCCTTGTAAGAAGAAGGAGATTTGGACCAGACACAGGCGTAGAGGGAGAAGGCCATGTGAGGACAGAGACTGGGGGATGAGTCTGCAAGCCCAGGAGTGTCGGCAACCACCAGAGGTGAGGGAGAGGCAAGGCAGGCTCCTCCCTGCAGCCTTCAGAGCCATCGTGGACCTCCGGATACTTTATATAGGATTTCTAGCCTCCAGAGCTGCGAGACAATAAAAACATTTCTATTTTAAAGTTGCCAAGTTTGTGGTAATTGGTCCTGGCAGTCCTGGGAAACGAATACAAATCCAGAGCCCTGTTTTAGCCATTTCTTGGTTGTATGACCTTGGGCAAGTTACTGAAGTTCTCTGGAGCTCAGTTTCCTTAGCAGTAAATGGGAATTTCGGGGGATTAAACAGTGAATACATGTGAAGTTCTTAGTTCTTAGCACAGTGCCCCACATGTAGTTAGCACTCAGCAAATACCAGCTTAGTGACTGTGGCTCCACTCCCTATGTGGCTGGTTCATTTGACTCACATTTCACTGCCTCAGAACAGCCTTCCCTGACATCCCTACTAAAAACAGCCCCCAAGTCACTATCTCATTACTCTGTATATTATCCTCGTTTGTCCCAAATTTTATTTATTTATTTGAAACAAGGTCTGGCTTGGTCACCTAGGCTGGAGTGCAGTGGCACAATCTCAGCTCACTGTAATCTCTGCCTCTCAGGCTCAAACCATCCTCCCACTTCAGCCTCATGAGTAGGTGGGCCTACAGGCATGCACCACCACACCCAGCTGATTTTTTTTTCTTTTTTAGAGACCTGGTTTCACGTTGGCCAGGCTGGTCTCAAACTTGTGAGCTCAAGTGATTCGCCTGCCTTGGCCTCCCAAAGTGCTGAGCTTACAGGTTTGAGCCACTGTGCCCGGCCTTATTTGTTTACCTTTAAAAATAAGACTTCTCACTAGCATGTGAGTCCTGAGGACCAAGACCCTTCTTTTGTTTAGTGACTGAGCACACACACCAGATGCACAAGGGCATTTATTTTAATTTTTAATTTTTGTGAGTACAGAGTAGGTGTATATGAGATATTTTGATACAGGCATACAATGTGTAATAATCACATCAGGGTAAATGGGGCATCCATCACCGTTTACTGAGTTACAGACAATCCACTTATACTCTTCAGTTATTTTAAAATGTACACACACTGGACACTTAAATTTAGGGAAGGGGGAATGAGGTTGTTCTAAAAACTTTTATGTTTCCCAAAGCAGATAATGCTGATGTCTCTAAAATTTTTCCAGAAATCCTTAGTGTTTTTATTTCAAAACAGCAAGGAGGTTCCCACACCTAACCTCAGTCTACCTTCTCTTGCCCACCTGGTACACGATCAAAACTGTGGGGTTGCTGTTGTCACCTTAAAAACTCACGTATTTGGGAAGAGATATACACTGTTTTTAAAAGTGTAGTTCTGGCAACTTCTATGGCCTACACCGGTCTACTCTTTGGGAGATCTTGTTAACTATAGGCAATCTAACTTCAACACCAAAATGAGAGGCCTGGATGTCTAGCTTTAGAATCATTTGCTGTTAAGCTCTGCCCTCTAGTGGTCACCAGTGTCACAACAGTTCAACATTTGGCTACAGTTCGGTTTCTAAATATCCTGAGAGCTTTTAATATTAAATGTAATAGCGTGTCAGGACATTGTATTCAACTTCAGAAAGAAGAGCTGTGTTTACAATATATGAAAAAGCAGATTTAAATTGTCAAGGAATTTTATTATTAGAATTGTCAGTGTTCTTGAACGAAGAGCTGTAAAATGCTATGATACTGTATGTAGATTTTGAGATAGGAGGTTTGCATTTGGCCTGAAGTTCCCTCTGGTAACCAAGAAGTTTCCTGGGAACAACTGGTATTTAAATCGTGATCTGATATCTGAAAAAATGTCTAGGCTTGGCAGGAAGGGTGCTGGTATTGGGTAAGGCAGAAGACCGCATGCCTGGGAGACAGCATGTGCTCAGGCTGACTGCAGCAGGAGAGAACAGTGGGAGGAGCCTTGGGAGAAGCAGTAGGTGCTCCATGTTTCTTGAATCAGAAAAGAGATTCTGAGAAGATCACGTTGTTCAGAGAACAATGAGTTTGGGAGGAGTTGTATTTATTTATTGCCAATGTATCTAACTACATATAACTTTGCAAGTTGCTTTTTTCGTTGGACATCATTCCATATTAAACGTATGGGCCTCCCTCCTTTCGAGTGGGTACCCAGTATTCCATTGTATGAAATACAGTTATAGTTCACTAGTTCCCTACTGACATTTGGGTTTTGCTAATATTCTGTTAGAAACAGTTTTGTGGTTAGTACATAGTCATTTGGTAAATATTTGTTGAGTCTCTTGCCTGTGCTGGTCACTGTTCCAGGGGCTGAGGATACAGCAGTGAACAAAACAATATCCCTGCCCCCATGGAGCTTTTACTCTGGGGGTGGAGGACTGGGAAGACAATAAGAAAGACAATCAAGTCAATCCTGTTAGCTGACGATGAGTGCTTAGCAGAAAAGATGCATCAGGGAAAGGAGCTATGAAAGTTGGGGTAAGGGGACATTAAATTTTAGATAGGGTGACCAGGGAAGGCCTCACCAAGAAGGTGACTTTTGAGTGGAAATACAAGTCAACTGTGATGTCTAAGGGGAAGAAGAAGGGCAAGGCTTTGAAGCCAGGGCCCACCTCTTCCATGGAGGAACCAGGAGGCCAGAGGCTCGAGCTGGTGAAAGCAGCTGGTGTTAGAGCGGCAGAAGGTGATGTGCGAGGGATTGTGGGTCAGAGTAAGGACTTTAATTTTTTCTGGAATGAGATGGGAGGCATCTCAGGTTCACTTTGGCTTCTGTGTTGCTGCTAGACTGCAGGGGACAGGGGCTGAAGCAGGGAGACCAGTGGGGAGGCCACTGTGATTGTCCAGATGAGAGATGATGGTAGTTTGGACCTGCGAGAGCAGGGGAGGTGGTAAAGAAGGGGGCTCTAGGAGCCATCAGCCCTTCCTGATGGATTGGACGTGAGGTGGGGGAAGAGAGGAGCCACACCTGATACTGGTAGGATGGTGCTGTTGTCAGTGGAGGTGGCTTGGCGTGTGTTTGTGCAAGAATTTTCAGAAGATAAAAATCTAGGAGTAGAATGATTCAGTGTCACATAATGGGTCAAAATAAAGCTTCTTGGCAACTGAAAGATTCTTTATTTGTTGTTTCTTACCTTTTTCTCAGTTTCTAATTTTTTTCTAATAGTGTTTTTATGATAGTTACTTATAAAAATAAAAACACCCCTGTAATTGTATACCTTAGTCTACTCCGTAGATAAGACACTGAAAACTTGTGGCTCAATCAAAATTATGTAAAGCAAGTAAATATTAGAGCAGAAGTTCTTGAAGTCTTTTGTCTCAAGACCTCTTAAAAATTATTGAGGACCCTAAAAAGTTTTTGTTGTGTGACTTCTAGCTATTGATACTCATCATGTTTGAAATTAAAATGGAGTATTTTTAAATGTTTATTTATTTTTACTTAATGAGCATTTCATGTAATGTTTATTCATTTAAAAATAAGAGTAAACCCATTATATACCAGTGAATGTACATTTGTGGTAAGAATGACATTGTTTTACATATTTGCAGATCTCTTTAGTGTCTGATAGAACACAACTTGATTCTTATATTTGCTTCATTGTTCACTCTGTTGTTTTATGTTATTTTGGTTGAAGTCTCAAATAATGTGGCCCTGCACAAGTATGCAGTTCAGAAAGGGAGGAGTATTTTAATAGCCTCTTCAAATCATTACAGATGTTGGTCTTTGATACTAGAGTAGAACTCAACAAGTTGTAATTCCTTAGAGGTTAACTGCAGTGTGGACTCTGAAATCCTATCAATGAACTTGTTTTATTTCCTTAAAATTCAATTTGAATGGATCTCTCTTGCAATTTGAATGGATCTTTTACCCATGCATAAGTTTATATCATCATGCATTGGCCATTTGAAAAATATTGGTTTATAAGTTATGCAGATCTGATAAATGTTACATATTTCACTATGTAATATCAAAACTCACATTCATTAATATGACCACCGATCTCATCAGAAAAATCATTAAAGTATTGGAAAGCTGTCAAACTCATGTGGTAAATACAAGTTTTCCAAAATTCTATTTTCACTTGAAACCTGGAATTTTATCATTGGCAACAAACACTGTTGTTTTCCTTGAAGTAACAGGCTCACTTTGTTCGTTTTTCAGAAAATGGCTGCCAAATAAATACCCGAGTCTGAATAACCAAGTTTGTCAGACATTCTTTGAAGTAAAAACTGTGTTCCACGAAAAAGCAGCTAGTTGAGCCCACGATTCAATTGCACAGTTGCTTTTCCTTCAGACAAACTCTGTGCTTGGAAACGCGGCAGAATTGTTTTCTGTGCATGTCCTGTTCCATTGTACAGAATACTAAACAGACATGTACTCGAGGGCCCAGATTTAATAAAGTGAGTAATTCTCACTGCTTCATCAAAGACTTCTAGGTGGAACTGGCTCTTTTTCTTCAATTCTTTGAGCCAGTGGGAGTCAAGAGTGCAATGGCCTCTGGTAGAGTTTGGTGCCTCTGCCTTGCTTTGTGCTGAGGCACCAGGAATTCACCCGTCACAGCTTCTGCACCACCAGCAGTGAAACAGGCAAAAAATGTCTCTGTATCATGATGAAAATAAGTTTTGACCTCTCAGACCTCCAGAAACCTCCCCCCAGCCTGCAGACCAGCCTGTAGACCACACTTTGAGCACCACTGTACCAGAGGGTCTTTTGCTACTTAAGAGACTAAAAGCTGCAAAAACACTTAACGCACAAATAATCCCCTCTTGTTTATCTAAATCCATATTTATTTCTCTAGCAAAGTTTACTTTTAAGCTCAGCTTGCCCAACAGTTGCATTTACATTTAAAGAGACTGGTTATTAATATAAAAAAGACATTAAATTTTCATTTAAAAATAAGGAAAAAATTGAGAGTCAATCCTCGAAGTAAGGGTTCTCAATTGTGGGCCTGTTCCTTGCAGTGGAGTGGATTATGATGCCTCTAGAAATGCTAACTCTATGTAACATAACCAAGTCATGATATAATGTAAAGATCTGGTTGCTTATCATATACTGTAAAGTGCTAGGCCAGAAGCAATTGTAACTCTCCTCTCATTGCTTTACACTAAAACTCTGAAAACCCCAAGCTTGGTGGGGCCAAGGCTGGGGTTATGGCAAGGTGCTCTGCTTGAATGTGCAAGTACAGTCGAGGGAGAAATTTGTTGGAGGGATCCATTTACTTGCAGCAGGCTGGAAGTGCGCATTCTCCTGATCCTTAAGCTTTTATTAATTGCTGCAGCCTTGGCTCCTTCTATGCTCCCAGCGTGGATTTGCTGGCTGAGCTCCATCCGTCCTTTATGTGAATGAAGATAAGGATGTGTCAGACTCTGGGAATGAGAGCATGCTGTTTGGCCCTTCAAGGCAATTTCCTTTCGAGTCCCAGCCCTCTCCAGATGGCATCTAATTGTTTCTTGAATGACCTCAGTGTCCAGGCTGCAGGAACCTGGTCTGAGAAGCCATTTCACATATTTATTAGCCTGTGGATGAGAACTTACTATATAAAGCCCCCATTCACACTCTCAAAAGAGCTTTTTGTACAGAAGAAATAAGGAAGCTGATGGACTGTTTCCTGTGACCACCAGTCTCCAGCTGGATTCTTATTTTTACCAGGCCCCGGTGGGTGTATTTTGAAGGGGTCTGTGTGGTTCAGTTGAGTCCATCCCGATTCAGTCACCTCCACTCTGTCTCCTCATGGTCGCTACACAAAGCCTTGACAGAACGGAGTCAAGTCCCCTTACCTCATGGTTTCAGGATTACTTGAACAGAGTACAGGTGGTATGAGTTGGGGATTACTGCATTCTGGAAGCCTCTCCCAGTTTGGGAGCTAGTTCAGAGTTTGAGAGAGTAAAATGACTCTTAGGGCCAAAGTGGGAAGCAGCCCTAATTCAGCCAGAAGCTGGCAAGGCTGGCTTACCCAGTGAGGAGCATAACTCCTCTGTGGCCTGTCGTCCCTCACACCTCTGCAGTTCTGAACTATTTTTGGGGAGAGAGGGAAGGGCCCCTACCTTTTTGCAAATATCATGAATAAGAGCCATGTCTCCAGAAGTATGCATGCACACTTATTGCACATCTTAGTTCCAGGTGTTTGTGGACCCTAGGTTGAGAATCCCTGAGCTATCTCCAGATGTTCAGTGGGCCCCTATCATGTTCAGGCTTTCTAATGATGACAATAAGACATGGGTCGTGAGGCCAACAGACAAGGGCACCAGTCATTTTAATGAGTGCTTCAGTAGCTGAACCCTGGAGGACAGGGTTGGAGCTAGGGCTTCTTACTGGGACAAGTAGAAGAATAGCAAGGGGAGAAGGAAACCCCAATGGGCCCACACAGACTAAGAGCAGGGGCTCCCAAACTTCCAGGCCATGTCCACCTAAGGACTGTCTAAGGAGTACATTTGGGAAGATTCTAATGTGATTTGGAGATGATATAAACATCCTGTCCTTTGACCTGGAAAGAAGTCATGAAGGTTGCCCTCCCAGGTGACTGTACCAGGTAAAGCTCATCTGGCATCAGAAAGGGGGTGTCTCAGCCAGTACCTCTGAATTGGGTCTGTGGCCTTCCACATAGCAGAATAGCCTTTTGGAAACATTCTCCAGGAGCTGATGGTGCTGATGCCACATAAGCAGGGCTGAGAGTGCAGTTGGTTCATGCTTTCCCCTGGCTGGGAGGTGCTGGGTGTGGGAGCAGAACTCACCCCTACACCAGTGGCATAGGACATTCCAACAGTAGGAATCCCTCTCCCTCTTCCTAGAGGCAAATTCATGTCATCGTTATCCTTAAAAACTCAAGACAACTCAGTTATTTCCATGGAAGTCCCTGGAATAGACTGCAAAACACCATTAATTTCCATTCATTGCTGACACATGAGTGCACAACCCTATTATTAATGGGTGTATAATATGCATGTTTTCATGTAACATCAGTTCATGTTGGCTCCTTGTAGCGTTTCTCAGATACAGAGATCACATTTTATACACATAATCTCCAGCATAGCCCGACACAGTATGTTACATCTTCATCTCAAGTTTTAATCTTACACTGATAAGGTGAGCCTGTAAGCGCACATTGATGGTGTAAGCTAGGAAATTTACCTCTGGGAAGGGCATGGGTGGAGTGGCCTGGGTTGATGACTACTTCTGGGAAGGAAAACATTTTTAGGACCTTAGTCTCTTGCATCTGCTTCTCTTAGCACTTTGGCCACATTCTCTTCCATCAGCTTCTTTATGCAGTGGGGCCTGACTGTGGGCTGCTCTAGGCTTATATTCTTAAAACTTGTGGTCCAAGGGGAAAAGGGGGTGTCTTCCTTAGCCCTTGTTCGAAAAGTCTCAGGGAAGGACTCTGTTTGGTCTCATGTCATTCACCTGCTCACTCTTGGACCGTTCAGTGTTCAGTATTCTGATTGGCTCACACATCCATTTAAAGAATGAATACACATTCTACTCAGTAAAGCTTTTAAATATAATAGCCACCACCTGCTGTCTATACCATTTACCCCCCTACATTTTTAGGATCAGAAGTATATTCTGCTATATTTCCGTTATCTCTATTCAGGATACATATATAAAATGTTGACACATGAATGCTAAATTTTGCAAAAAAAAAAAATCTTTCCAAGTCCTATTCCCATCTTTCCCCAGTTTATCTCCCTCCTCGTTTATGTACTGGATACCTATTGCCTCCAAGTTTGCCAGATTCACTGCTGTTACAGATAAGTTATGGGCAGGGGGTGGGGGTGTCCAGAGGGGATGTGGATCCCCAGCGATCTATAGCTTGTCCTTGGACAGATTCCCACCTCTTATCACAAGTGACCCAACCGGGAGGCCTGGTGTTCCTGGAGAGTTACCCAGATGGGTTTCTACTGCTCTCTCTAGTAATTCTCCCTTCCTCCACCCAGCCCTTCCACCCATTTGGGTATACACTGCAAGGTATACCCAGATCCTTGAGCCACTGGCAAAAGAATTCATTGTCCCCACCTTGGCACCAGGAAGGGCAAATGTTGACCTTCTGGGTGTCACTCCTGCAGACAGCATTGTGCTTGGCAGTTGACCACGTTAGGAAGTGAAGAAACTGGCCGGCAGTCAATGAGATCCTTCCATGCACAGAACCCTCTGAGTTGGCCTCTTCCTGTAGAGGAAGGCGTACTGTTTGTGTTTCCATGTGACAAAGGCGGTCCCTTAGCCCTTCTTGTTGCCTCCTGGTTCTTCTCAGATTCTGATGTCAGCATCCATCCGTCCCAGCCCTGCCGTTTCCTTTCAGCTGTGCATGGACTAGGCTCTCTGATGGACTATTGCAGATGAGATCTGCTGTCTGTGTTGCCAAAAGTATCTGTCCCTCAGTTGGAGGGAGGTCTGCCTTTCAGATTTGCATAAGATAAAGCACTTCTGGTGACCAGGTGTTCTCCATGCTTCCCTCATCACAGCAGATAGAGCCAGCCATTATGATTCATTGTTGTTTTAATCATTAACTTTAAGAGCTGTTTGATCCCACATGTGAAATGGAGATAATAATACTTAATACTCCTCTCCTAGTATGAGTATGAAATAGGACACTATGGTAAAAGTTCTCTGTAGAAATGCTGGCTCCTGGCCGGGCGTGGTGGCTCACACCAGTAATCCCAGCACTTTGGGAGGCCTAGGAGGGTGGATCACAAGGTCAGGAGTTCGAGATCAGCCTGGCCAACATAATGAAACCCCATTTCTACTAAAAATACAAAAATTAGGGCCGGGCACGGTGGCTCAAGCCTGTAATCCCAGCACTTTGGGAGGCCGAGACGGGCGGATCACGAGGTCAGGAGATCGAGACCATCCTGGCTGACACGGTGAAACCCCGTCTCTACTAAAAAAAAATACAAAAACTTAGCCGGGCGAGGTGGCGGGCGCCTGTAGTCCCAGCTACTCGGGAGGCTGAGGCAGGAGAATGGCGTAAACCCGGGAGGCGGAGCTTGCAGTGAGCTGAGATCCGGCCAGTGCACTCCAGCCTGGGCGACAGAGCGAGACTCCATCTCAAAAAAAAAAAAAAAAAAAAAAAATTAGCCAGGCATGGTGGCGGGTGCCTGTAGTCCCTTCTACTCGGGAAGCTGAGGCAGGAGAATCGCCTGAACCTGGGAGGCGGAGCTTGCAGTGAGCCGAGATCATGCCACTGCACTCCAGCCTGGGCAACAGAGTGAGAGTCTGTCTCAAAAAAAAAAAAAAAGAAATGTGGGCTCCTGGGGACCTTGCACGCAGGGTGAGTGGGGTGAAACGGTGTCTGTGACTGCTGCATTCTTCTTCAAGGCGTCTCTGAAGTCCGTGGTGAGGAGGGGTTTTCTGTTCTAAGTATTATATGCAAAGAAGGTCCTTCCACCCACTGAGTGAAGGAGTTCCCATGCTGGTTAAAGCTGCTCCAGTGACCATTAGGAACTGCAATACTACTTGCCTCAAGGCTATCTCTCCCCTCCTCTTACCAGCCACATCCCTGCTACAGCGCGGGTATGTGCAAGGTGGCCAGCCAGGATGCTTTATCAGTCGTTACTCACTTCCGTGACCACCAGGGTATTCTCACCTCCTTTCTCACATGCCACTGAAAGTCTTTCTGGATCAGAAGGAATTTTTTGGTCACATGACTCTTTGAGATTGGGTAAAAGTAATAACCCCTCTCTTCAGTGAACACAACAGTTTGTATACAGTTTCTAGTGGCCCATGGAAGCCCCAGTCCATCCCTAGGTTCAGAACTTCTCATCTGGACTGATTCTCACAGCTACTTTGGCAGGATGCAGAATTATCCAGTACATCGCTCAGATGGTAATGCCCATGGTCAGCTCATGACCATGAAAAAGGGATATTTTCCCGCTGAAATATTTTGTTTACATGGCTAGAATTTGCTTGACAACAGAAAAGCAATTTATAAGACCATTTTCTCTCCAGGCTGGAATGGGTGTGGTTACTCCTGACTCCATTTCTCACCCGGTACAGACCCCGCCCTCCACCCCTGGGTTCCTGTCTTCCTAGGCAGGTGATCCCTTGCAGGCTGGTTCATCCACTCAGCCACTTGGCAGCCTTTCTGGGTGGAGATAGGGATGGGTGGCTTTGGAAGAATGCACTGTAACTCTGGCAGATTCCTGCCATTAGGGACTTGAGAGAAGGAGATCTAGGCAGAAGGCAGTATCTGGAAGGACACAGAGAAAAAGTCTAGAGAGGACAGAGGGGTCACAGCATCTGAGGAGCTATAGCAGACATGGTTGTAGTTCTAGAATTAGTTGCTATCAGACAACCCAGTAATACAGGCCAGGGAAGTATGAAGGAGTCGGCATATGAGAGGTGGTTCTCTGGGGATGCTAAACACACATGGGAGATCTGTTCCCAGGGCTGAATTGCAGGGCCAGGGCAGGGGGAGGTGGGGCTGGAGGAGTGAGGATTCTGAAGGACATCCAATCAGGACTGAGGTTGAAGTCCAATTCTGCAACCAGCTTGGTCCCAAGGCAGTGGGAAAGAAGGGGTGTCACCCAGGCCCCATAGGCAGAGGGGGCCCACAGGATCCCCAGTCAGATTAGCTCAGACAAGGATGGTACATGGAGAGCTGGTAGTTGTGGATGAACCCAGGAGTTCCCTGGATTAGGGTCATGTGGGCAGATGCTGTGGATACACCTGCTGCCTATTAGCTCCTAACATGATAGAGACTCTGGAGTAGAAAATCCTGAGACATCTGAGCAAGTGTGATTAAAACCATATGTGGTATTTTAATAAGCAGTTTTAAAATTTAATGAGTAACATATATTTTAAGGCTAAAAGCTCTTAAAAGTCTCCTTATTATACCAGCTCCTAAGTGTACCAGCTGGGAGCCAGCCAGTGGTCAGTGGCTCATGGCATGGGTGGGTGTCCACCCTCTTCTTGTGGTTCCTGTAGCCCAGTGTGTGGGTGGGTATGTGCCCTGTGAGTACAGTGGGGAACATGGGGTTTGTCGTCCCTTCCTTCGAAGGGGGAAGGAAGCTCACGTTCGTTGTGTGCCTACTGTGTGTTGGGTGCCAGGCCCCCCGTGTGATATCTCACTTGATGCTCACAATAACTTGGTAAGTTTGGGGAGGAAACTGAGGCTCAGAGAAGTTAATCCCCCAAGGTCACCCAGCTAGCTAGTGGTAAAGACTGGAACCCATCCTGGCTCTCTTTCTAGCCTCCTACCTCCGGGGTGCATTACAGAGCCATTCTGAAGACAAGCAGATGTTTGTCTCACAGCTCAGTTTTGGAAGATGCCATTTTGCAGAGATGCTTGTGAGACAGAGAACTGGCACAGTGGAGATGGGAGAGAGGCAGCCGTTCCTGGCTGGTAAGGCCTCCAGAGGGCCCCGCAGATGCCCCTCTGCCCATTTTTATGGCACTCTGCATGGGAGGGACCTCTGAAGGGCTTTGTGGTCATTGCCTATTGCTTACATAGCTCATGCCTACCAAAAGTGGAAGGAAAGGGAAAGAAAAAAGTGTACAACAAAGAAAACCCAGGAGCTAAGATGGCAGGAGAAGTAAGTGATTGCTCCAGGTGTAATTGCTTGCATAGTAAGTGTAGAAGAAAAGGAATCTTGGTGATGAATCATCTTGGATGGATAAGACTCCAAGGGGTATATGGATGGGCTTCAGTGGATACAAGAATCCCTTGAAGCAGAGGTGTCCAAGAGGGAGAAGGGGTTCTTAGTTTCTGTCTCTGGTTGGACCAGTAAAGCCCCTTCTTCATCCCTCTTTTCCACTTATCATTAGAGACAGAAACTAAAAATCATGGCTTCAGCCAGGAGCAGTGGCTCACGCCTATAATCCCAGCACTTTGGGAGGCTGAGGTGGGTGGATCACGAGGTCAGGAGATTGAGACCATCCTGGCCAACATGGTGAAACCCTGTCTCTACTAAAATACAATTAAAAAAAATTGACGTGGTGGCGTGCGCCTGTAGTCCCAGCTACTCGGGAGGCTGAGGCAGGAGAATTGCTTGAACCTGGGAGGTGGAGGTTGCAGTGAGCCGAGATTGCACCACTGCACTCCAGCCGGGTGACAGAGCAAGATTCCGTTTCAAAAAAAATTAAAAACAACAACAACAAAAAACACCCATGGTTTCAGGCTGCTAAATGCCTAAAACAGAACAAAATGAACAACAACATAGTAAGGCGGGTTGGACAAGTTCTAATTGTAAAGCATTGCAAGTATGTGTCTTTTGCTCTAGCAGGAGGGCCCATGACTTTCATAGAATCTCAAAGAAGGCCAAGATCATCAGATAATGAGTCTGCCATTTGAGAGCTTGGGATTATGTCCTGTATGTGTTCTTTTTTTCTTTTGCTTTTATTTATTTTTGCCTTAATGCTAAAAACAGAAAATTGAGCTTGCATAAGATTTCTGGGGTGACACCAGGAACTAGGTGGTAGTGGTAGAGAGGTGAATGGGGCAGAGTTGTGTGTGATAGTTAAGAAAGCAAAACAGGGCACAGTGCCTAATTTTGCTTCACATTACTCAGTTATACAATTTTAATAGCTAGTTAGAGAAACAGAGATTGGTAAGGGAAGACAGAAGGCCCAGCAGAGAGAAATCTGTGTAGACTGTACTTAGTCTCTTTGTTTGTGTGCTAGGCAGATCAATACTGCTTCCGGATAGAGACCATTTGACAGCCATACTCTTTCATCCCCTTGAGGAATCTGGGGAAACTGTTAGACCAGGATATGTACAGCAAACACTCCTGAATGCACCCTCTGTGTTCACCAGGGCAGGTGAACATCTTGTCCACAGCAATACACAAAGGGGGCCAGAGGGCGCAGGCATTGTTGCCTGCCCTCCTCCCGCTGAGTGTCATTTGCATTCCCTTTTGGAACAAGAAATCAATCAGATTTGCATATAGGGAAATGTGTAGAACTGTCTTTGGCAGCTTCCGTAGCGACTGAGCCTGGCTGGAAGAGGAGCTGACCTCTTGCGCAAAGTCCTCTCCTCCTGTCCTCCCCGGTTTCTCAGCTCTTCTCCCTCAGGCCCTCTGACTCTGTGGGAAGGTGTGTGAGCCCCTGGCTTATTTGTTCAGAATCAGGCAGAGACATGGTGGGTGCTGGGGAAGTCTTGAGAAGCAGGGCTGTGGATCAACTTGCCTCCTTATCTGCCTAGGGCTTCCCAGGCATCTGCCACACTGCTCTCCACGGAGCCGAGTCTGCCGAGGGTATCCTCACCGTGACACCAGGCTGGTGCTGAGTGGGGCAAGGTCCATTCTAATCATTGCCTGCTTCCCAGGGCACCAGGAAAGATGGAGCTGGTTCCATCAGCCTCAGGCCCTAGCTCATTAAAGCTGTCTTTTTTCACCGGGAGCCAGATCACTGGGGTTTAGGGGAAGCAAAAAGCCAGAAAGCATTGATCTTTAGGGGAGAGGGAGTAGGATAAAGGGTCATAGTAGTTGCCACAAGATGTTTTGAGCTGTTCTGATCGTGATGACTGGTGGTCACCCCGAATGATGTCACTTTGGGCAGGAACGAGCCAGGCCTTGAAGCCTGGGGTGAGTTACTGTCCTCTAGCCATGGGCAGAGTCACTGTCCATGGGGCTGCTTGACAGAGCCCAAGAGTGCCTCCGTGTAAGGCTTGATGCCCTGATTCTGGGCTGCTTTGGGGAGGGTTTGGGGCTATGGGCAGTATTGTGTTCCAGATGTGCTGAAACAGTGAAAAGCAGGTACCTGGCAGGCATATCTTTCTCGTGCTGTCTCCCTCCATGCCCTGTTGGAGAGAGGGCCTACCTCACTGGGAGCCTGATCTTCTAGCGGGGGCCGTGGCGCTTTGGGAAAAGGACTCTGCACTCACTCTCTTGGCCCTTGTCAGCTGAGGGGCTGCTGCCAACAGGAAGCATGTGTCTGCTGATGTGGCTGGCAGGCAGCTCCTGTTTCCATGGTTACTAAATAGGGCAGGTTAGTATTAGGGCTGCCCAAGGAAAAACTGGCATTGAGGGCAGTGCTTCTGCAGGGGTCTTCCTCTGGCCTGCGTTAACCCTCTTTTTAAATTGGGGGGTGGGCAACATTTGACCTGAGGTAATGGAGGTTTCCTTCAAGGACCCACCTGGCTTCCCAGCCATGGCTTTAATCACAGGTGTTCCCTTGGTGCAAAGGAGCGAGCCTTCCAGGCAGCCAGAGAGGGGCGGTGGAGTTCACCCTGTGGGACCTTTTCCAGAGCTCAGAGCTGCCTGACTGGGTCCCTCCCTTCCTCAGTCCCTGGGAATTCCTTAGAAATGCCCTCCCCTATCCCTAAAGGGTCATGGTGTGTAGAAAGCCCTGCATCCAAATTTGATGAGTCCCAAATCCCATGTACCAGATCATCAGAAAGTGGCCCACCGCCCCAGGTCACAGCCCCTTAACGGGGCTGTGTGAGTAACAGGTTTAATTATAAAACATTTAAAAAATCTATTTGTGTTTCTGTGTGACCAGATACCAAGTTCTGCAGTCTGAGGTTGGAGTCCCTAGCCCTTTGTTCTCTGCTGAGTGGTACACGGGTCTGGTCCTGTATTTCCTTGTAACTGGAATAGAGTAATCATTGTGGGGAGAATGGGAGGAATTGATCGGCGTAAATAGGCAACGTTTTAAAGCTTAACAAGTCAGTGAAGGGCACTTTGAGAATGCCTGCAATTATCATCTTTAGTTACAAAAACAACACATTATGTTAGTCTCTCTCCTTGACCGTTTCGGGAGAAAATTGATGAAAACCTTTGAGTGCTGCTTCAGAAATTGTTTTTGGTGTGAAATAAAAATAAAAGATGCTTAGGAAACAGTTACCTAATAAGATTAGTCATGATTTAATCCTGGTGGAACAAATTCTTTGAGTATTTTGGAGATATTTCTTAGAATAAACAGAGAAATCCTCAGGTAACAAGAGCTGTGATTCCACAGTGACCTGAGTGTCTTTGGTTTTGTTTTTACCCTGGCTCTGGAGCACTTTATTCGTAATTCTATGTGATTTACATGTCTGAGTTATTTGCATATTACTTTCAGGAATGCATTTCATTCACGATTTCTGGGGGAAGGGTGTCTGGGCTTCAGAATCTCTTGGCTGACTAATCTCACGAATTTCTGTGCAGGATTTCAGGCACTGCTCCCCTCCCTTTTCCCAGGCCTGGGATGGTGCCTGTCTAGCCTCTTGGGGAGGTTTTTAGCTTGGAGGAATTGTTATTTGCTCTCCAAGGAGAATACCAGGTGAAAATGGCCCCTTTTGTGGTGGCTAATGGCCTGATTGATGAGTCATGCCCACAGAACTGCTGGGGCCTGGGCCTGGCTGCTCACACGGACTTACCCTTTGAACCCCATCTAATGGAAATGAGGGCAAGCCAGAAAACGCTTCCTCGCAGATGCAGTACTGGACCTTGGAGGACAGTAGGGTCCCACTGACCAGACAGTCTTCAAGGGCTCTTCCAGCTCAGAAAACCCGTCTGAGTTCTGCCACCTTGGTGCTGCCTTCTAGGTTCTCTGGTGGACTTTCTGTGGCCCAGGAGTCCTCAGGACTGTACACCAGACCTCCAGAGTCAGAGAGGAGAAGGAGTGAGGGAGGAAAGCAGAAAGGAAGTCATCGCCTGTGGCAATAGAGCCTCACTTAGCTTCTCCATCCCCATGTTGACACGTTGATTAGACCGGGCCCTTGTCCTTGCATGGGTGCGAGACTGTGGATCTCCGTACCTGCTCACTGGGCCCAGAACAATTCCCTATTTTTGTAGGCAGACTTGACCTAGTCCAAAGGACCTAGTCCAAGGTCTTCTGAGGATTTGACGCTAATCCCGTTGGATATTTCTCATACCTCCCTCATGCCTCATTTGGTATTGTTCCTTTCTGGACTGAATAGGTCCTGTTTCTTCCTCATTACAAGTTTCTGCCTGTGTGAAGTTTTAGAAAGCTTCAGGACACATTCCATATTTGAGACTGAAGCCACAAAAAGTTAATATATGGAGCAGTAGGATAAGAGAGGAAGAGCTACAGGCAGAAACCTGGATTTGATTAAAAAAAAAAAAAAAAAAAAGACTCGTTGAGTATCCGCTGTAACTGGTATGAAAGAGGAAAAGCAGTTAGTTTTCCCTGAAGGTGTTATGCGGCTCTTGGTAGGGGTAGAGGCCTCAGATTGCAGGGAATCCAGGAGGGCCTTGCTTGGCTGCGTTGGATGCGAGGTTTGTGTGCAGGATCTAGGTTACGCAAAGTGGGTAATCAGAGTGGCGATGAGTAATTAAAGTGAAGGATTTAAAGGAGAGTGTAGGACAAACAGTTGAGTCAGAAGTGGGTACATGGGCCCCATCCTCCCAACAGGCTGCACAGCCAGGTGGGAGGGCATAGGGCGCTTAGGGTGTTTGCTGACAGACTTGCTAATTAAACACCAAAAGGCAATATTGCTTTGCCAGTAGTGATGACTATGCCAACGTTATCAGCTGCAAACTGGCTGCCAGGAGCATCTTAATTAAAAATAAACAGCTCTGGAGGTGGGCTTGGGAGAGTGAGGACAGGGATCCTGTCTGGGTTACTTAGGACATCTAAGATTGCTCCTAGGGAAAGTCACTTTTAGGCCACCTCGTTTCTTCAAAGGAGCCTCTGTACATAACAAGGTAGTGTGAATGTACAACTTTCCCTGCTTCCTTAAACCTCTGGTTGCTAGAGTGACAAGCAAATAGAACCACTAGGAGCAGGTGGCATGGTACAGTTTAGTCCCAGAAGGAAATCCTGGGTTGGGGGAGAGGGGCTGCTAATGATTTCTGCCTGGTCTCTAAATTGAGGGGACAGCTAAAGCCCAAGGCCTCTTCTAAGAGGGGTTAGAATTTCATCAGAAAGCAAGTCTGGTCACATGAGAATTTCTGGCACTGTGTGCATGGCAGGCTGGACACCAGCCTGCGAGAATTGAGCGAGTGGATCGTATTGGCTTCAGCAGAGGGGAAAAGTCCCAGACTAGCCTGGGAGAAGGAGCCGACTCACTCCCCCGGCTGCCGACTTCCCTGACTTCTGGGCAGAAGCAGCACAGCTGCTGTGGTGGGCTAGGGCTTTAACATCCGAAGCCCCCTTTCTTTTAACCCTGAAGAAAGTGTGTGGTCCCCGGGACTGAAGACCGAAAGATGCCTAAGGAATGCAGTGCTTTCCACGCCTTCTCAGCAGCTCTGTGCTGCTTTTATCACCGCAAGTCTTTCATTGGAGTCAAGGTAGGTTTGGTTTGGAAATAAAGTACATCTGTCAGTCTTTTGGGGGACCCTGAAAGCATTAGTTTCCTAAAGGGCAATAGGTAAAAGTTTGCAGCTTGCTGATTATAAAAACAGAGGTGCTTTCTTTGACTGATGGGTCTTCAAGAGCCCCTAGTGGTGTACCTTCCCTGGAAGCAGAGCCCAGTGGCACAGATCGGCGCTTCTTGTCTGTTTTGGGCTGAAGCTGTTTTTCAGGACACTTTCAGTTCTCCATAGGCTGAAACTTTATACTAAAGTAACTCAGTAAGACAGAGCAATTTTTCTTCTTTCTCTCTTTGCTTCTCTTCCTTCATTTCTAATGAACGCACGGTGGCTGAGCCCTTTTCTCTGTGTATCCTGCTGGTCCATTACATATCAATAATATACATAATGTACAGAAGCCACACAATATTTCCTTTCAAATTGCAGCCAGGTTTCAAAACATCTCAGGGTTCAGAACTGTTGTCTTTACTGCTCACATTTTAACATTTGTTATAAGACACCAGTGCCAAGAGCTTTGTGTAATATGTCAATACACTATCTTTATTCAGAGAACCTCCTTTGGCTAATTCAAGATGAGGCCTGTGTTCTATGTTGCCTGCCTGTGACGCACTAGGAATTAAGATTAATATAGGCTTTCGTGGATCTTGGGGTTTGTCTGCCTTGGAAAAAGCCTCTCGGCCCCAGCCTGACTGCGGACCTCGTTTATTCCTGGGAAATTGGACTCTGAAAGCTCTTAAGGAATGCTTCCCACCCTGAAGCAGAGCTCCCTCTCCTGTGGGACTGGCTTATTCATTACCTTTGAAAAGGCTGCAACAGGGTTATGATGTTCTGCTTCTTTCTTCTCAATACGCTTTTTAAAAAATCAGGAAAACTACCTGTTAGTGGGAGAAAACCTTTCTGTGTAAAAATATACAGAGTGGGAAAAGGGTGAGCTTCCACTGATTTTGCTCCCTGGTAGGAGTGTTCATTTTTGTCCCTTTGTCAATAAATTTGACAGAGGATGAGTAATTAATCATTGGTTAGAAGCATTCCCTTCCCGACTTGAGCCCCTTTCTCTCCTGGAGCCCAGTGGAGTGATGCGAGGTCCATGTGGTTTCTGGCCTAAATATGGATCGTTCAAGTGTGGGGCAGATGAAGTCATGCCATTAACAGTATTTTAAAGCTTCCAAGATAGACTGGGAGGTCCCAAAGGGTATGGTGCACTTCAGGGATTGGCAGTGGGTTTCACGCTAATAGAAGTCCTTCCACAAGCCAACTTCTGCTAATTCAGTAAAGTGCAACTCAGCATTGAGTGTATGAGGGAGTCAGCCTAAAATATCTGGGTCTGAGGGATGAGTTTCTGTTTGGGTACCTGTTTTTCTGCACTTACGGCCCCCAGGCTGCATAATCTATAGAAAAGGCCACTTAATATATGGGGTAGTCAGATCCAGCTGTCCTTCAGCTTGTCCACTCTCTACCTCTCCACCGTGGGCACTGTTAGTGGTTGACTATTGGTAGAAACACCCTTCTTTCCACCTGGACTTCCTACTCTATTCCCAGTTTGTCGAAGTCTTCATAGCACAGAGAGAAGGCCTGACCTGCTCACTCACTGGAAACTGCAGCCCTTGGTCCCAACTTAGGGTTCCCCAACTGCACCCTCAAGATCAGTCTCCCTGTTTTGTTTTGCTTAGCTAGTTACTTGGGAAAGAAATCTGCTTGTACCTCATCCCCCATCCTGCCAGTGGTGCCCCAATTGATAATGCCGAGTCGCTTTATTGACTCCCACTTTAATTAGGGGTTTCAGATCTTGCTGCTCATAATTAGTTTCCGTTGCAATTAGAGTTTCAAAATTAAATTGGGATTGATTGCCTGATAGCAAAGAGGAAATAAAGCTCCAGTTCTTGACCATGTATACTGCTTCTCTTGGCATGAATTTCTCATACCAAAAATAACACTGCGGTAGCCATGGTAACTTTCCATTTGGTCTAATCCATATCATCTCTGGAGAAAGTATGATGGTATTAATAGTGTTTGCTGTATGGGAAGAAAACTAAAAATATAGAGGCTCCCTCCTTACATAGGAGAATGATTATACAGGTGTTTTCAGAGAGTAAGATCTTATTTGCAGAGGTCTTACAGAATTTAGGATGTATTTAGAGGCCTCATACGGACTTGTGTATAAAGACCTTGGGAAGGAATTAAATGGGAAGCCCAAAATGAAGAGAAGGATCAGGGATGTGCTGGCTCTCATAGAGTTGGGGCCAAATACAAGATGTTCCAGCCATGTTGAAGGTCATGATTTTAATATCCCGAAGGGGTTCACAGTAGACAGCCATTACATAAAAGACTACTGGATTTTTTTTCTGGGGGGAAAAAGATAAAAGTATGTTTTGTTTAAGCCCAATGGAAAGAAGCTTGTAATGGAGATATTCCAGATCATAACATTAACAGACACATTCAAGTTCTAAAGTCCATGGATATTGAATGTAGCCCTTCCATGCATAAGCCCTCTGTTAGGTGGGGAGGGATTGGTGGGAGGTGTGGGGCAATAAATGAGAATTGAGGTATGGTTCCTGCCTTCAAAGACTTACCACAAGAATATTATTAGGTCATAATATCCCTTCGTTACGTTTGTAAAAGACTTTCAAATGTATGAGTTCTTTCACATCTTGTCTCATTGGAGTCTGAAAACAAACTCTATATGCTATGAAGACTTCAACAACTTTGTCTCACTGGAGTCTGAAAATAAGCTCTGTGAGGTGAGCAGGGCAATAATTTCCCCTTTCCACAGAGGAGACACCGAGGTTCAGAGAAACAGCCTGCCCAGAATCATTTCGTCGGGAACCAGGAATAGAAATCAGATTTTCTGGGCCGAAGCCTAGTGCTCTTTTTTTTTTTTGAGACCGAGTTGCCCAGGCTGGAGTGCAATGGCGTGATCTCGGCTCACTGCAACCTGCGACAGGAGAAGGCAGAGGTTACATTACAGGCACCCACCACCACGCCTGGCTAATTTTTGGTGTTTTTAGTAGAGACAGGGTTTCACCATGTTGGCCATGCTTGTCTCGAACTCCTGACCTCAGATGGCCTGCCCGCCTCGGCCTCCCAAAGTGCTAGGATTACAGGCGTGAGGCACTGTGCTTGGCCACTAGTTTTCTTTCTACTGTACTATATTAAGACAATTGATGCCTAAAACAAGATGATATTGCGTATGTTAATACTTTATTTTGCAGTTCAGTTGGGAGAGAACAGTGTGAGCCATAGTTTTTAGGAAAGCTTCAGGGAGGATGTGGGACTGTTTTTTTTTTTTTTTTTTGAGACAGAGTCTTGCTCTGTTGCCCAGGCTGAAGCGCATGGCACAATCTTGGTTCACTGCAAGCTCCACCTCCCGGGTTCACGCCATTCTCCTGCCTCAGCCTTCCAAGTAGCTGGGACTACAGGCAGCTGCCACCACGCCTGGCTAATTTTTTTGTATTTTTAGTAGAGACGGGATTTCATCATGTTAGCCAGGATGGTCTCGATCTCCTGACCTTGTGATCTGCCCGCCTCGGCCTCCCAAAGTGCTAGGATTACAGGCGTGAGCCACCGCGCCCGGCCGGGACTGTTTTTTGTTGTTGTTGTTGTTTGTTTGTTTTTAAGAACAGGTAACACCTTTTAAAATGTTCTCCTTTTTTAAATAACTGGGGATTTGGACGCACAAAGAAAAGAATGGCATAGGGAAGGCATTTCAGCCTGGGGGAGCAGCAGACCAAGTGGCTCAGAGATAGAAGAGCCACTGGCATTTGCAGGAGTACAGTAGGCCAGACCTGGTCAGAGCAAGGTTCACTGGGAAGGTTAGTGTGTGACATGGTCAGAGAAGTCACAGAGGATCTAGGAATAATCCTAGCAGCCAGGCCTCCCATACCAGGGGTTAATAAGTATTTGAGGCACATTTCCCCATTGGCTTTCATCCCATTGCATCCCCAGTTCAGCTCAGCAGTCGCCAGTTGTGGTACCTCGGATATGTCGGTGCTGGGGACCCAGTGGGAGTCATTGGTCCAGTGGGGAGCTCTGCTGTAATATCATGCCTGGCAGGCATTTTGCCGACATTTACCTCTGGTTGAAGGAAACGATCGGTTATCACTGATTTGGTGTTGCTCTCCTTAGAGGGTGCTGTGGCTCCCTGGAGGCACATGCCTGGCATAGATGGGGCTGGAGTGGGGAGGATCAGGGACGGCCTCCTGCAGGGAGGGAGAGCCTCTGCTGAGTCTGGTGAATTAGTCGAAGTTATCCAGAAAAAGAGGAGAATTGGCCTTCTTCGTAGAGAGAGGAGCACACACAAAGTGTAGAGACGTGGAGTACCCAGGTGTGGGCGAACAGGGAGGCACCAGCCTGGAAGGGGAGCGCAGGGAGCAGCTGCTGGCAGTCCCGCCCCCAGGTCCCTGGTGAGCTAAAGGAAGAACTTGGTAAAAAACACAATGGGCCACATTTCTGGGGCTGGCAATGAAAACAAACCCCCACCTCTTCTGGCCCCTTGTGTCTCTGATTGTTAGTAACTTATTTAGGTATTTTTGTGGGCAGAGAACAAAGGAGCTGAAACTCGTCACTTCATCAATGTTTGCGCCTGAGGAAGATCCGGGTGCCTGTGTCAGAGGAACCTAAGAGACGGGAATTACCTTGCAAGGGCAGAAAGACCACCTTTCTGAAGGAGTGTAGATAGAGAGGTTGGGGTGTGGTGCCTGTGGATAGATGAATCAGTAAGTCTCCGCTAACCAGGCCTTAAGTCCAGTGGCCATGGTCTTGTCAGTGAGCAGCCACAGTTAGAAGGTAGGGATGTTAGGCATGTGCTTTCCTAGACTTATATTCGACTATGTTTGTAGCTAGGAAGTGCTATGTAGTATTGTTTCTTTTTTGTTTTCCTTTAAAGTCATTTCCCCTGCCCTGAAAATAATTTCTGGAGCCTCTTGGAATCCGTAGTACAGCCTGAGGAGTCACGTCTGCCCATCCTAGAGCGCTGGGCCCCTGGAGCTTGGTTTCGTGTGAACTGTCTTTCTGTGGTGGCGCGTGTGTGTGTTGGAGCAGAGGCCCTGCGCATCTTCCCTGTGGCTGGTCCTTTGTCTGTCTGTTACTGTGACAGCTTGGGGAATGGTGACACATCCCAGCATTGACGATGGCCCTAAGTGCCTTTGTCAGTAAGGCAGATGCACCATCAGCACGAGCTGCGCAAGGTGGAAGAAGCCTTGCAGGAAACATCTTTCCAAGTAACTCAGCCCCTCCTCGTGGCGGCTGCTAATTGCTCACTTATCTCTCCAGCCCTCCCAAAAGAAAGGACAGTGTAGCTTTTTGAAAGAGGCTTAAATGCATTCCATTGGCATCTGGTTGGGTGGGATCTGGTTTCAATATCAGGGGAAAGACATGCTTGACAGAGGCTATGTCCCAGCACCCGGTTCCCTAGCAGACCCTGGAGCTGGGATCCTGGCCAAAACCTTGTTTTTGTTGGAGAGACCTAAGTGGGAAGCAGAGACGGGATTGGGATCTTGGGAAAATTCTGTTAGTGAGTTCAGCACCTCCAGGACTGCAGAGGGATGGGCCGTGCTAAACACTGAGGAGGACGCTGGAGGCTCGGTGTGCTTCGACCACAAAGGTCTCTCCGCGCAGCCCGTGCGAGAGGTCAGCAGTACACACGGGACCCAGTCCTGTTGCCGGGTTTAAAGATGTTGTCAGCGATAGCTTGGGGGCCTTTTAGCTGATGGATATCTTGGGTGTCCCCAGGAACAGCAGAGGAGACTCAGCCTGTCCTGGTGGGGAAGGAAAGGAGAGCCTCAGGAGGTTGGACACCATCTCTAGCCTCAGCTGTATTTCCAGTGTGTGTCCACAGGCCAGGAGCTACTGTTGGAATCTGGCTCTGGCCATGAGAATATTATGGCCAATTTTTCTTTCTAGCTCATGAAAGTGCTATGTTTCATGTCTTGTAGTTCTTGTGGAGAAGAACTCTCCCCAGTGTCTACTCTAGATATATGTGTGCTTTTACAAAAATAGTTACGTACAAAGAACTGATGAGTAAAATCTGGATTCTCAGTAAGATGGGATTTGAGGAACTATCCATGCAGCCTCTGACTCAGAAGCCATTGATGGGCCGGGCGCGGTGGCTCAAGCCTGTAATCCCAGCACTTTGGGAGGCCGAGACGGGCGGATCACAAGGTCAGGAGATCGAGACCATCCTGGCTAATAACACGGTGAAACCCCGTCTCTACTAAAAAAATACAAAAAACTAGCCGGGCAAGGTGGCGGGCGCCTGGGAGGCGGAGCTTGTAGTGAGCTGAGATCCGGCCACTGCACTCCAGCCTGGGCGACAGAGCGAGACTCTGTCTCAAAAAAAAAAAAAAAAAAAAAAAAAAAAAGCCATTGATTCATCACCCTTCCCCAGCCTACCCCTAGCATGTGCATTGAAGGCCTACTAGGAGGGGTAAGACGAGGTGAATGTTCCGCCTGAAGGAGCTCTGCTGTGTCTGGTGGGCAGATGGAGATACAAGCAGCTTACACTGTGCTTTATGGTGGGTGCAAAGGCAGGAAGGATGCACAGCCTATGGTGAGATCCAGGGAGAGGTCTTTAACACAGCCCTGGATCAGGGGACTTCCTGGAGGAGATAACACCGTAGGAGCCATAGGTACAAAAGGCATAGGAGAGGGAAAGAGCTTCCTCTACGGGAGCTTCAGGCTAAAGCTGAGGAGTGGAACGAGATGAGCCCGTAGAGGCGGTTGGGGAACAGAGCATGCTGGGCCTTTTATTTTTATTTTTACTTTTTTTAAGGGCAGTGGGGACCCAGCAAGTGGCTTGGATGCAGAGTGAGTGAGAGCTTGAGTGTTGGACTCTATGTGTGGGATGAGTTTGGGGAGCAGCAGCAGCATCCCCCTAACTCATGCCTGTGTCCTCCCTGGGCCCCTGAAGCCTCCCATCCATCCTGCTTGTCCTAGCTCAGTTCACCCTAATTTTCTTTCCTCCACCTTCACTTCAGACCTTGTCCTTCTAACACTCACAACGAGATTGTGTTTCCACTTAGAAACATGCTGTGGTCTTCCCCATGTTAAAAACCCTCCTCATTTCCATGCTGTCCTTTCTAGTCCCTATCTTCCTCTACCCCAAAGCTGGTTAACACAGTGTTTTTAAAAATATTGAGCAGGGGCTGCATGTGCAGGTTTGTACATGGATATATTGCATAGTGGTGGGATTTGAGCTTCCAGTGAACCCACCACCCAAATAATGAACATTGTACCAATGGGTAATTTGTCAACCCCTCACTCCCCATCCCTCCTCCCCTCTTTTGGAGTCCCCAGTGTCTATTAGGTCCCTCTGTATATCATACATGCATAAACTCTCACTTACATAACACAGTCTTTACTCCCTCCCTTTCCATCGGCCACTCAGCCCCCTTTATGCCACCAGTGACCTGCACATTGCCAAGTGCAGCAGATGCTGTCCAATTCTGGTATGATTGGAACTCTCTGCAGCACTTGACAATGTTGACCATTTCTTCCTGAAATCTTCTCTCTCAACCTCCAGGACACTGCATTCTATTTGTTCTCCTGCATCCTTCCTGTCCAGTCCTACTGTCTTCTTGGGTTTCTCTTTCTAGTCAGCCTCTGAAAAGCCTCCCCCAGCCCTCTTCTCATGCTGTATCACATCTCTTTGGTGAAAGGTGGGATAGAATACCCCTCTATACTAAGGACTCCCAAGCCGTTGTTCTCCAGCTAGGCTCTCCAGTCAACCTATGTCCATAGCACCTGGACCCCATGGCCTGGTAAGTGACTCCATCCAGATGGCCCAGCAGACCTTAGTTCTACATCTTCTTCCACAAACCCACTATGCCCTCGTGCATTTTTATTGGATGTTGGTGGCTCAGTCATCTTTCTGGAATGGCCATGCCCCTTCTTCCTATTCATTTTCCACATGTAATCAATGAGTAAGTCTTCATGATATTACCTTCTAAACGCCACTCTCACCTGTCTCTTCCTTTCTGTCCCTACCACCACCCTATTTTCTTGTGAGATGTAAACATTCTTGCTCACTATTTAGCTCACAGGAATGCTGTATGGACTCATGAGATCTGAGTTATATTGGGTTGAGTATCTTGTGTCTTTAAGTCCAGTTTCTGGTTCTCCATTTCTTTGCATGACATGTAGGATGTTTGTTGTTTGCATTTTTGAAAATGCTTGTTAAATGAGATATGTGGGTATCTAGTGCTTTGAGCTCCTCTAGAAGGAATATACCTTTAAAGTGGCCTGTGAGTTGTATATTAAAAGTGGTGCAGTTGATATCTGGCCAAAACCCATCTTGTGATGAATCATTTTGTTTTACTGCAAGCCTACTGCGTACTTAGCACTGACATATGATGCGCTTTGTCCCAGAGCAGAGTTCTAAGATGGTTGTTAGTCATGGTACTATTTTGGAGAGAGAGAATTTCAAAGTCATTTGTTCTACACCCCACGCTGGAAGGCTGTCTGAATCTTTGGCTTTTCCTCCGTGTGTTTGGCATATCTTGTTTTTCCTTCCAATTACATCTTTGGGTGTCTTTCAACTACAGTGCAATCTGTTGATTGAGTACTCTCCCTTTCCTAATTCATCTCATTCATTTGAGGTGAATTAAGAAATGAGAGTATTTGAATTAAGTTGATTTTGATTTGCTGACATTCTTATTGAAGAGCAAATAGGACATCTGGTTTGATGAATAGCTGTGTTCCAGATCATTCATAATTTGCATTAAGATGTTGAATTAACAAGATCGAATTACCAGTGGTGAGGATTTCTGGCTTGGATCTTCTAACATTTTGAACTCTGATCAGCTGGATTTCAAACTCTTTTATTAGGGTCTGCCTTAGCCAGGGCAGTCTCTGTTTTTTTCATTCTTTGTAGATGGTAACAAAGCACTACTATTACTGAGTGTAATCTTGCTGCTGAACTCAGCGATTAATATTTCACTTGCATTGTTTCATTTAACCCAAGGGCCAGCCCTGTGAAAGCGAGAGAAGTATTATTCAAAGTCGCTCGAGGACATGGTTAAAGGGAGCAAAGTGGTTTAGATGGGGTTTTTGTAGGTTGAACTGGTGTTTAGCTTTTATCAAAGCCCTTCATTTCTCTGGTCCCATAATGATTAAGTACACCCAGTGACCTTCGGCCTTCCTCTTAATTGTGGCACAACCGACTTCTCGCTAGGAGGAATGAGAATGCAGGCCTGCCTCGTGGGGGTGATTTGGATGTCTGGTCCTCTGTGGGCTGCTCCAGGAAGTCATCATCTAAATTTGATCTAGACGGAAGGTACCCACCAGGGCTTTCAGAAAGCAGGGCAAGATGTTAACAAATGGCCTATTGGAAATCTCATCGTGTTTCGGTTTATCTGTTAACAGAAAGATGAAACCCCCTTGGAGCTGAGCTTTGAGTGAGGCTGTAGGTAAATGATGCTTATCAAGGGGGTAAGAAACACGATGGGCAAACTCACTGGGGTCAAGAAGGGGTGGAGGGAGATATTACAGTGCAGTGAGTACATTGAGCAGTTTCACCAGTGTGTGGGTGAGCTTAGTGAAGAAAAGAAGCCACATTTGTTGGCATTGTATGTGCTACATTCTGTCAAGCTTAGAATTCCACCGGAAGTTTTCAGACCAAAATCAGTGAGAAATAATTTTCAGTCCCTTGGTGTTCTATCAAAATAAAAGTGAGCTTCAAAAGCAACAGCTTCATGATCTGGCAGGATGGGAATGTGTACAGGAGACCTTGCCCAGAGAATGACTGGGGAGCAAAGGTAACAGGGGTTTAACATCAAAGGAGCCATGGGCACCTATCACAATGATTCTAATATAATTAGTTTGGCATGTAGGATTAAGTTACTGCTGCCTGCTTACAGAGTGCTCTGCTCTAAGACTTCGATCTGCACGAATTAAAATTAAATTAGTCTTTTTAGTTTGCACACATAACAGAAATTTAATGGGAATTTCTCAGAACTTTGATAAGCAAGGGGTTCTACAGATATCCTCTTCATATTTACTATTCATGGTTTCTGAGCCTCTTTTGATAAGAGATTGATTAGGTTTGATAATAAAAGGAAATCTCTTAGATTTGGGGTCTCTAGGGGTTTTGATGATATTTTCTTGTCTGCACTAGGGTCTGATTGCCCTTGTATCCTCACTCATCTGTGAAAAGGAAAATCATATACAGTAGGAAAATGAAGCATCTTAATTTAACAGCAAATTGCAAATTAGTTTTTAATGGCACTAAAGCGAGCATTTGGTCTACAGTGTGATAAATTATAGAGATCTAACTATAAAATGGTAAAATGGCATCAAAACCCATCTGCAGAATCTTTGCTGAAAGGGAGATTCTTTCTAGGATTTGGAAGAGAGAAATTTATTTCATCAAGGTGCTTAAACATTAACATCAAACCAATTGAAGTGTTTCAGAATGCTAAAACTTATTGAAATTTTTGTGGAATCTCAGCTGCCATTTTCTTTGTCAGAAGGGGCCAGAAACCCTTACTGACCCCAGATAAGATAGATGTTTATTGCTGTGCATTCTCTTCAGATGCTTTGTCTGCTCAAAAAGGCTGTGACTGCTGCAGGGCATGGAGTTCTCCTTCCATCACAGCTGCGGCTGCCTCAGATCTAGCCAGGGAGGCAGAGTAGTACGGCGGGCACGTAGTAAGTCCTTGGGTTTCATTTAAGGCACAGTGTTCCAGTGACTGTCAAACTCTTGATTAAAAATGGAGGCCCTGACTATTTCTGCAGGACTTTAGCCAACAGGGTGAAGTATGAGTGGATTAGGAAGCTCTCTGCAAAGGCTGCTTCACTGAGCTTTAATGAGGGAATTTGAAGGAGCTGACTCATAGCAAGGGGTCCAGTGAGGCCAGAGGTCCTCATCTGCCAGGAACCCAACACCTAAAAGGCAGAGAAGTCACAGGGACACACTCAGGGACCGTCCCTGCTGGCCCATAGAGTGGCTTTGCATGAATTAGAGTAAGACACCCTTTCCTCAGGACACTTTATTACCCTCTGTTGGACAGCTGTTGTAATCAATATACAGATCCATGACAGCTGTGTACAAGTGGCACCTCCTTAGCTATGGTTCTGGCCATGTCCTGGACTGCTGGCCAGGCCACCATGTGCCCACTGGGCTGGGTCAGGCAAAGATGCCCAATTGCCCATGTTTACTTTTTTTTTGTTTACCCAATAGGGATATAAAATATGAATTCTTTTCTCTTTGAACTTTTTTATTTGTAAAGTTAATTATTTAAGTAAAGGCTTTGGCTTTAATCACAGTTATTAGCATAAGAAACTATTTTTCTAGCCTAGCATCCCAGTGGGAAAAGTAGGATTGGTGAATTCAAACCTTTCTTCATTTATCTTTGGATTATAATAAAATAAAGTATTTTTAGGTAAGGCACAAAACCAGCAAGTGTCAGTAAAAGGTGAAACAGAACCAATCTACTAATTATTTCATTACAAGGCTTTAGGATTGCCACAAGTGCCATTCCTGTTCCTTCTGTTCTACTTTACATGAAAACACCCAAGGGCTTGTACTAGAAGTAACTGGTTTTCAAACTTGTAGAGAACTGGATTTTTATTTTTTAGCTTCGGGCAGGGTTTAGAGTGGTGAAAGTAATTGGGGTTTATTCATTCTTTGGGTTCATGATCAATTTATGCAGGTTTTCAATTGTAAAAATACCAATTGGGTCTTTAAAAGGCCTTTATATACTTCGGAATTTGGTTGTAAACTTGGCTTGAAATTCAACACAAGGCAGGGATTCAAAAGGGCTGAGTTTCTGAATTCTCCAAAGAACTTCATTTTGGGGTGGATTTACTTGTAAGACGATGCCAGATGTAGCAGCCTTCTTCAGAGGAAGGGTTCAGACTGCTTTATTTAGTGGTTTTTGAAAGTGTTCTTTTTGGGGATACAGTTTCTTTACATGTTTACAACGTTTTATTGGGGGTAGTGATGATGCAGGCCTCAAGTCATCACAGGGATTCCCAGAGTTCAGTGGAATTGAGATGTGGGTCTGTCTTTTTGGACACCCACCTTGGTCCTTGTGGTGCAGTTCACAGCCCAACCCCTGTGGGGTTTCCCACCCTGAGCTCATTGGAAGACACCGGCGTTGCTTAGAAATTAGACCAATGGCCAGGTCTGGTGGTACAGGCCTGTAGTCTTGGCTACCTGGGAGGCTGAGGCGGGAGGATCACTTGAGCCCAGGAGATCAAGGCTGCAGTGAGCTATGAACGTGCCACTGCACTCCAACCTAAGAGACAGAGCAAGACCCTGTCTCAAAAAAAATGAAAAAGAAATTAGACCAGTGTTAATATTGAAGATCCAGAACTCCAGTCAGACTTATAATTTTGTTTGTAATCAAAATTTCTGGATAGGATTTCTAGAAAATCCCAACCTGTGGAGTTGTTTCGTACAATTCGATAAGAGGCCTGGACTGTTGTGGACTTCTCCCTCAAGCTAATAAACTGTTCCAAAGCTGAAGAAAGGAGGCTTTTGTTTGAGAACCCTGATAGCATTCTGGGTGTTGGAGCCTGACATTCCCAACTAGGATAGAATAGCCCAGCAGCTTCTTAGCTTTCTCCTTCTCCAGCCTCCTCTTCCTTCTCCTCCCCACCTCCTCTTTTTATGCACACATTCCCTTCTTCTTTTTCTTTATTCAACCAAGTTAATTGCCAGGCTTGATCATGGAATTAATGAATGACTAGAAAATCATCTCAGTTTTTAAAATTCAACAAAAAATTTCTCAACAACTAAGTGTCCAAGAAGACAGAATCTACATACAAGGACCTCTTAGCCTTGTGCAAACACAAAACTGTCTTGCACTCGCATGCTGGGCTGTGTCACCTGTGTACTTGTGGATATGTGAGCCACCTGGAGCGAATACATAAACTTGTTAATAGTGAGATATATGCACAGAAAGTGCTTGCCACCAAGTGACAGTATGCCTGCTTACTCACCCTGCATCTATAGAACCATTGAGTGCTACTCAAAACTCCAGAAACTATTGACTTTGAACTGAAATAAATGAAATAAACAAACCTGTGCCTAAGTAGAGATCAATTTTCCAGCTTCTAGCTTTTTTATCACATTAGAACTAAATTATCAAGGGCCCGGTATCTCTAAAATTTCTGATGGATTTTGTAATTTTTTTTCTTTACTTCTTTAGTGAAAGTTCCATTTTGTTGCTAAAAGCCATCTTTGAAAGAGGGTTCAGGCCGGGCACGGTGGCTCACGCCTGTAATCCCAGCACTTTGGGAGGCAGAGGCGGGTGGATCACGAGGTCAGGAGATCGAGACCATCCTGGCTAACACGGTGAAACCCCGTCTCTAATAAAAATACAAAAAATTAGCCAGGCGTGGTGGCGGGCGCCTGTAGTCCCAGCTACTCGGGAGGCTGAGGCAGGAGAATGGCGTGAACCCGGGAGGCAGAGCTTGCAGTGAGCCGAGATCGCGCTACTGCACTCCAGCCTGGGTGACAGAGCGAGACTCCATCTCAAAAAAAAAAAAAAGAAAAAGAAAGAGGGTTCAAATTCCACAGTGTGTCAAGCGAGCATCCATGTGCCAGGTATAGTGCCAGATGCTTTACATGCATCAGGTTCTTTAGTCCTGTGAGTTGGGAATTGTTACCCCCACTCCTTGTGCATACAGAAACAAGCTCAGAAGTATAGAAATGTGCCCATGGTCACTTGTCTTGACCAGCCTCCAAGCTCTCTCCTCTTCTCCACACCCAGTGTGACAAGGAACCTGCTAGACAGAGGGCAAGCAAGTGAGCATGGTTCCAGCCAGTCACTGTCTACTGGGCACTCGCTGTGTGCCAGGCACTGGGCCAGGCTCTGGGAGCCAAAGGCAAATAAGGCATGGCCTCTGCTTGGCCTTCAAGGTCCCCACCTGCCTTGTCTGACTTTCCCCTGGCTGCTCCCCAGTTCCCATCCTGGACTCCTGCCAGGCTGTGCACCTCTATAGATGTGTCACTGTCTGCCGGACCACAAGACAGAGGCACGGAGGCAGGACGTGAGGGATGTTATGTTCAGGGAGCCGTGGAAGGTCCCTGCAATTGGGCCCTGCATCAGAACATGTTAGCAAGTTAGCTTGTGACCAGGTGGAAAAGGGCATTACCTGCCTTATGAAGGAGGCTTTGGGCTTTATCTGGAGGTCACTGTTAGCCCTTGGGAGCATAACCATTATTTCCTCAGGGCTTGGCAGCCAACAGCCCCAAATAATGTCCTGAAAACTTTAATGCCTCAACTCTGGTGACTCCTGGAGCGCACTTCATAATGGCAGGACCCTTACCCATCTCCCCGCCAGTCATGCCTCTGACAGTTATTTCTGGGGGCCCATAGGGATACTTCCTATTTGCATCCACAGCCCTCTCATGGTCTGGGCCTCCTAGCAAATTCAGAACCAAATCCCAGTGTGTCTGTAGGTTCAGTATATGTCAGGGGCATGGGTCAGCTCCCTAGGGCAACACGGAATGGTGTTTAAAGCTCAGGATTCTGGAGGAACAATGCAGGACTGGGGTCTGTGCCCCCAGGGACTAGGCCTGAACCCTGGCATGAATGAAAACTAAATACTAGAAGCTCATTGATTCTGTGTATATGTGTGTGTGGTGGGAGGGGAGTTGAAAGAGACTGTGGCTGTCGTGTCGGCCTTAGCTGGAGCACCCTCGGACTAAAATCTCTGAACCTAGAGGCAATATGACAAGGTTGGTGGTATTGTAGGTGGCAGGTTGTGAGACTAGAGATGGGAGGTAGAGGAACTGTTAGGAGGCTACTGCAGAAGTTCTAGGAGAAAAGAACAGTAATCTAAACAGTGGGGATTCGAATGGGGATAGGTAAAAGAATCAGGAATTTTTTAACCAATGGAAGCCGATTCTGAGGGTTCTAGTTTGGGTAATGAGGGCAGAAGAGATGCCAGTGACTGGGCAAAAGGGCAACGATCAGGCTTTGCAGAGGGGATGAGTTGTTTATCCATACTGACATCTGAGCTCTAATGCGGATTCCAGTAAATATCCCTACCAGGCACTGACCCTAAGGGCTGGAGATGGAGATCTGGGCATTGTCAGTACATTTCAAAAGACTCTGACCTGTGCCTTCAGCCCTGACCCCATCCAGCCCATGCTCTCACTGCAGCCAGATTGACCTCTTTGAAAGCATCTTTTTGTATACCTGTTGCCTTCCTGGGCAAAGATTTTCAGTGACTCTGACTTTCTGGAGTATGACGGTCTAAACCCTCAGCCACCAATGTTGGGCTGCCCTCAGCCAGTCCTTGCGTTTCTGGATCAGGACTGCTTTGGTCACAGGTGACAGGGATTCCACTCATACTAGCCTAGCTCACAAGAGGAGTTTGCCGGCTGATGTAATCAGCTTGGGGCTTAGGGAGGTGCATGCTAGGGGTCACTTTCCATCTCTTGCTCCTCTTCTCTTTGCTTGCTGGTTTGATTCTCTCAGCACTTTGTTCTACCTGGCAGGAAACACGGGGGTGAAGCAACTTCCACGCTTCAAATCTCATGATGTTTTCACTGGAGTGGGATAGAGTACCTTCTTCGCTCAGTACCATCTAGAAAAATCCCAGGAAGAACTCTGATTGGACCAATTTGGTACAGGAGAACTTCCTGGGCCAACTAGCCATGGTCAGGAAGGTGGGGTCAGAACCACATGCTTGGAGTGAAGATGGGGCTCTCCTGGGGGGTGGCAGGGTTGCTGGATGATTATAAAATACATAACATACCATTGTTATGCCTTCGCATGCTTTAGCTGTCTCCTCCTAGCCAGAACCTTCCAGCCAAGGCCAGCTCTTTTTGTCTTCAAAAGACACAAGGAAATGTCTCTTAGCTCAAATGTCCCAAATACCCTTCCTATCCCTGTCCTTAAGTTTTATCCTCACGGTCCAACCCTGGTTCTCCAGACTTCTGTCCTCCTCCCATCTCCATGAATCTGTTTCCAGGACACTCCTGGCCACAGTGACTTTTCTCATTTTTCCACAGGGAAAACCAAAGGACAAAGAGGTGGGGTAACTTGCCCCAGCTGCCGAGCTGGGAGGGACAGGGAGCAGATGGCAGGACAAACAGTATGCTTCTAGAGCTTGGGGTGTGTTAAACTGTTTGTGTGTCATCTTCCAAGGAGACTGTGCCTTCCTCGAGTGCAGGGACGAGGGCATCCATCCCCCACCGGCAGCCAGATGCTGGCAACTGTTTGGTCATGACAATGGATGGCCATGGCCTCCTCAGCCTCTTTCCACCCTCGTTCCTAGGCCTGGGGAAGAGTCTTTCCTGCCGATTTGCACAATTTAAAATCCTGTGGGAACTAGGAAGCCTTTCTTACAGGCAGGGATAGAGTAAAATAATTATTTATTATAATGCAAATGCCATCTTTTTGAAATTCTGCTGTCTCCTACATGCGAATGAGTGTCCCCAGCCTCCTCTGGGCGTTTCTGACAGATCGCCCAAGTGCACCCCTCCCCATCCCCTGTCTTCAGAAGTCGAATCTCCTGCGCCTCCAGGGCCCGTTGTTGTGCCTGATTTGAAATGCAGGCTCTGATGCTCACGCAGGAGACCCCGAGCTCCATTCCTCCCATCCCGGAATGGCTTTTCTTCCTTGGAGAGCTGCTGAAATGTGGGTTTCTGCATTAATCAAGGTTCCCAGCACATTCGCGGACCTGGCTCTGCGCCTCCAGAATGTGTTTTCCAATCATCTCCTGGGCCCTGGCTATTCCAGCCTGTCAAGACTGGACTTGCCGGGGCCATGTGGGGCTGCAGAGATGTGCTTTCCAGATTCAGAGTGATATTTATGATTTCTTGGAGCCAACCCCAGCAAGCTAGGACCAGCCCTCTCCGTGTAACCGAGCAGAGGTGCTGGGCCAGGTGGGCAGTGAGTGAGGATTGAAGAAACCTGTGGCAGGCAGCCTCCAGGCACTCCGCAGGCTCCAGGCTGCTTTCCTTAACTGCTTCCCTCCCAAACACCTGCCTCCTTCAACCTCCTGCGTCAGACCTTGAACAGGAAGCCTGCTTATTTTACAGAAACAGATTAGTAGCATCCTGATGAGAGTCTATTATGACAATTGACAGTGCTATGTGCCAGGGATGTTCTTAGTGCTTTCCCGATGTTGACCCATTTAATCCTTATTAACACCTCATGACATATTATCATGCCCATTTTGTAGATGAGGAGCCTGAGGCTCTACAGAGTTAATGTCACTTGCCCGAGGCCACACAGCAGATGCGTGGCACAGTGGCCTGTGGATTGAGGTGGCTCTTAAACACCTTGCTGTAACACTTTTTGATATGAGGGCTATTAAAATGCTGGGGATAGGAAAGATGTAGCTAGACTCAGATTTTCATGAAAAGCATCAATTATAGTAACTTATTAATTTTCTAACTATCCTGCAATTTTGTTGGACAAGAGGGGGCGTCATCCACTCCCTACATTTGCCCCGTTTGTCACTTTACCTACATCTCATCTCAGACCCCAGTGCTAATGACTAGGACAAACATAAACATTTCAAAGTGGGGCCATGTGAGTGGGTGACCATGTACAGTAGTTACTAACTCTCTCTCCCTTCTTTTCTTTCTTTCCCCCTGAAGGTATACTTATTATTTATGTACATAGTACCTTATCTTACTCTCCCTGTCCCTCTAAAAGGACTACTCAAATTTCTTGAAGCACAAGATATGGGCCCTGCCTGCACATTTGTCTCATTGTGGTCTCATCACGGTTGTGGGTGGATTTGGTCCCTGGAGTGAAGCTGGCAAGACCTGTGGGCACAATGTTCTTGATCCAAAGCCCAGCAGCATCCCTCCCTCCCGAGGCTGAGCCCACAGCTGCTGTGTGGGGTGAGCTCAGGATGGCTGGAGCCTCTGCTGAGGCAGCGAAAACCAACCTTGTCTCTCTGACTCCTCCTCTGCTGCCACCTCCTTCCCTTCAAGACAAAACGCTGGAAAAACAAGGAATCAGATGCCTTCTAGGAATGAGGTTCAAACTCAGGGGCAAATATTAGAGAATTTAATCTTGGAGGGAGAGTTGTATTACTAGATAATGTAATCATTATTAACGTTTATTGCATTTATGTGAGCGAATGATTATTCACAAGTTATCTTGCTCTGCCTGGCAGTTGAAGAAAATGTACAGTCCTGCATTCACATTCAATGTCAGCTTTCTTTCTTTCTTTCTTTCTTTTTTTTTTTTTTTTTTGAGACGGAGTCTCGCTCTGTCGCCCAGGCTGGAGTGCAGTGGCCGGATCTCAGCTCACTTCAAGCTCCGCCTCCCAGGTTTATGCCATTCTCCTGCCTCAGCCTCTCGAGTAGCTGGGACTACAGGCGCCCGCCACCTCGCCCGGCTAGTTTTTTGTATTTCTTAGTAGAGAGGGGGTTTCACCGTGTTAGCCAGGATGGTCTCGATCTCCTGACCTCGTGATCCGCCCGTCTCGGCCTCCCAAAGTGCTGGGATTACAGGCTTGAGCCACCACGCCCGGCCTCAGTGTCAGCTTTCTAAGAGAGCACAGCCGTGTTACTCATTCTGGGTGCCACAATGCCTACTGTCCCTTGCTGACAGAGGGATTGAGGATGACTTGAGTCCAGCCCGTCCTTAAAGCACACTGAGTTCAGAAGATGTCTACAAATGTGAGAGAGCTGGAAAGGAGCTAGGAGAAAAGGCTGTAGGAACTGGGGTGGATTTGAACGATGTGCTTGTGTCTATTTTTCCAAGATTGGAAGCAGTTGGAATACCTAGGACCTGACACCTTATCCTGTCTCTTCTCATAAATCATTCTGGGCTATGCAAACAATAACAATGCATGTGAATATTATGTGAGTGAATACAGTACTAATCTCTTCTGCCCTTCCCTTAGAAAAGTAGTCTGAGGAAGGGCAGGAGGATTCTTAGGGCATTCATAGAATAAATTAGATCAATTAGAGGAGACCGATAGCCACACAGAGGGGATGAAACCTTTGCTGAAGGCAGAGGCTCTGTTGTGTTACCTTAAATTGCTAGAATTTGCTTCATAGCCAAGTCCCAAAAACTAGCCTATGCCATGAACAAAATGGTTACATTCCAGGGAGAAATCCAAATTCTTCCCACATGGCAGTAGAGAAGTGGAAGGAGACACTGCCACCAGTAATTCAGGTTGTATGTGGGAAGCCTACAGAATTCTGCCAAATGTTACAGACATGCATGACCAGTCCTATGAAGCAGGAATCTCATTTCTGGTCCCCAAGAAGCACAGATATCAATCACAATGTTCTCAGAAATACAGATGGATACATTTTGCCACAATTTGTTATATCGTCACCTCTCACTAACCTGTGGGGTTTACAGTCCATCAAAATACTTATCTATAGTGGCAAAATCCCAGTTGGGAGATCCAGATCTCATAAAATACAGGCAGCTGGGAAAAATAATTGCGTTAATATATGTGACAAAGGCAGTAGTGAAAGTTCTAGAAGGTTTCCACTCCCAAAATAACCACTATTTAATCATGAGGTGGGCATATGGGGTGATCCTTTTGAATTGCTTTCTTCAGTTGTCTGGCACACTTGTCTACATCATCTGCTAAGGCAGAGGCGCCCAGCAGCACACATGGCTCCCTGCAGTATATTCGAGCCAGCCCTCACTGGCTGGAAATGGAAAGCCTTTTGCAATTGCTTGTTCACTCTGGGTTTCCCTCTCTCCCTCCCTCTCTCCCTCTCATTTTCTTCCCTCTCTCTTTCCCTCCTTCCCTTTTAAAATACAAGTCTAGGCAGTTGTGTAACCTTCAAACTTTTCATAAATTATGCAAGAGCTTAAGGGCATACTTTTTGAAGTCTGGTCTTTCATTCCAAATTATTTGAGAGCATCAATCTTAAAATCTTCATTTCTCTCTCTCTAGGTACTTTCCTAGTACCCTACCTCCTATAGTACCCTGTAGGATTCCCTCTCTGGAGTCTACAGGGAGAAAGAACAATAATTTAGAATTTTTCTGTTCTTCTGTTAGTAATATGGACAGAAGTAGCAAGGTAGTTGATTTTATATATTTTTTAACTAGTTTAAAAGCATTATCTCAAAACCTGGAATAAAAGATTGATGCATATAAAGTGCTAAAAAAAAAAATGATAATAAGCCTTGCAGTTATGAGCAGAGCTGAGAAGGGAGCCAGGGAGAGGGAGAGGTGGCTGAGTGTTAGGACATCAGGGAGGAAGGAAAATGCAAAGATAAATATGGAAATAGCTTCTTGGATATAAGCAAATAAATTTTCAATAAAGAACCGTGCAAGACCTGCTGTATGTTTTCAGATCTCCACATTTTCAGAGCTCAGACCAAAAAGTGGGCCCAGGGTGCAGCACAAGGGATTTAGGCTAAGCCTGCAGACTGCCTGTCAGGGTGACTCAATGGGGGTCAGGTCACAATATGGGTTAGGATTTAGTTCAGCTGCCAGTGACGGGAACACCCACCAATCACAGGTGTCCATAAAGTAGATCACCTAGAAGACCTGGAGGCTGGCGGCCCAGGGCTGGTGTGTTGGCCCCACAGTCATCAGGGACCCAGCCTCAATCAGACCTTCCACCCAGCCATTCCTAGGTGTGGCTCCCCACTCATGGTCCAGAATGGTGTTGAGGCTCCAGCCATCGCATCTCAGCTCCTTGGTCAGAACTGAGTCCTGTGGCCACATCTCCCTGGAAGAGACAGAGATTGAGGAATGTGGTCTTTTGGCTGAATGGCAGCATGCCCAGCGAAAACAGGGCTTCAAATAACTTGAGAGAGAAAGAGAGAATCTCCATAACTAAGCAAAGTCAGCATCTTTCTCATCCTGGGGTATTTGTTTACTACATACCCAGTGCCTGATGTTTTCAGGCATTGCTCAAGGGCGATGGGGAAAAAGTAAATGGATTTCTGTTTTCATGAAACTTACAGTCTAGTGGGAGGCAAGACAGACAATAAAAGGACAGTAAAGCGTGGCCGGGTTGACAGCCTGCGTTCCACACTCAAGCTGTCTTCAGATGAAGCTGCACAATATTAATAATGGAGCGGACGGTGTCAAACATCACCATCTAAAGCCTGTAGGCACCCTGGACAGCCAGCGTCAGCATCTCTTTGATGCAAATTCCATCTTCAGACACTCCCCAGTGAGTGTCTGCCCAGTGAGAAGAGGAGGAGGGAGAAGTAAACACATAGTAAGCCAGGGCCCCGTTTAAAAATCAGCCCCTGAGTGACTCTTCAGCTAACTCGCCTCATGGGCCAGTGTGCAAAGAAACACTAGAGGATAAGAATCTAGCCCTAAAATTCCAGGGTTTTTTTTTTTGGTTGGGGGGGGGTGGAAAAGAATTTGAAGCTATTTCTTTGCTGAGGTGCAAAGTAGTATAATAGGCCAGGCACAGTGGCTCACACCTGTAATCCCAGCACTTTGAGAGGCCGAGGTGGGTGGATCACTTGAGCCCAGGAGTTTGAGACCAGCCTGAGCAACATGGCAAAACCCTATCTCTAAAAAAAAAATTACAAAAATTAGCCAGGCATGGTGGCACGTGCTTGTAGTCCTAGCTACCAGAGAGGCTGAGGTGGGAGGATCGCTGGAGCCCAGGAGGCCAAGGCTGCAGTGAGCTGAGATTGCGCCACTGTGTTCTAGCCTGGACAACAGAGTAAGACCCTGTCTCAAAAAAGTAAAACAAATAAGCATTTTTAAAAAGTGGTGTGATAAGTAATAATCGTGTGGCTCCCTTGGGGGTTTGAAAGGCAAGCTGGGAAACTTGGGAAAACCACAGGGACACAGCCTTTTTCTGCTCATGGGACCTTTAGCAAGCGGTTCCTGGTCAGCCAGCCTGGTCTTGCTGGGAACTGGGCAGGTTTCCAGGTTCAGTTCACATGTTGTAAGTGGGCGTGGCTCTAAATTAAACCTGGAGCCACTGCTGCCCACCTAGCACTCCCCGCCGTGGCCACTGTGCAATGCCGCAGGCTAGTGATTCTCAGACATCTCAGGTGAAGGACCAGGGATGTCTTTTTAAACTTGTTTCAGTTTCCTATCTGTCATAAAAATGAAATATTAGAAACGTGAAATGAAGACATAGACTTCTGTTATTAGATTCAAGAGACATAAAATTGCTCTGTCCATTTGCCCTAAAAGTTTCTAAAGACGGACTCAATTCCTGAACTTGAGTTTACCAACAGCAAAGAAGTCAGGGCCATCGCTACCAGCCCAAGGATTCTGCTTTGGGCCTCACTGCCCAGAGGCCCAGTATCTAAGGCCAGAAGGGAACAGCTGCCCTCCCCACGCTATGTCAGGACAGTCCTGAAGGAGAATGAGGAAGCTCTCCGCTGGGAAGAGAGCAGCCTGGGCTGCTGTGTCTTGCCACCTGTTCACCTCTCTGGCCCTTCCTGCTCAGCTGCTTGAGTAGACTGGTCAAAGGAACCTCTTGGTGGACTCTCCTACCATAGTCCCCATGTGCAGGTGAAAATTTTATTACATGGTTGCGGCCAGAGAAACGAAAGGTCACAGCTCTTTGTAATCATTATCTAGGCTCCCCTACCTGAACGCAGGCTTTAGCATAACTGGTTGGATTAGTGAAGCAGGCGGTCACCTCCAGCTGGCATGGCCTGGTGTGGCCTGGGCAGGGTGAGCTCATGGTTGACTCTGTGTTGCAGTTCTCCAAGGAGAGGCACATCATGGACAGGACCCCCGAGAAGCTGAAGAAGGAGCTGGAGGAGGAGCTGCTGCTGAGCAGCGAGGACCTGCGCAGCCATGCCTGGTACCACGGCCGCATCCCCCGACAGGTACCTGGTCTTGTCCCTTCCAGCACACACAGGGCTGCTCTCAGGCAACATACAGACTGATGATCTGCAGGGCCCCACTTCGAGGCCACACGGGAGGAAGCTCCTGTGTAACCAAAAACAGATACTCTAAAAATGGCTTCATTTAGACCCTTCTCTAAGAAGACCTTGGGAAGAGCTGAGGTCAAGAACCCAAAGCACACATCCACATGTTCAGGAAGTAGAGGGACAGCCAGCACTCCTGGGGTCTGCAAGCACAGAGCTGTGGGAGGCAGCAGCCACAGGGTCAGCAACCGGAAGAACTAGGAGGGCGGGGTATGGCCCAGGTAATTGAACTCTTGGCCAGCTGCCAGCAGCCTCAGACCATTTTGCAGCCCCTCCTTCTCAAGGCAGTGGCTTAGCTTCGGGAGGAGAGAGGGCGGTGGCCCAGACCAACAAGGCTGCCTCTGGCCCGGTGAGCTGGCAGTTATTCACACTCTCCATGGCTTCCCTGCTGGATCCCGTGACCAGAGGTGGGGAAGAAGGGGAATTAAACCCATGACCACAGACTCGTGGCCCAGAATATACTGTGCGATCGTCATTTGGGTGATTGCCATGAATAATGTTTTTTCATTTAATACTGTAAAAATTGAAAAATAGAGTAAGTCCGCAGAATTGAGGCATAGAATTTCCCTTGGGTTTTTATTGTAAACCTGACCTGGCCAATCATTAACCAAGGACAACATGACAGGAAATGTGTGGACAGGGGCTGGGGGGAAGGGCATCATGTCTTAAGTTTTTTTTTGTTTTTTGTTTTTTTTGAGACAGAGTCTTACTCTATCGCCCAGGCTGGAGTGCAATAACACGATCTCAGCTCACTGTAACCTCTGCCTCCTGGGTTCAAGCGATTCTCCTGCCTCAGCCTCTCCAGTAGCTGGGATTACAGGTGTCCACCACCACGCCCTGCTAATTTTTATATTTTTAGTAGAGACAGGGTTTCACCATGTTGGCCAGGCTGGTCTCGAACTCCTGACCTCAAGTGATCCACCCACCTCGGCCTCTCAAAGTGCTGGGATTATAGGCGTAAACCACTGCGCCCAGGCTTTTTTTTTTTTTTTTTTTAATGTATCAGATTTCTTGGCACAATCAAATAATTATTATTCTGACTTTTTTTTAAGTTTAAAATTGATTGTAGAAAATATACATAGCAAAAAGAAGGAAATTAAACTCATCCATAATTCTCCTCATAATTCTCCTGGGGATAACCATGATGAATACTTTTGTGTACAGACATCACCCCAGGCTTTTTGAAATCAAGTATGAGATCGTACTGCATATACTTTTTTGGTAGCCCATTCTACTCACTCACTGTGTCCTGGGAATTTTCACCCACTGTAGAATATTCTTCTGCACCAGACTATGTTGTATGTCTGTCCACGGTATGCATGCACCACAATTTATTGGACACGTAGAGTGTTTCTAATACTTTGACCAACATCCTTTATGATTGCTATGTTCATACCTACAATTATTTTCACAGGCTCAATTCTAAGAAATGAAATTTCTATGTGAAAACATTTTTAAGGCAAAGATGCAATTTTAAAGTAACCATGGTAGCCTACTCTTTTGAGCTAGCAGAAGTATGCTGTTGATCAAATATTGGAATGTCCCAGAAAAATTGTCAGAATTATAAAACTGATGACTATCACCACTGTCCGTCTCCTTATCATGGTCATCAAATTTGTTTATTACTAGCCATGAGTATTAATTTTCAGTGATAAATCGTTCCAAACTGGATAACTGAACACTATAACCATAACCATAATAACAAGTTATTGCTAACATTTTAGCCCCTTAAATCTTTATAGCCATTCCGTAGGTAATATCATCATTTGTGTTTTTCAGATGATGTAAGTGAGCCACAAAGAGATTATGTAATTTGTCCAGAGTCATACAGCTGAGCCAGGATGCAAACCCAGGTGGTCAGGCTACAGGAACAGCCAGGCTGTACCACATTATAAATTCTTCAGTTGCTATAAGCAGCAGCATCATGCTAGTTAACTATTTTTGAGCATCCACCGTGTTCCAGCGCTTGCATATGTTATGTATACAAATACATAACCCTCATAGTAACTGTAAGATGGACCCCAGCCTGACTTTGTTCCAGGCCTCCTAGCCAGTAATTGGTGTGTCCAGAATCCATACCCTAGTCCTGCATGCAGAGTCCTCCTCCCCATTGGCCAGGCCTGGAGAGGGGCATCTTAGGAGAGGGCCCCGAGGACGACTTCTGGACACCAACAAATACCTTCTTTCTCCTCACTCCACTTGTTGGGGAGGGAAAATCAGGCCTGCCAGGCACACGTTTTCTCATTTCTTATTTCCTGTTGCATTACGTCATTCAGGTCCGTATAAACATCATGTTCTTGTGACACCTCCCCAACCACCCTGTTTTACTGGACAGCCCTCATCCCCTCCCCAGCACTCCCTGCCTCCTTTCCTGGTTCACTTTTTCCCTGAGCTTACAACTGGCGTGCATAGCTGTTGGTTATTTATCCTCACTCAAACAGAAGCTCCCACCAAAACCAGGAGCTCCATGAGCTGGGCTCTTCGGTGCCGCTGTCACCACCGCATCCCCTGAGCCTGCAGTGGTTCTTGGCACGAGTAGGTGGTCAATGAACACAAGGTGAATGAATGATTGGATCTCCTATGAATTTGGTATTTGAAAAACTAAAGAACTGGCCCAAGAAGAGACATAGTAGCATTGTCTTCTGTTGGCCCAGAGAAGTGGGTAGCCATAAGCTTTTAGAAGGAATGTGAATTTGCCTTTCCTACCCCTCACTCACCTTTTTGTCCCAAAGGTGTCGGAAAACCTTGTGCAGCGAGATGGCGACTTCCTAGTTCGTGACTCTCTGTCCAGCCCTGGGAACTTTGTCCTGACCTGTCAGTGGAAGAACCTCGCTCAGCACTTCAAAATCAACCGGACGGTTCTGCGGCTCAGCGAGGCCTACAGCCGCGTGCAGTACCAGTTCGAGATGGAGAGCTTCGACTCCATCCCTGGCCTGGTGCGCTGCTACGTGGGCAACCGCCGGCCCATCTCCCAGCAGAGTGGCGCCATCATCTTCCAGCCCATCAACAGGACGGTGCCCCTGCGGTGCCTGGAGGAGCGTTATGGCATCTCCCCAGGCCAGGCCCGGGAGGGCAGCCTCACCGAGGGAAGGCCAGACGTGACCAAGAGGCTGAGCCTCACCATGGGTGGCGTCCAGGCCCGAGAGCAGAATTTGCCCAGGGGAAACCTCCTCAGGTAGGTCAGGGTCTCCTCCTCAGGACTATGAGGGGCGCCGGGGGTGCCCAAGGTTAGTTAGGCAGATGAAGAATTCATCATGGAACAGAGAAATAAAAGATGTTAATAGGAATGCTGACTGTTCGCGGAATAGCAGTCATGAGGCAGTGCACGATCAGCTCCTAGCCGAGCAGGGCCAGCAATGAATGGTACAGGAGCTGAGGAAGGATTGTGGGGGCACTTACAGGGGAGACCTTGTGAAGGGGGTAGGCTTAGGCTGGTCTGATGACTGGGGGAAATTTGGATAGATGCTGTAAAAGGCAGGGGGTGTTCCAGGTGGGAGGCACAGCATGGGCATAAGTGTGGGGACAGAAAATGCCACGAAGAGCTTGCAGTGAGTGTGCTGATGGGGCTGGAACAAAGGGTCTGTGCAAGGGACCTGTAGCAGTCGGCTTAGGGAGGTAGCCCCAGCCATATCATGGGGGCCTTAATGCCAGGTGCAGGGCTTTGAGGGAGCTGCACAGATTCAGCATAGTGAACACGGTGTCCTAAGAATAGAAATGGACAGCAATGTACTGGGGGCGAGGAGTGAGACAGGAACAGGAAACCCAGTTACTGAGTCATGGAGGGCCCTGGCTGCAGGAGTGGAGCGAAGGGAGAGTTGAGAGATGCAGGAGCCTGGCCTCCCAGGACTCTTCTGCACGTGGTAGAGTCAGAGGAGGGCACATTGGAGACCACAGGAGTGACCAGGAGGAAGGGCACTGTGGAGGATAAAACACACTTTTTCGTTTTTTTTTTTTTGAGACGGAGTCTCGCTAGGTCGCCCAGGCTGGAGTGCAGTGGCCGGATCTCAGCTCACTGCAAGCTCCGCCTTCCGGGTTTACGCCATTCTCCTGCCTCAGCCTCCCGAGTAGCTGGGACTACAGGCGCCCGCCACCTCGCCCGGCTAGTTTTTTGTATTTTTAGTAGAGACGGGGTTTCACCGTGTTAGCCAGGATGGTCTCGATCTGACCTCGTGATCCGCCCGTCTCGGCCTCCCAAAGTGCTGGGATTACAGGCTTGAGCCACCGCACCTGGCCAAAACACACTTTTTCATCTGAGCTGGAAGATGTGGTTTTGTTGAGTGCCAGAGTCCAGCAGCAGTTTTGGGGTCCAGGCGATGAGTTAGGGCTGAAAACTTAAATTAGGGCTTGGTCCACATGGAAAGGGTGGTTCACTTGATGAGAACAGATGAGATGTCTAAGATAGGAGATGCAGAGAGCATGGGGCTGTATTCTGAATCGCAGGGAATGGGGGAAGAGAAGGATTCGGGGCACTTGGTGGAAAATCAGGGCTTCAAATCAGGCCTCCCTGATCCTAGGCACCCAGCTGTCAAATGTCAGCGATGGTGGGCTGCATTTGTATAGGGCTGATCTTTCATGGAGCTCAGAGTCTTTGTGCATATTATCTAAAAGCACTGGGAAAGGAAACGAGAGAAAAGGCAGGCATAAGAACACAGATCCAGTCCAGCCCCTCAGTCACACAGCAGCCTGAGCCGTCTCCCAGCTTCTAATCTTATGCACGTAAACCAACATGTTTTATTCTACTCACTGGTTTTCTTTTTGGTCCATGAGGAAATGTCACAAACTGTCATTTCTATACTGCAAAACTTCGGGAGGAAAATACAGGACTCTGTGTGGAATGCAGATGACAGCTGTGTGCTGCATGGAGGCTCTGGCACATGCTAGTCAGCATCTGGCTGGGGACCTGGTAGCCAGGCACAAATGCTGGTTCCACACTGGGCAACTGTTCAACCATAGGCAAGCGACTTGACCTTCCTGGGCCTCACCTTCTTTATCTGGAAAGATGGAGCTTGTGAGGTGTACATGATTTAATATATGCAAAGTGCTCAGAACAGTGCAGGCACATAGGAGATGCTAGGGAAATGCTCGTGATAATTATTATCTGGAGGGGAGCAGAATGTCAGACTCAGACCCAGCACAGTGGCTCACAACTGTAATCCCAGCACTTTGGGAGAATAAGGTGGGCAGATTGCCTGAGCTCCGGAGTTCGAGACCAGCTTGGGCCACATGGCATAACCCTGTCTCTACAAAAAATATGAAAATTAATATAAGGAGTTCAAACAACTCTATAGGAAAAAATCTAATAATCTGATTTTAAAAATGGGCAAAAGATTTGCTCTTTTGAGAAATGGGTATTTCTCAAAAGAAGACATACAAATGGGCTGGGCACGGTGGCTCACGCCTGTAATCCCAGCACTTCAGGAGGCTGAGGCAGGTGGATTACCTGAGGTCAGGAGTTCAAGACCAACCTGGCCAACATGGAGAAACTCCATCTCTACTAAAAATGCAAAAATTAGCCAGGTGTGGTGGTGCATGCCTGTAGTCCCAGCTATTAGGGAGGAGAATTGCTTGAACTCAGGAGGCAGTGAGCCGAGATCATGCCGCTGCAGTGGCAAACAGGCATATGAAAAGGTGCTCAACGTGGTCATCAGAGAAATGTAAATCAAAACTATAACGGATATCACCTTACCCCAGTTAAACAGGCCTATATCCAAAAGACGGGTAATAACAAATGCTGGTGAGGATTGTGGAGAAAAGGGAACCGTCTTACACTGTTGGTGGGAATGTAAATTAGTACAGCCACCATGGAGAACAGTTTGGAGGTTCCTCAGAAAACTAAAAATTGAGCTACTATATGATCCAGCAATCCCACTGCTGGGTATATACCCAGAAGAGTGGAAATCAAAGAGATATATCAAAGAGATAACCTGCACTATGTTTGTTGCAGCACTGTTTACAATAGCTCAGATTGGGAAGCAGCCTAAGTGTCCATCAACAGCTGAACAGATAAAGGAAATGTGCGTATCCACAGTGGAGTACTATTCAGCCATAAAAAAATGAGATCCTGTCATTTGCAACCACATGGATGGAATTGGAGATCATTATGTTAAGTGAAATAAGCCAGGCACAGAAAGACAAACATCACATGTTCTCTCTTATCTGTGGGATCAAAAAGTCAAAACAATTGAATTCTTGGACACAGAGAGTAGAAGTATGGTGGGCCGGATGCGGTGGCTCACACCTGTAATCCCAGCAGTTTGGGAGGCCGAGGCGGGTGGATCATGAGGTCAGGAGTTCGAGACCAGCCTGGCCAACATGGTAAAACCCCATCTGTACTAAAAATACAAAAATTAGCTGGGCATGGTGGTGCGTGCCTGTAATCCCAGCTACTCAGGAGGCTGAGGCAGGAGAACTGCTTGAACCAGAACCTGGGAGGCAGAGGTTGCGGTGAGCCAAGACCACGCCATTGCACTCCAGCCTGGGCAACAAGAGTGAAACTGTCTCAAAAAAAAAAAAAAAAAAAAAAAAAAGGATGGTTAGCAGAGCCTGGGAAGAGTAGTAGTGGGTAGGGAGTCAGGGGTGGGAGGGAGGTGGGGATGGTTAATGGGTACAAAAAAATTTGGAAAGAATCAGACCTATTTGATAACACAATAGGGTGACTATAGTCAAAACAACTTAATTATATATTTTAAAATAAAGAGTGTAATTGGATTGTTTGTAACTCAAAGGATAAATGCTTGAGGGTGTGGATACCCCATTCGCCATGATGTGCTTATTTCACATTGAATGCCTGTATCAAAAGATCTCATGTACTCCAGAAATATATACACCTATGTATCCACAAAGTTGTTTTAAATATAAAAATTAGATGGGCATGGTGGTATGTGCCTGTGGTCCCAGCTATTTGAGAGGCTGAGGTGGGAGGATTGCTTGAGCCTGGGAGGTTGAAGTTGCGGTGAGCCATGACCATGTCACTACACTGCAGCCTGGGCAACAGAGCGAGACCCTGTCTCAAAACAAACAAAAAATCAGGGCAATTGCAAGGAGGGAGGCAAGATCTGATATTTAGAAATCCTCCTTTTCATAGTAATAGGATTGGACTTGAGATCCCCTACAGTGTTACAAGGGGTACGTTTTCTTCTCTTTCCTTTGGGAGGGATTGGCTGCTGAATGGTTGAAACAGGGAATTAATGTCATGCACAGAGTGGGAGTGTATTTGGCAAGATAACAGAACCACTGCTGTGGGGAAGGCCTTCTAGTTGGCCCTGAATGAGCCTAGTTTAAAAACTTTCTAAGATAAGAAATGAAAAAAAGACTAAGAAAGTCTCTAAGTCAACAAGTCAGGCCTAATAGAGCCACTTTTCTGTGTGCCCTTTGGAATGCAGATCCTCCTAGAACTTGTCACCACTCTGTACAGGCAGCACGCCCAGAAATGTTTAAGTGGGAGGAGGGGAGAAGATGGCCTATGGCCTGCTGCCCTGCCCCAAGGTCCTTCAGTGGCTGGCTCCCTTATGCAGCTCTGGCCAGGTGCCACCTGCCCTGACGTGGGTCCTGCTAGTTGGCTGGCTGGTGGCCTGCCCTGGGCAAAGGTGTGTGTTCACAGGCAGGTTGCATTCCAAGCCCTGCCGTTCTGGCACCTGGAGTCCAGCCGCAGTGGTCACTACTTCAATATCACTTCTCAGGAGTCATTTCCTTTTGTAATCTGCCCTCGGTCTTGCCTTATCTTCGAAAGGTTGCTGGAATTTCCCTGTTGCTCGGAGTTTGGGGGTGTTTTGATTTGTTTTTTCTTTGGTGCTTGTAAAGGTAGGAAAGAACTTCATGATTTCTGTAACATAAGAATGTTTTGTGCTTATGGGAAGGCCAATTAGAGTTCATGACAACTTGGCTGGTGCAGTGCCTCCGTCTCTAGCTAGGGAGATTCTGGTGCTTGGTGCTGGAAAAATTCCCAATTTGAGTTGGAAAGGGACAGAAGGAATAACAGCGAGTGTGTTGAAAGTTACCTTCCACCTTTTCCTTGTGTGGTTACGCAGCGTGCCTCCCAACTGCTGCTTGGTGACCATGGCGGTGCCTTTCCCAGCTCAGCAGGAGGAGGCTGTGTGGGGGGTCCCCCCAGAGCAGCCAGGAGGTTGGGGATGGCAGCCTCCCCAGGCAGTCCTGCAGGTTATTTGGGGGATGCTGAGATTTGCACCAAAATGGAAGTTTCCCCACAGCTTCCTTCCTAACTGGAACACTGTGGAGCATGTGGAAAATGCATGTTAGTTAGGCAAGCCATTCCCTCCGGGCCTGTAAGTAATTTTGGGCTCTGTTAAAAGTCCACATTCCAGTTCATCAGATTTTCCCGGGGAGTATCGTAAAACTTTTACCCTACTCTGTTCAACAGGATGGAACGGCCCAGGGGAGGCATCCTAGGACTTAGCTGCATTGGTCATGGGGACAGGGGGATGGAGCACACGCAGTCATATATTAATCACCCCATCAGTAATTTGTTTCTCCAGCAGACATTCCTATACTTTTAGGGTATGCTGTAGCACTCTCGTTCCGAGCAGTTTTCTGTTTTTTTTTTTTGTTTAAGTTCCCATGGCATTGCCTAAAGGTTTTAGTTTACACTTTAATACATGTTTCCGTCCTATTTGTCTTTTGCTTCAGAAACAAAGAAAAGAGTGGTAGCCAGCCAGCCTGCCTGGATCACATGCAGGACAGAAGAGCCTTGTCCCTCAAAGCCCACCAGTCAGAGAGCTACCTGCCGATTGGTATGTTTCGGGGAATTTTCAGGGAGAACGTCATTGTGACCCTGGTTTCCTTCAAGCTGTTACCCTGCCCCATCTAGTCATCTCATTTGAAACCGACACTTGCCTCAGCTTGCAGCCTGAAGGGGAATGGGTTTGCAGAATTATATCCAGCTGGGAAGCGCTGAGCTAGACACTGTATGCCAGCTTTTAGGCCTAGTAGCAAGCCTTCAGAGTAGGCATGATTATTGCCATTTGACAGCTGAGGAAACTGAGGCACAGACAGGTTAAGTAACTTGTCCAGAATCACCCAGCATTTGAACCCAGGTTTTCTGATTCAAGCCCATTTGAAAACTGGTAGACTTCATGACAAATGAGCCTACTCCCTTTTCCCGGGTGGGTGGGTGGATCCTGGGGCTTTTGGCAGAACAGCTGTCCAGGCCAACTCCCCTTCCTCTCCATTCTGCTTTCAAGGCCGGAAGAGGGATAAGGTATGGGGTGTGGGGAGACCTACCAAGCAGTTACATTTGTAGGACGGGGGGTTGTTTTTCATCATTTTCATAACTGACTTTCCCTGGGACCACAAAGGGATTTTCCTAATACCCCTGCATAAACTACTTCCATGTGGGTTACCCCAATGCCTTTTCTCCCTTCCCTGTCTCCAGCTCTCCCTTGGAAGCTGGCTGGGATCCATCCTTTGACAGTGGCGTTTTAGGTGGCTAACAACTTCTGTTTCTTAGGGCAAGATTACATTATTCGTGCCCTCCTCACTCGTATACTTTATCATTCTGACTGTCCAAGCCTTCTATGACCATACAACAACGTTTGTAGCCCAGGTGTCAGCAGTCCCCGGGATTCCAAATTGTACCCAGGAGTGTGGGATGGGGCCAGCCCAGCCCAGCCCTCACAACGCTGTAGACTCCGTGAGATTGGGCGTGGGACAGTCACACTGACTTTTCTTTTGGAAATGAAAATGAAAATTGAAACCCACGGGCATGAACGGAGGGCCGGGCCGCCGCCGCTCTGGTTCTGTTTGTTTTATATTCTCCACACAGATGAGCTTTCTCTGACCTTTTCTTATCCCCCACAGGCTGCAAGCTGCCACCTCAGTCCTCAGGTGTGGACACAAGCCCCTGCCCAAACTCCTCACCCGTGTTCAGGACGGGAAGCGAGCCCGCCCTGAGCCCAGCAGTTGTTCGGAGGGTCTCCTCGGACGCCAGGGCTGGGGAGGCGCTGAGGGGATCAGACAGTCAACTGTGCCCTAAGCCGCCTCCTAAGCCCTGCAAGGTGCCGTTCCTCAAGGCTCCCTCATCTCCCTCTGCCTGGCTCAACTCAGAGGCCAACTACTGTGAACTGAACCCAGCGTTTGCCACAGGCTGCGGCAGGGGAGCAAAGCTACCTTTATGTGCCCAGGGAAGCCCCACAGAACTGCTCACAGCCAAGCAGAATGGGGCACTAGGTCCCCGGAACTCTGGCATCAACTACTTGATCCTTGATGATGATGACAGGGAAAGACCTTGGGAACCTGCGGCAGCTCAGACGGAGAAGGGGCAGTGGGACAAGGGCGAGTTTGTGGCGCCCCTCCTGGAGACTGTCTCCTCCTTCAGGCCCAATGACTTTGAGTCCAAGTTCCTTCCCCCTGAGAATAAGCCCCTGGAAACAGCAATGTTGAAACGTGCAAAGGAACTGTTCACCAACAACGACCCCAAGGTCATCGCTCAGCACATACTGAGCATGGACTGCAGGGTAAGAGCTGGGGGTCCTGGTGCTGTTCTGGCTTTTCAAGGTTTGGTAAGAGCTGGTAGTCCCGGTGCTCCTCTGGCTTTTGTAGGTTTGGAAGGAGAGTATCCGTCTGGCCTCACTCTGCCTCACCCATTAAGTGCTTTGCCCATAGGAAAGTCCGAAGATAACACCAGCATGGGAATTTATTTAAGGGGTGGGAACCACAAGCTGGGACAACCTTTGCCCAAGCAGGAAGCTTATAAAATTCATCTTAGACAGAGGGATGGCAGGCTGCTGCCATGGGTGGGGGCCGCCCTCTTCTCCCACCCATCCCTGCTGGCGTCAGCAGCTGCAACAGAATTCTTCTCACACCTGGTGCTTATTTAAAAACTACCCCCTTGCCGGGCGCGGTGGCTCACGCCTGTAATCCCAGCACTTTGGGAGGCCGAGGCGGGAGGATCACGAGGTCAGGAGATCGGGACCATCCTGGCTAACACGGTGAAACCCCGTCTCTACTAAAAATACAAAAAATTAGCCGGGCAAGGTGGCGGGCGCCTGTAGTCCCAGCTACTTGGAGGCTGAGGCAGGAGAATGGCAGGAACCCGGGAGGCGGAGCTTGCAGTGAGCCGAGATGGTTTCACTGCACTCCAGCCTGGGCGACAAAGCGAGACTCCGTCTCAAAAAAAAAACTACCCCCTTGCCTCAGCTCCATCAGAACTGGTAAAGCCAAAGCTATAGGAGAGTAGACTGTAGATGAAAATGTAGTTTCTGGAGTAGCAGACCTTGGTTATTTTTATTACATTATACTTATGCATTACATAATTATTACTAAAATGATCTTTAGTATAAACATCTTTAAAGCTACGTTTTAAAAATAATCCTTCCTCAATTTAGAAAAATTCTAAAATGGCCGGGCATGGGGGCTGATGCCTGTAATCCCAGCACTTGGGGAGGCCAAGGTGGTGGATCACCTGAGGTCAGGAGTTCAAGACCAGCTTGACCAACATGGAGAAACCCCATGTCTACTAAAAATACAAAATTAGCTGGGCGTGGTGGTGCATGCCTGTAATCCCAGTAACTCTGAAGCTGAGGCAGGAGAATTGCTTGAACCCGGGAGACAGAGGTTGTGGTGAGCCGAGGTCGCACTGTTGCACTCCAGCCTGGGCAACAAGAGCAAAACCCTGTCTCAAAAAGAAAAGAATTCTAAAATACAGATTAAAAGATAAAATTAAAATCACACCAAATCCAGTTTCCTGGAGATCACCATTGTCAGCATTTGGTTTATGCAAAAACATTATTTTTTTCTCTGTAAATGTATAGGTGTAAATAATTGCATGCATAATATCTATTTGCCGCAGAAATGGCACAGGTCTCTACACACTATTCCAAACCCTGAACCTTTCATTGATCAAGGTGACTGTCTTTCCACGTGATTAAATATTTACACTGTCACCTTTTTTTTTTTTTTTTTTTTTGAGACAGAGTCTTGCTCTGTCGCCCAGGCTGTGGTGCAGTGGCTGGATCTCAGCTCACTGCAAGCTCCGCCTCCCGGGTTTACGCCATTCTCCTGCCTCAGCCTCCCGAGTAGCTGGGACTACAGGTGCCCGCCACCTCGCCCGGCTAGTTTTTTGTATTTTTTAGTAGAGACGGGGTTTCACCGTGTTAGCCAGGGTGGTCTCGATCTCCTGACCTCGTGATCCGCCTGTCTCGGCCTCCCAAAGTGCTGGGATTACAGGCTTGAGCCACCGCACCCGGCCTTTTTTTTTTTTTTTTTTTGAGACAGGGTCTCACTCTGTCACTCAGGCTGGAATGCAGAGGTGCGTTCGCAGCTCATGGCAGCCTTTGCTTCCCGGGCTCAAGTGATCCTCCTGAGTAGCCGGGACCACAGGTGCATGCCACCACACCTGGTTAACTTTGTATTTTTTGTAGAGATAGGGTTTTGCCATGTTGCTCAGGCTGGTCTTGAACTCCTGAGCTCAAGTGATCTGCCTGCCTCGGCCTCTCAAAGTGCTGGGATTACAGATGTGAGCCACCGCGCCCAGCCCATCACCATTTTTTTGCAGGAAACATTTATTTTACATGTGAGTGACTTTTGTCCATAGGTGGTCCCAAAGCAACCACATCCTGAAGAGAGATTAAGTCACTTTTTCGGATCTGTGGGGATTCGTTTGAGGCCCTTCAGTGGCTAGCAAAATCCACAGAAGCTTGCATTCCTTATATAAAATGGAATAGTATTTGCATATAACCTATGCAATCCTCCTGTATACTTTAAACCATCTCTAGATTACTTATAACACCTAATACAATATACATGCTTTGTAAATAGCCATTATACTGCGTTGTTTAGCAAATAATGACAAGGAAAAAAGTCTACATGTTTCATACCAATGCAGCTTTTTTTTTTTCCTGAATATTTTTGATCCTCCTTTGGTTGAATCTACTGTTGCAGAAGCCACGTATAAGGAGGGCTGACTGTATTCTAGACACCAGGTGCTGTTTCAGGCAACGGTGGGCTCGGTCCACCTTTTCATATAAAGAGGCTGGTTCCTGGGCATTTGAAGCCCTTTTTTATTCGTAGTTCAGTGAAGTCAATTAGCCTCAGATGTCAGGGCTTATTTAGGAACGGGGTTTTCCTACCTATGTGTTGAATCATGGCAAGAAGTCCAGTCTCAGCGCACTCCTGCAGGAGTGCCAAAGTTGATGGAGGGCTCCCCCAAATAGGCTTGAGGAACTTTAGGCAGCTGCTGGCCATCCTGGAGTAAACAAGGCCCTTGCTGACAACAGAACTTGAGGGATGACTCAGAAACCAGAGTAACTCATTGCCCAGGCCTAGGAGGTGGGGCTGAGGGTGCACTTCTGCTGGGCAGGCCCTGAGAAGAGAGCCAGGGCTGCACTGGAAGAACAAGCGCCTGCTGCACTTTTGGCCGGATGACCTCGGGCAGTGCTCCCAGGTAGTCACGCAATTTGCGGAGTTAGCAGAGTTATCTAGACCTCACTTCAAAGCGAGCTTAACCTGTTTGGGAGGTAAGAGTAGTGAGGATTTCTGTTCTTGTCAGGCACACTGGGCCCTGGATCTGAGAGCAGAACCATGTCAGCGGGCCAGGAGGGAGACTCTGGCCTGGTATGAACCTGCGTGGGTTCTCCATGGAGGAAGCTCCTTGTAGAAACAGGCCTGGGTTTACAGAACAGCCCAATTCCCAGGGGAATGAATGCTTCCTGTGACTCTGGGCAGGGCTTAATGATCCTCTAGGTGGAGGAGAGATGCCTGCCTGCCTGCCCACCTGCCCTTGGCAGGAGGTCTGGGACCTGCCCACTACCTTTGGTAGCCATGAAACTAGACTCCGAGGATGGTCTCAACTGAAGAATGCAGTCCCCCTGGCTTGCTGTGGCACGTTTTGTCCTCCTAGTGGGGCCTCACTCCCATGTCTGCCTGCAGGCACCCCTGGACAAGGGGGCTGGATGGGCTCCCCAGGCAGCGAGCAGGAGCCAGCCTGGATTCTGTCCAACCAGCCCCAGGGCAGGGCCATGTTGAAACTTCCTTCTTCCCTGTCTCTCAAGAGCAGACCACGATTTCCATATTATCTTCTGGAACCACTGACTTCCAAGCAGACACAATCAGCATCTCTAAGAGGGAAATACACAATCTGTTGTTTCCCACCCCAGATGCAGTGGCAGCCCAGACGGGGCCACCCGGAAGCTGAGAGCAGGCTCTGGCTAGCATCTGGGTCCCGCGTGCTGGTTCCCAGCCATGAGGGCAGATGCCCAGATAGGCCATCAGGACAGTGGGTGGTCCTAAGAGCCCTCCAGGCTCCCTGCCCTGCTGTGTCCATGCCCCCAACCCCCAAGGGCCTGGTTAGGAGCCACTGAGCCTCTCCCACCATGCACAAGGTCTTTGCCTGTAGCTAGAAGTGAGGTCCAGTAGTGAAGTGCTTGGCCCAACTGAGCCTGAATCCTGCCTCTGCCACATCAGCTGAACAGCCTCCCTTTCTCTGCCTGTCTGTAAGGAATACAGCTACCCAGGTGGTTGGCGAGGACTAAATGAGATACTAATATAGTAAAAGCCCTGGGCACCTTGCCTAGCCCACAGTGAGCACGATGTGTTTATCCGGGTTATATATTCAGCCTTGACTGAGCGCCTCCTGTGTGCCAGGGCAGCTTGTGGTCTCTGTTCTTGGAGCACCTGCTATTTGGTGGGGGTGGGCTGGGGAGGGACAGTGATGCAGGACCTTGAACCATGACCCAGGTGGGAAACGCCCTGCTGGGGAAGGCACAGGAGCTGTGGGGCCTCTGGGCAGGGCCTTGAACGGGGAGTGGGGTGTGGAGATGGGGCGGGGATGTCCAAGATGAGTTTGGAAGGCTGTGTCATTGGCCAGATGAACACCAAAAGCATCTTGCAGATGGCAGGCAACGCACACGCGCAGAGACTCAGTTGTCAAAAGCCATGGAGAGCGGGGTAGGTTTGCAGCAGATTTGTTCTGTGTGGGTAGAAGAAGATGGAGTTGGGGTGGGTTGTGGGAGGGCTTCACAGGTCTTTCCTTCAATGTTTTTAAGTCTCTGCTTCTGCTTCCTGCCTTCAAGGCACTTTACAGTTGATTTGGGTGCAGATCTGATCCTCTATGCCCAGGGCAACAGAACCAGCAAATGGAGCCAGGCAATCTCATGGCGTTTTAGAAAGGCCCTTGTGGCTGGGAGGAGGGCTGGGCCGGGCCCCCATCGGGGTCTCCTGGGTCCGTGCAGCAGCCTCCAAGACAGTGGAAGAAGTAGCAATGGGTGGAGTCCAGAGGTGGAGCAGAGTAGACCAGCTAAGATTTGGAGGGCAGAGGGAGGCCTCGTCGGGGGTGCTTCTGCTACCCTGCCCTGTGGAGTCGGCTCACAGTAAATGCTCTAGATGTGGTTGTCCTTCCTTTGTGTCTGTGAGCTGCACAACCTTGGGCATTTGTCAGGGAACCTAATCCAGGCCCTGCGGTATGAGCTTGGGATCCCCTCGGCCCTCAGGCAAGCAGGTGTGGCTACAGGGAAGTGACCTAGGCATGGCATATATATGCTGAAGAAACGCAGGCTGGAGAGCAGGGGCCGCCGCCTGTCTGCCAGGTTTTCTAGAGCAAAACTGAATCAATCACAGGCCTTTCAATCTCGCCACCCAGAGCGTGGGAGACACCCCTCAGAAGTACAGCGTTTGGGACGTCTACCAGAGGGCAGCTGTCTAAATAAGCGAGGAAGTGTGCATGGCATGCGTCTGGGCTGCCTTGCCAAGGTCAAGGTGTAAATCGGTTTCCCAAGATCTGGCCAGAATTCTTCCCCTTTCCACATGGCTGATGATTCACAACTTGTATTTTCAGGTAGCTTTTGGGAGTTCTAAAGTTATCTGAATCCTTTGCAGAGTCCTTGAGAAAGGTGAATTTAGCAGTTATGTTAGAAAAGGGGAAACTGAGGCCCAGAGAGCACAGGTAGGAGCACAGTAGGAATTCCGCATCCTGTCCTGGCGTCTGCCACTGGAGAGCTCATCCACAGGGTCATCCCCTCAGGGTTGACAGTAGTTCAGCCTCAGAAGTTATAGGGCAGGGTTAGTAATACCACCTAAATGTCCAGATGTGTTTCGATAGCTTGGGGTAATTAAGGTTGAGGACAGGTGTACCAGATCAAGGAGAGGAGCCGTCCTATGCCTGCCGTGTGTTCAGGTGGCTAGACTTGTTGTTGCAGCTGTTAGTTCCACTCTTAGTACATCACTGTGCTGTGAGGTATCATTAGCCGCCATTTAATTTTTCTTTTGTTTTTAGACAGTGTCTTGCTCTGTCACCCAGGCTGAAGTGCAGTGGCATGATCATAGCTCACTGTAACCTCAAACTCCTGTGCTAAGTGATCCTCCTGTCTTAGTGTCCCAAGTAGCTAGGACTGCAGGCGCACACCACCATGCCTGGCTAAATCTTAATTTTTTGTAAAGATGGGGTCTCGCTATGTTGCTCAGCTGGTCTCAAACTCCTGTCCTCAAGCAATCCCCCCACCTCGGCCTCCCGAAGCACTGGGATTACAGGCATAAGCCACCGTGCCTGGCCTGTTGGCCCCATTTTAGAGACACACTGGCTCGGTTGTAACTCTTCTTCGTGACATTGTAATAACTAATACCTGATTCTAATAAACTGAGATTACATACTAGAATGGCGATGGGTTGAGAGCTGTCTGGGACAAAGATTTTAAGAAAAGCCTCTCAGGAGAAAGAAGTGTGTTTGAGATCTCAGGTTTCCAATCACGGTACACATTTTTAATAGTTTCCAGACATATAGAGCATTTACTGAGCCCAGGAGAAGCGTAATTAAGGGTAATAGCAGCCAGCTGTGGCTGTTAAGTGAGAACATGAATGGCAAAGCCCACAGCAGAGAGGCTCTTGGATGAGATTCCGCTTTTCCACTGCAGGGGATCGGTCGGCTCTGAACACATGCAGCCCTGCTGTTGGCAGCAAAACGTCACAGCAGGATCCGGCCTGTGTCAGACAAAAGCTTAGAGAACTAAACTGTTCTCTGGCTGGGCAGAAACACTTAACAAATCTGTGGATCTGCAGAGTGGCGTCGGCATCTCCCACCAGTCTTTCTTTTCCCCCTAAGTTTTATACTCTTCTATGTGTATTAAAACACCCTAAACATCATATAAGAACAGCAGTCTCAGTGGTTGCTTATAAAGAAATGCAACACATAAAGTGTGTCCACGCCATTCTAGTACAGTGTGTTTCCTCTCATATGCGGAATTCGTGATCAGGCAAGCCCACTTCCTGATCCAGTGTATTTCACCTTTGGCTCTTGACAGGTTGCTAGGATACTTGAAGTCTCTGAAGAGATGAGGAGAAACATGGGGGTGAGCTCAGGCCTGGAACTCATTACCTTGCCTCACGGACACCAGCTGCGCCTGGACATCATTGAAAGGTGAGCAGTGCTGTCCTCTGCACTTCCGACCCTCCCAGCTCCTTGCAGGCATCAGAGCAGCAGGTTTTAGAACAGGGACAGGCTCAGCACCAGCCTAGCCCTGGGGTAGCAGCGCTTCAGGGCGCATGGCCTACAGCGACTCTTCCCAGAAGCCTGAGCTTGAGAACCCTGGGGTTGCACAGAGACAGCACAACTCAGGAACAAAGAACGTGTTCCTGTCCCTGCTCCTGGAGGCGTGGATGGAGAGAACAGAGGCCTGAAGCCAGTGACTCAACTGGCCTGTGCGAGCAGGAGTCACAGATCCTGCAGCCTGGGGCAGAGCTGGGGCCCCAGCACGGTGGAGTCTCCTGCCCAGCAAGCTGCGCCTTTGTGTCTTTGGGAGTTAAGATTGCTTGAGGAATCAGGAGGAGTTTGTGGGAAAGGCTGGGAAGAGCAGAGTCTAGACAGTGTTTTCTTTGAGGGGTGGACAAATAGGGTCAGAGGTCGGGGATGACGGCACTGGCCCGGGGCCTCCGAGGCATCCCTCCCCTCTTCTCATGAAAAGCCGGGGCCCTGGGTGTCCATTGAAATGGAGTGTTTAGGAATTAGAAAGCCACCAACAATGAGGTATGTTTTTAAGAAAAGCACTAGACTAGATGTCCGTATTACCACAAAAGCTGGCCTTTTTGACACATTTTTTTAAAGTTGATTTGGGCAGGACTGTCTTGTTAAGTTTTCTGTCTGTCCAGCCCATGTCCTAGTTGCCATGACTGACTGCCCATGGCTTTCCATGAAGTTCCAGATCACAGCGCTGTCCAGACAGCTTTCTGTGGTAACAGACACGTCCTGCACTGACCATTACAGTAGCCACCAGCCCCACACATCACTCTCGGGCACCTGCAATGTGACTGATGATTGAAGGATGACTTTTTTTTAGTTAGAATTTACTGTTCTCAGGGTAAAGAGCCACCTCTGGGGGGGTGGATGTCGCTGCGTTGGAGTTTCCTCGGCTGTACAGCAGATAAGATGACTCCCATGCTGCTGCTGTTTTGGTCTCGCAGCCGTGGTACATCCCATGGAAACTACCGAGAACGCTGAATTGCAGCCGTGTGGGAGGACGGAGGTGAAGAAGTGGGGCCATGCGGACTTTGTTCGGGAATGCCCATTGCTTAGGCCTTTGGGGAATTCTAGATCCCACTTCTGAATTTCCCTGCTCTTCCTGAGACTTTTCTAGGTTCCAGCCTCTCTCCGGGTGTCCCCTTTTTCCCTCCTGCCCCAGGGGCCTGGCCTCCCAGCTCCGCTAGCTTCCGTTCTATCAGCAGAGGGGAGCTGTGCCACCACACTTGGCCGTTTCTTCCATGAGACATTTCAGCCTGAAACCCCCCAGCTTCCAGGCCTCATGAATCTGAGCCCTGTTTTCTTAGTATCAGTCAGGGTGCTGGGACAGGCTGAGGGCAACAGGTTTGTTTGGGGCTTCTCTCTTGGCTGTTTTCTGATTTTCTACTTTATTTCTCTTTTCTCCTGACTGCCTCTTGCCTGGGGTCTTGCTTCTTAGCTTGTTTCTTGTGACCTGTGGGATCTTCTTTTAAGAGCCTGGGGAGTAGTTTTATTAATTACAATGTGTTTATTAAATAAAGGCCAAGGTTATAGAGGTCCTGATGTGTCACATGACATCACCTTCTTGCATTTGAGAATCAAATACAAAACCACCCTTTATTTTTAATTTACCACCTCACCCATTCCAGGCATACTGCTCTGGAAGTGTCCTTCATGTGACATCTGAATGCCTCCTCTTGCCAACCACAGGAGCTTTTGCTGCAGATTTGCCAGCCCGAGTTGTTTTTCCCACAGTCGGTGTATCCAGGAGGTTTCAGGCAAATGTTGGTTGAGTGAATGGATATAACCATTCAGTTAACCATTGATGTAACACTAGAGGGCCATTAAAACATAGGGGGAGAAAACACTGAATAAAGAATCAATGGAATGCAGCATGGGAAGTGAGTTTATAGTTAAAAGCAACATCTAAAATGTTCTGTCAATGTTAATATTTTGCAAATGGATAACAACACTCTTCCAAAAATGTATCAGATAACAGCTGGGCATGGTGACTCATGCCTATAATCCCAGCACTTTGGGAGGCCAAGGGAGGTAGATCACTTGAGCCCAGGAATTCGAGACCAGCCAGGCAACATGGCAAAACCCTGTTTCTACAGAAAACACAAAAATTAGCTGGGCATGGTGGCATATGCCTGTGGTCCCAGCTACTTGAGAGGCTGAGGCAGGAGGATCCCTTGAGCTAGGGAGGTCAAGGCTGCAGTGAGCCGTGATCACACCACTGCACTCCAGCCTGGGCAACAGAGCAAAACCCTGTCTCAGAAAAAAACAAATAATAAAAATATATTTTAGGTCTATTTTTGGATCCATTAATTGAGAAAGACAAATCCGGAAAAGGAGATAAATGGAGAAAAGAGGAAAGAGACGGAGACAAAGAGGCAAAATGGACCAAGACACAGAGGGAGAGGCATGCAGAGACAGCGCTAGTAACAACTGCTATTTATTAGGCGCCTGCCAGTGCCAGGCACTTTCGTTATTATTCTTTTTGTTTTGAGATAGTCTCTCTAGTTACCCAGGCGGGAGTGCCGTGGCCCGATCTCTGCTCACTACAACCTCCGCCTCCTGGGTTCAAGCCATTCTCATTCCTCAGCCACTCGAGTAGCTGCAACTACAGGCATGTGCCACCACGCCTGGCTAATTTTTGTATTTTTAGTAGAGATGGGGTTTCACCCATGTTGCCAAGGCTGGTCTCGGACTCCTGGGCTCAAGCATTCTGCCTGCCTCGGCCTCCCAAAGTGCTGGGATTACAGGCCTGAGACCTGGCTCACTTTAATTATTTTCACTCCCATACACAGTCTCTCTTTCTCACAACCCTTGCTCCCATTTTACAGATGAAGAACCTGAGGGGTGGAGCAGTTAGGTACCAGCCTAAGCTTACACTGCAAGTGAGCCCCATACATGCATATGTGTGCAAACACACTTGGAGGCAGAGCTCATTACCTATTCAACAAACATTAGAGAACTCAGTGATGCTAAGCACTCAGTGAATCCCTGCTGCCCTTTGCTCAAGGACAGCAAGAGACAAACCAACACACCTGGACACACAGAGAGCACAGCGTGGAGTAACATCCCAAGCTCTGAACATTCAGGACAGAGTGGCCCTGCAGTTCAAATGCATGCTGTATTTTAGTAACTCTAGCTATACATTGGGGCTTTGCCTCCAGCACTTGTACCACAGCCTGGAAGAAACTGAGGCAATTCTGGTCTAAAGCAGTTAACTCCTGGGTCCTGATTTACAGTGGGAAGGAAAGGGGATCACAGTCTATGCTTTTGCAGCGGACTGACCCCATTCATATTAGTCCTGTTGTCATGTGGAGGAAAGATCACCCTGCTTCCTGTTTTGGGTCTCTGAGGTTGACCTGTGTAGTTTAGGATGAGAAAAGGGAGGATTGTTGGGGAAAATGAGATTTTGATTTTATTAGGGTCTGGCCTTACAGGCACATTCCAGCCCATCAATCTTTACCCTCTTCCCCGTTCACTTCCTGGCCTCTGGAGTGGGGCTGGATAACACCATTCTTACCTCCTCTTTCCTGCCTTTGTTCTGATAGCCATGTTATTATCCTGGATCAAGAATGTCCTCTCATTTTCCTGTCCCTTCCATCCCCAAGTCCAGGGGGCCCAGTGGAGGTGGCCCTGGGCTTCCCTGAGGAGAGATTCTCAGAGCGTGTTGGGGGACCTGCTGTCTCCACGGACCTCTCATGGTACAGGGTACTAGCAGCCACATGCAACTGTTAAACAGCTTTGCCTCAGGAGCTCCCTCTTTGTGCCCCCAGGTCCAGGGTTGAACATGGCCCTGTCCGGGGACATCTTGCTTTCTGACTGAAAGTGTACCCTCTGTGGCCTAGTTTGGCCCTCCACAGTCAGCCTGCTAAGGGGCGTTCTCTGTTGAGATTGGCCATCTAAACTGTGCTGCCAGCACATTTTAGAGCAATGGCAGCAAATGGCACAAAAACAGCCCTGCTCTTGGCTGATTTGGTTTGGTTTTCTCCTAGTCTCATTGGCCCTGAACCTGACCACTGATCTCCTCGCTTTCAGACACAGCACGATGGCCATCGGCATTGCAGTGTACATTCTGGGCTGCACGGGCACTTTGGAGGACCGAGCAGCCACTCTGAGTAAGGTCATCCAGGTGGCAGTGGAACTGAAGGATTCCATGGGGGACCTCTATTCCTTCTCAGCTCTCATGAAAGCCCTGGAAATGCCACAGGTAAATTTCCGATTACTTTATGTGTACTTAATGTTCTGTAAAGAGATCTGCATGCCATGTTTGGCAAATCAGACTATATTAGTCAATCTCAAAAGTAAATTGAATCTTAGTGAAAGCTGCTTCATTTAGGGGACAGTGTCCTAAGTGTTTGGGGTCTTTTTTTTTTTTTCTTTTTTGAGACAGAATCTCACTCTGCCACCTAGGCTAGAGTGCAGTGGCTCTATCTCAGCTCACTGCAACCTCCGCCTCCCAGGCTTAAGTGATTCTCATGCCTCAGCCTCAAGTAGCTGGGACTATAGGTATGCACCACCACACCCAGCTAATTTTTGTATTTTTAGTAGGGACAGGGTTTCACCATGTTGGCCTCGAACACCTGACTTCAAATGATCTGCCCGCCTCAGCCTCCCAAAGTGCTGGAATTACAGGCATGAGCCACTGTGCCTGGACTGGGGTCTTTTTTTTTTTTTTTTGAAATGGAGTCTCACTCTATTGTCCAGGCTGCAGTGCAATGGCGTGATCTTGGCTCATTGCAACCTCTGTCTCCCGGGTTCAAGTGATTCTCCTGCCTCAGCCTCCTGAGTAGCTGGGATAACAGGCATGGGCTACCATACGTCGCTAATTTTTGTATGTTTAGTAGAGAGAGGGTTTTGCTATGTTGGCCAGGCTGGTCTCCAACTCCTGACCTCAGGTGATCCACCCACCTCAGCCTCCCAAAGTGCTGGGATTACAGGCGTGAGCCAGCACACCCAGTCTCTGGGGTCTATTTTTAAAGTAGTAGATAATTGCTGACAGTCCATGCTTTCTCTTTGATGCACAGTGGCAAGTGTTATCCTCATGAACAGTAGTGATTCATGGAGAACCAATTAGGATGAGACATCTGTGGCTAAAGTGTGTCGTATAAGAAAGAGACTGCCTCCATCTGGGTCGCCGGGTGTGTGGGCAGTTTAGTATAATCCTTGGGAAATGAGACACTGGCAGAGCTTCTATCAGAGAATCCTTACAATAGTTTAGTTCAGGTCACCTAAAACAGACTGTCCTATTAAAAAGTTCAGATTCCTGGTCCATCTGCCATAGAACTCCCTAATTACCGTTTCTGAAATTGGGCATTTGAATTTATCTGCTGTGCCAGGGGTTTTTTAGGATGAGTGTCAAACATGAATATCTGTATCTGAAGTCAAGCAGGCCTCATAGAGGAAAGTCATGCTGCCATCTTCATCGCTTAGGATCAGCACTCCCACTTCTGTTCTCCCAAGCCCTGGGTGCTTGGAGGACTTGAGTATGAGTTTACAATCCAGCCAGCAAAACCTTCTAGTAACACCAAAACCGCTGGTCACTCGGCTTGGCTGTTTCATAGCCACAGGCTATATCCGAAATCCTGCCAGGTGCTCATTGAAATTCCATCATTGCTACTGGGAAACAGCCACAATCACATGTCCCGCAAGTCAGATCATGGCAGGAATAGAATTTACTTGCATTAAAGCAAGGTCACCTTAAAAATAAAAGGTTGAACAACTTAGTGCCTTCTTCGGGAATTTTTGGGGGGTCAATTCTAATTATATTTCAGAAGCTTTCAAAATTCTTCAGGTAGCCTGGAATTTTGTAGGATTGGTATTTGAAATAAGCAGTCCATAAGTTCTGCCAGATTTTCATGATATACCTATTTCTACTATAACAGGGGTTATCATTTTTTCATTCAGGTATTTTAATGTGCATTATGTTTATTTCCTGTCATCTAAAACTGCCTAGAATTTTGACAGCAGAGCCAACAGGCCAGGCTGTGGGTAAAGCCTTCCAGCCCAGAGCTTCCCCTGAGACTGGTAAAGGGGATATTTTGTGGGATCACATGGTTGTCATCCATGACATCAAACTCAGCGGTTAGGGACTTGTCCCCAACCACATTACCATGCTTTGTAGGTGGCTCCCTGCCTTTTAACAGTGTCAGCCTTTCTCTTCTGGAGCACATCAGCAGTGACAGGACATAGTCCTCCGGAGCATTCAATGGCCTAGGAGGAAGTGGCATACCCAGGGAAAGCCCAAAAAAAGAGTCACATTACTTTGCATGTTACCATCCAACCCAGCCCTTACACTATAGCCACATGTGCCACCTTCTCTTCTCAGCTTCTAGTGTCAAGAGAGTACGTCCAGGAGACGGGCCTAGCCCAGACCCAGAGGCTTCTTTCAGAAAGGCAATGCCTCAGGGAGTGGGTAGGGAGCAGGGGTCTACAGAAGGAAGGGCAGCATGGTGGGCAGCAGGAGGAAGGCCAGCCACAGCCTTTTCTTCACAGCACATCTGCTGGTGCTGAGCCTACTCACCTTCCTTTTGGATACAGGAGCTCTTCAAGGCCAAGTAAATGAGTCTCAGCTCTACCACATACTGGCTGGGAAGCCTTGGGCAGTTACCTAATCGCTTCTGTTTTCTGATCTGTAAAACGAAGCCAAAATACCTGTCTTAAAGGGCATTGTGAAGATTAAATGAAATTCTTCAAATATTTGACACAAAGTTGGCTCTTATTCCCTAAATACTAATGCCCTGGCCTTGTTTCATGTAGAAAACTTAACACAGCCTTGCTGGTTTTAGGGTATGACTTGGGGACCATTTATCTCAGGACAGTCAGAGTCAGTGGTAATATGCTGCTGCTGACTAAATTGTTCCAGAGGAAAATTAGGCCCTGAGTTACCTGCAGAAGAAAAGAAATGAGTAGCAGGCGTGGTGTCTCATGCCTGTTGTCCCAGCTACTCAGGAGGCTGAGGTGGGAGGATCACTGGGCCTGGGAGGTTGAGGCTACAGTGAGCTGTGATCGCATCACTGCACCCCAGCCTGGGCAACAGAGTGAGACCCTGTCTCAAAGAAAAAAAAGTCATAAAACTCTTTAAGAGACTAGTTAAACTATAGCTATCCATACAGTGGACTATTATGCAGAAATTTAACAAAATAAGGCTGTTCTATATGTACTTATACTGAATGCTTTTGAGGCAAGGAATAGGTATGGTTTATGTAGTATAATATGCATGTATTTATTTTTAAAAGGGGTGTGCATATAGACAGGAATTTTGGGGAGGTCAATTCCAGTTTTATTTCAAGAGCTTTCAGAATTCTTCAGGTACAATGGAATTTTCTAGGATCCATATTTAAAATAAGCAACTTATCAATTCTGCCATATTTTCCTGATAATGCTGATTTCTATTATAGCAAGAGTTACAATTTTTCATTCAGGTGCTTTATTTTGCATCGTGTTTATTTCCTCTCATCCAATACTGCCTTGAATTTTGACAGTCGACTGGCCAGCAGGCCAGGTGTATGTGAAGCACACACGCACAGGCAGTTGGAGAGTTTTCATCTCTGGGATGGGCTAACAGCAATGCAGATGGGGAGGATGGGGGATTACTTTTCCTCTCTACCCTGCTTTCAGCCACTTTGACATTTTTACCATGTGTATCTTATCACCTGTTCCAAAATTTAAGCAAAAAGGTAATTTTATTTTATTTATTTTTTTGAGACGGGGTCTCACTCTGTCACCTAGGGTGGAGTGCAGTGGCACGATCTTGGCTCATTGCAACCTTCGCCTCCCGGGTTCAAGCGATTCTCCCGCCTCAACCTCCCGAGTAGCTAGGACTACAGGTACACGCCACCATGCCCAGCTAATTTTTGTGTTTTGAGTAGAGACAGGGTTTCACCATGTTGGCCAGACTGGCCTTGAACTCCTGACCTCAAGCGATCCACTCGCCTCAGCCTCCCAAAGTGCTGGGATTACAGGCATGAGCCACCATGCCCAGCCACAAAAAGGTAATTTTAAAAAGAACGTTTCCCAGAACACTACCTTTCTTCCAGATCACAAGGTTAGAAAAGACGTGGACTGCTCTGCGGCACCAGTACACCCAAACTGCCATTCTCTATGAGAAACAGCTGAAGCCCTTCAGCAAAATCCTGCATGAAGGCAGAGGTGAGCACGTGGGCAGAGCAAGCATGGGGCTACCTGCTGGGGAGTGGAGTACAAGTACACAGGGCATGTTATGAGGCCCTGAGTTATCTGCAGCACTGTGAATGGCTCATCAGGGCTTTTATCAGATGACAGCATTGCTTGTAGAAGGCTGCAGTTGCTATAACAAGACAAGGGCTGAGTCACCTCATTCTGTGCTTAACTTCGGAAAACATCTGATATGGAAAACTCTACTCCTTATTCTTCAGAGTCCACATGTGTTCCCCCAAATAATGTATCAGTCCCACTGCTGATGCCCCTTGTGACCTTAATGGAGCGCCAGGCTGTCATTTTTGAAGGAACCGACATGTGGGAAAAAAATGACCAGAGCTGTGAAATCATGCTGAACCATTTGGCAACAGCACGATTGATGGCCGAGGCCACGGACAGCTACCGGATAAATGCTGAGAGGATCCTGGCAGGTGAGAGGTGGTTTTTGTAAGTTTTTCTCTAACACTGTATAGTAACTGAAATGAAGGAATGGAAGAGCATGGCTGACTTCACTTAGAAAAAGACTAAAGAGGAAGGATTAAAGAATGGACTTCCCTTTCCTATATGGCTGGTTATTACTTCCTCTTAATTCCAGAATGACTCAAGTGCCCTTTTCTCCTTTCTTCTTGAAGTGTTCCTTTTGTTCAATGGCATAGAATAAACAGAGAGAAGGGGTCAAGAAAGAATTGGGGCCGGGCGCGGTGGTTCACGCCTGTAATCCCAGTACTCTGGGAGGCTGAGGCAGGTGGATCACTTGAAGTCAGGAGTTCACGACCAGCTTGGCCCAAATGATGAAACCCTGTCTCTACTAGAAATACAAAAATTAGCTGGGCGTGGTGGTGCATGCCTGTAATCCTAGCTACCCAGGAGGCTGAGGCAGGAGAATCACTTGAACCCAGGAGGTGGAGGTTGCAGTGAGCCGAGATTGCACCACCGCACTCCAGCCTGGGTGCTGAGCAACAGAGCAAGAATTGGCCAACTTGCCTACCACTTATTAATAGTACCTCTAATAGGTGAGATTAGAAAAGGTGATGTGCCAAGATGAGGAGGTGGAGTTTTATTCAGACCTCATTTATCTGCATTCCTGTGAAGTGAGCTCCCCTGCTCTTATCATCAGACACATCCTGGAAAGTGTGGGGCACTTCTACAATGTGTAAACGTATCTTTCTTATAAGTGCTATGGTGACAGAAAGCAGCCTCCTCAGTCAGCCCGGCCGGCATTTATCACAGATGCGGCATGTGCGCGGCACCACGCTAACTGGATGTCCTGAGGAATGTAAGCAGGTATCTCAGCATGCAGCGATAAGTGCAGTGTGTACTGTGGGAGCACTTAGGGGAAGGGACTGATTTGGTCAGAGATGCTAGGAAAGAGGAAGCACCTGGTGACAGCTTCCCAGAAAACACTGCATTGATTGTTAAAGGACAAAGTAGATACCAGCAAGCAGGCTGGGAATTCCACTCAAGACGGCACAACCCAAGCAAAGCCACTGAGAGAGCTTGGTGAAAACTGGGATCCACAAGTACCTGGGTTTAGATTTGTACAAGGTATGACCTAAGGAATGGCCAACTAGGCTACCGAGGGAGGTGCAGCTGGGAAGGGCCTTCCACATAGACCATGGCTGAAGAACAGCCGGTGAAGGGTTTAACCATGGGAGGGTGCAACATGGTCAGATTTCTGTTTTAAAGTAAATTACTCTGGTGTCTGTGTGGAGGAAGGCTGGAGGGCTGAAGGTGTGATGGCAGAAAGACCATTCAGCAAGGAGGGCTTTGCCAAGGCAGTCATCGGGGATGACTATTTTCCATTACTATATAATTTTCAAAAATTCTTCAAGGACCCATAGTTTGAGTCACAAGGTTAAGAACTACGTGGGGGCAGGAGACTCCATTCATTTAATTCTAAAAGGGAGCTAGCTGCCTCAGAACCAGAATGTGGGACTCAGTCATTTGCTGTGGTTATAAGTACCACGTACCTGTTTCATTTTCTTCCTCAAAAAGTTCTCCAGGATTGGCTGTATGTTACTCAAACAATAAAAACAAGTCAACAAATATCAGAGTGCCTACTTAGACAAAGCCAATGAATACACTACCATGGATGTTGCATAAGCCAGTACATCAGGCTGTGTTTTTAGAAAAGTGTGCCATAAGCTGTTCTACAGCTCTAAATCACTTTAAAGGTCGCTGATGGAATTTTTCAGTTGATTCTAATGTAGATTTACATAGCAAGTTCCCATTGCTGTAAGTGACAGTGAACCCAGGAAAGGCAGACATCTGCTCATCAGCATAGACCAGACCAGGTGAATGGGGAGGGGCTCAAAGCATGTTAACTGAATGAGTAGAAGTCACCATCTGGGGGCTGGGCACGGTGGCTCACACCTGTATTCCCAGCACTTTGGGAGGCCAAGGTGGCCAGATAACCTGAGGTCGGGAGTTCAAGACCAGCCTGACCAACATGGAGAAACCCTGTCTCTACTAAAAATACAAAATTAGCCGGGCATGGTGGAGCATGCCTGTAATCCCAGCTATTCGGGAGGCTGAGAGGCAGGAGAATCATTTGAACCCGGGAGGCAGAGGTTGCAGTGAGCTGAGATCATGCCATTACACTTCAGCCTAAGCAACAAAACTCTGTCTCAGAAAAAAAAAAAAAAAAAAAAAGTTAACATATACTTACCATATGACCCAATAATTCCTTTCCTAGAGAAATGAAAACACATGTCCACACAAGATTTGTACACAAATGTTCACAATCAGTTACTCATAGCAGCCAGAAAACTGAAACAATCCAAATGTCATCAATTGGTGAATGGATAAACAAAATATGGCATGTCCATAAAACTGAATACTGATCAGTAAAAATGAATTATTAACATGCAACATATGGAATAATCTCAAAAACATCATGCTAAGTGAAAGAAGTCACACATTAAAAAGTCCATAGTGGATGATTCCATTTATCCCAAATTCCTAGAAAAGGCAAAACAGTAGCAACAGAAAGCAGATCAGTGGTTGACTGAGGTCTGCAGTAGGAACAGGAATTGACAGCAAAGAGGTACTAAGGTGATGTAAGTGTTCTAAGACTGGTAGTGATGGTTTATATAGACTTACCGTCATAAATCAAACTGCACAGCCAAAAATAGGTGAATCATATGACATGTAAACTGTACATCCGTAAAGTTGGTAAAAACAAGTAACAAACTCCTAGGTACCATGAACCCTCCTTCCCACAGCACTACTTCCCACGGTGGTCTGTACAAACCAGTTTCACGCTATTGTTTTTAATGAGTTGACCTGTTATTTCTTCTCTGAAGGTGCTCACGTTCTGCAGGGTGGGACTCTGCTCTCCCTTATACAGAATAGATCCTATATTTTTCTTTGGGGACATTTTTTAAAGTTCTGAGAGAGAGAAGTAGTTCATTTTGATTCTACTTTAAGCAAGCTTTCAGTCTACTTAGACAGAACTGAAGTAACTTTCTGTTTGTTTTGTTTTGATTAGGTTTTCAACCAGATGAAGAAATGAATGAAATCTGCAAGACTGAATTTCAAATGCGATTGCTATGGGGCAGCAAAGGCGCACAAGTCAATCAGGCAGAGAGATACGAGAAATTCAACCAGATTTTAACGGCCCTCTCACGCAAATTGGAACCTCCTCCTGTAAAGCAGGCAGAGCTTTGATAACTCTCCAGAGAACCTTTAGAATGTCTTTTCAAGTTTCCCCAGCTTCATCTTTGGGAAAGCTTACTATTTGATAAAGTAATAATGTGCAAATCTGACAATATACAAGCTTTTAGTATCCACAGGATATTAAACGTGTAAATTGCACAGAGCACACTTATTTATGAATTGTCTAAAATTACTACTGATTTTTAAATGAATAATTTATTATTAAGATAACTACTGCTAATGTTGATCAGCAAATTTAAGAGAAGACCTAGCTATGTTGGCTGGTTGCTTTCTATTATCATGGTATTTGACCATTTTAGTTTTAATTCCATGTCAGATAAGTGTAAATAGAAGAGTTTAAAAGCCTGAACCATTTCAGAAGGTATCAGTTATATGATATTCTTTAAACAAATACGAAAAATGTAAATACTCATGAATGAAAATATATCTTTTTGTGAAACAGTTGTATCCAGTCTCTTTCATATTAAACAATTCATCTTGGTACAGTAATTCTACCTCTTAGCCACCTCAGGCATGCTCTTCCCTAGGCACCATATCCTGATGGTAAACCAAAATGAATGAAAGTGGTACGAAAAATTTAATATTCCTGGATTAGGAGACAGAGTGATAGTGATACAAGGTAGAAACAGCTGCACAGGACCTGGGTTCAGACTCAAGCTGTGGTACTTGCTAGCAGGTGTAGTTAGGCCAAGTTTACCTCATTGAATTCCATGTGCAGCATAGCAGCCTGTACAAACTGGGCACCCAGATGTTATAAACAACATCTCTTCACATATTTCAGAGTAATCAACTGTTACCTTTTCCTCTAGCTGATAAGTACAACAATGTGTTTCCTAGGTTGGCTTTCTAGGTTTCTCATTAAGCAAGGGGGATACTTTCTACTTTCTTTCTAGTTTATCAATATCCCTCTCAACTTTCCCTATTGTACAGAATTTGGAATGTAAGACTTTAACATATCCTGTCACTCTGCCACCAACTGTCAAACATTTAATAATCTGTTTTTCCTTCTCTTTTACATAGTATTAGGACCATACCAACTTTTATATTCGCCTTAAACTGGCTGTGAAAATTTCTCCACGATGTTAAATAGCCTTTAAAAACTATGATTTATTGGTGACAGAAGTTACACTGTAACTTAACTATCTCCCTGTGATGGTTTTTAAAAATGTGCCACATTTTTTTAAAAGGTGCCATAATATGTTATTTTTTGTTGAAACATACCAAAGCACATTTCTACTTCCGGCAGTATGGTGGTTCAGATGCTTTTAGCCCTCTCACCCATAACTAAATCCTGAATACATTTTAATAAACATACCTTTTAGTGTATGATCAACCTTGATAGAAATCCCCAAGGAACAAACTTCTCCCCCTGCCGCACCTGAAAAAGGTACAGCAAATTTGAATCAACTCCTTATGAGAACTTAGGAGCCGGGACAGACCTAGAGGCAAAGAGTAACGTCAGCTCAATGAATGAGAGTGTCTGTCTTGGGGGAACTTAAAATGCCTCCATTAAGCAGGACTCCTTAAAGGGTCCCTGTTAATGGAATAGAAAACATTCATCTGCCAGCAAAGGGAGGTTGCCAGGAAACATGACTGTCTTCACATACAGCTCCAGGAAGAAAATACTTATAATGACTATAATCTTCAGTGAGGATCTGCAACCACATGCCTGTCCTCATACAGGTCTGGAGTAAAAATTACAAAATCCAAAACCAAGAAATTTATTTACAGCGGTCACCGGTTCGTGGTGCCTACCAGATATGAAAGCTCATAATTCAGCTACAGTAATTAAGGTATCATCAGAAATTTAACATGACAGAGTGATACTGTTGATCAGCAAGGGAAAGGATGACTTTAATTCTTGAACAATTGGTTAAGCAAATGAAAGGGGGAAAATGGTCTCTCACCTCTTGTCATACACAAAAATAAAATTTGGATGAGTTAAGAACCTACATGTGAAAGGCAAAATCGTAATACTTTTATAATAAAATATATTTTACTTTGAATCAAGTATTTCTTAAGTTAGAAAAAGCATTAATTATAAAATAACAATCTGCATTAAAAAGAACTTTCATTCAAAAGACAACATAGAGAACCTGAAAAATCAGAAATATTGGCAACACATAAAATGGACAACAGATTAGTATGGTAGGCAGCCTCCAAGATGGCCCCCAGTGTTCTCTGCCTCCTGGTGCTCACACTCTGTGTTGTCCCTTCCCACATTATACCAGGCTTTGTGCAACCAAGCACACAGGGCAGAAGTAATGGTATGTTGCATCTGAGATAGGTTATGAGAAGACTGTAGCTTCTGTCTTGAGTCTTGGATCACTCACTCTGGGGAAAGCAAGATGCCACCTTGTGAGTATCCCTATGGAGAGGTCCTCATGGCAAGGAACTGTAGCCTCTGGCCAACAGCCAGCAAGGATAATCTTGGAAGTGGACTCTCCAGCCCCAGTCAAAGCCTTGAGGTGACTACAACCTCAGCCAGCAGTTGGACTGCGACCTCATGAGAAACCCTGAGCCAAAATCAGCCAGCTATGTTACACAGTAAAAGATAACTAACACAATTAGCATCCTTAATACATAAAGAGCTTCCATGAATAAATATAAAAAGACAATTGACCCCCCCCCCCCCGCCGAAAACAAAAAGGATAAAAACAGGGTTTTTACAAGAAGGGGAAACATAGTAAACATGAAGATGCACAACATCAATAATCAGGGCAACAATTGAAACCTACAATGAAATGCTCTTTTATATCCTTTAACTGACAAAAATTGAAGTCTGACTCCTAAGTGCTGGCCAGGATATGGAACACAAATAACCCTTATACAATGCTTGTAGGAGTGTAAAAATATTACAATAACTTTGGGAGGCAAATGTGGCATTATATTTTAAAACTGAAAATTAAGGAAGTCCTAGCCAGAGCAGTCAGGCAAGAGAAAGAAATAAAAGGCACCCAAGTAGGAAAAAGGGAAGTCCTATTTTCTCTGTGTTGATGATGATTCTGTACCTAGAAAACCCTAACGATTCCACCAAAAGATTCCCAGACCTCATAAATGACTTAAGCAAAGTCTCAAGATGCAAAATCAATGTACAACAATCAGCAGCATTTCTATATACCAGTAACATTGAAGCTGAGAACCAAATCAAGAATATAATCTCATTTACAATAGTCACCAAAAAAAAAACCAAAAAAACAAAAAACCAAAACTAGGACTGCTGAAATACTGCTGAAAGAAATCATAGGTGACACAAACAAATGGAAAACCAATCAGTGTTCATGCATTGGAAGAATGAATATCATTAAAATGTCAATATTGCCCAAAGCAATATATAGATTCAACACTATTCCTATCAAATTACAAATGTCACTTTTGACAAAATTAGAAAAAATCATTCTAAAATTCATACGGAACAAAGCAAAAAGAATAAAGTGGAAGGTATCACATTACCTGACTTCAAACTATACCACAAGGCTACAGTAACCAAACCAGCATGGTACTGGTACAAAAATAGACACAATAGACCAATGGAGCAGAGTAAGGACCCCTGAAATAAAGCTGCTGCACACCTACAACCAATTGATCTTCAACAAAGTTGACAAAATAAATAATAGGGAAAGTATACCCTATTCAATAAATAGTGCTGGGAAAACTAACCATATGCAGAAGAATGAAGCTGGACACCTACTTCTGACAATACACAAAAATTAAGATGAATTAAAGACTTAACTGAAAGACCTCAAGCTATAAAAAGCCTAGAAGAAAACCTAGAAAATACTCTTCTAAATATTGGCCTAGGCAAAGAATTTATGACTACATCCTCTAAAGCAAATGCAACAAGAACAAAAGTTGACAACTGAGACCCAACTAAACCAAAGAGCTTCTGCATAGCAAAAGAAACTATCAACAGATTAAACAGACAACCTACAGAATGGGAGCAAATATTTGCACACTACACATCTGACCAAGGACTAATATCCAGAATCTGTAAGGAACTTAAATCAGCAAGAAAATAACTACATTAAAAAGTGGGCAATGGACATGAACAGACACTTCTCAGAAGACACACGAGCAGCCAACAAACATGAAAAACTTCTATCATTAGTCAGCAGAGAGATGCAAATGAAAACCACAATATCAGCTCACACCAGTCAGAATGGCTACTGAAAAGTGAAAAAAAAAAAAAAAAAAGATGTTGGCAAGGTTGTGAAAAAAAGAGAATGCTTATACACTGTTGGTGGAAATGCAAATTAGTTCAGCCCCTGTGGAAAGCAGTTTGGAGATTTCTCAAAGAACTGAAACTAGAATTATACCATTTGACCCAGCAATTGCACTACTGGGTATATACCCAAAGGAAAAGAAATCATTCTACCAAAAAGACATCTGCACTCGTGTATTTATCACAGCACTATTCACAACAGCAAAGACATACAATCAACCCAGGTGCCCATTAGTGGTTGACTGGATAAAGAAAATGTGGTGGGCAGGCACGGTGGTTCATGCCTGTAATCCCAGCACTTTGGGAGGCCGAGGCGGGTGGCCTGAGGTCAGGAGTTTGAAACCAGCCTGGCCAACATGGTGAAACCCTGTCTCTACTAAAAATACAAAAATCAGCTGGGTGTGATGGCGGGCACCTGTAATCCCAGCTACTCAGGAGGCGGAGGCAGGAGAATCACGTGAACCCAGGAGGCAGAGGTTGCAGTGAGCCGAGATTATGCCATTGCACTCCAGCTGGGTGAAAACAGCAAAACTCCATCTCAAAAAAAAAAAAAGAAAGAAAGAAAAAAAAAATGTGATACATACACACCATGGACTACTACACAACCATGGAAAAGAATGAAATATTATTTGCAATAACATGGATGCAGCTGGAGGCCATTATCCTAAGCGAATTAATGCAGAAACAGAAAACCAAATACTACTGCATGTCCTCACTTTTAAGTGGGAGCAAAACATTAGATAAACATGTACATAAAGATGGAAGCAATAGACACTGGGGATCCAAAAAGCGGGGAGCGAGAGAGGGGAGAAAGGCTTGAAAAAATACCTATTGGTTACTATGTTCACTATTTGAGCAAAAGGATCATTAGAAGTCCAAAGCTGAGCAGCACACAATAAATCCACGTAATAAGCCTGAACATGTGCCCCTTGAATCTAAAATTGTAATGAAAACTATAACGATGACCTGGCAATTCTACTCCTCGGTACAGATTTTAGAGACACTCTTAAATCAGTAAACATGTACATAGATATACATAAGCGGTATATTTTTACCAGCAAAACTAATAGCCCAAATGTCCATCAACAAGAGGATGGATAAATTGTGTATACTTTTATAATGGAATACTATACACAATAAAATTATGCATAAACAAGGATAAATCTTAGAAATGATGTTGAGTGAAAAAGCCAAGTCTCAAGATACAATTGAATATTTAAAATATTTGATAAATGGGATATTAAAATCATAAATATATAAATCAGTGTACAAATCATTTTCTTTACATAAAACTTTATCAAGTGATAGAAGTAGCACCAACCATTTATCAATCACTAATAATTTTCAAGTTGTTTAAACAAATGGGTTGGTATAATCTGTTTGATAAGGCTGTCACCAGGTAAACGACGCCCCTGTGATTTGACACAAGGAACTGCAAACTCTTCCAGTGACTTCCCCCATTCAACTGATCGTTATCATTAGTTTACTATCCACTGTCTGGCACCTGAAGAGAGGGGACAGGCAACAGATCGCCATCTCACTTCCTACCCTCATCTCACCTCCTACATCAGCACAGCACCATCTGGGTGCTGGCTATATGCCAAGAGCCAGTGGCAGGAGCTCTCAGCCATAGAAGAGAATGGAGAAAAGGGTGAGAGGGAGTAAGATGGTTGGGGATTGCTGATCTTGCTTTGCCAGAATTGGAAGCTTGTAGTTTTTATCTGTCTCACTCCACACTCAGACAGTGCTTCCACTGCACCCACCTGGTAATATTCTATTTGTTAAACTGGGTGATACATTTATCTTATAATGGTTCATAACATACATATACATATAAACTCCTCAGGGTGGAGATTCTGGGTTTACCAAATCAGGTCATCAAATGCTCCCATTCTCCCTAACAGTGCTGTTACAGCTCACAAAAAACAAGTGAGAAATCTTGTCAAACTGAAATTGTGTTGAAAGCAAGACACGAATTGTGTCTTAGAATTCCCCCATTTGTATCAAAAGAAAGAAATGAGGCTATTTTGAAATGGCTTATTCTTAGGAACTTCAGTCAGTTGCCCAATACACTGTCCCCTAAAAGCTAACATTATCTAATACTTTCAAGGGTGGTTGTCCAACTTCTCTCAGAATTTACTCTTCAAAATGTATGTTTGCCAATTCCCCAATCTTTTGGTGCCTCTTATGTTTTCTGTAGTTTCCCTAATTCCTGACAGTGACTATCCTCAAGAATACATTGATCCTAGGTATAGGAACTCATAGAAGTAAGTTCATTGTTTCTTAAGCATTTTTTTTTAAACCTAAGCTAATACAAGTTGAGAATCCCAAATTCTAAACTCCAAAATCTGAAACTTTCTGAGCACTGACATGATGCTCAAAGGAAATGCTGACTGGAAAATTCTGGATTTGGGGATTAAGGATGCTCAACTGGTAAGTATTTAATGCAACTATTAAAAAAGAAAAAAGAAAAAAAAAAAAACAACAACAACACTTCTGGTCCCAAGTATTTCAGATAATACTTACAATCTGTTCGTTCTTCAAAATAAAATCCCTTTCAATGAGCCTGGAGAACCTTTTCATTTGTTGTTATTGTTATAAGGACGTTATCTGCCCCTCACAAATAGGATGTGATTTCCCTGATCTTAGTTTCGATAATAAAAGCCTTTTTCATTGTTTTGCGCTCCCCACCCCAAATGTCTGTCCATCTGAAGTTTTAACAATTGACACTATTTTCCTACTATTTTGTTTTGTGTGTTCCTACTTCCAAACTTGGGACTGATCTCTAAATTTTCATCTCAACAATCACAGCCTCTCATTGTTCAGCATCTACCCTGAATTTTATTCCCTTTTCTGAGTTTCTAAAAGTTTGCAGTCATAGTTTCATATTTCCATTTTTTAAAAGGTGAATCTTCTGAAATTAGACTTTCTGAAGTTACAGATAATATGTCACTAATTATGGCAAATGTTCTTCCCATGCTTTGAAATGCCAGGAAGACTTGGGTGTTGTAACTGATCAGGAATCAAGCCAGAGCACAGGAAATGCTGTCCAGCGTGTAGTGGCTAGACTGGGCTATGAGGTACAAGGAAAGTTCTTATGGACGCAGTGGATAGATAGTGTAAAAGGAAAGTCTATGCAACACAGCTACTGGAGAAGAAAGATAAATCCAAATTATTGCAAGCAATTTAAATTCACTCTAAAGAGACAGTGAACTTTTTTTTCCCCCTTTAGGAAAGCTTAGAGAAACCAAAATTAGAATAAAATTTCCAAAACTGCTTTGCAAGAAAAAAAACAGTTGTCCCACTTACGGAATTTGTCATCTACTCTGTATTACCTGAGACTTGGCACATTCAAGAACAAAATCATCACATCTCTGGTTCACAGAGCAATGAAAGATCACACACTAAACACCTTAACAGGCCATGAAAAGATTGTTTTATTCCATGAAAATATTCTCAACAGAGAACACTATCTTTAAATGAAGGATTTACCATTAAGAAATCAACATGTGCACAAAGAGAGTAAAAATTACCAAAAAATTAAAGATTTTTTGGGACAATTCACATGTTCAAAATTTAAGAATGATTTAAACTGTGCAAGTACAAATGTCTTTCCTATTATAATAACCCATATACAGGTTGCACTATTCCACGTCAAGGAACTTGCCTCCTACGGAAGCAAATCCTGCTTTTAGAAAAACAAACAGTAGCTTGAAAAGAACAGTTAGTCCTTACAAGATAGTCTTAAACTTTGCCCTCTGTGGCTGTTAGCCAGAAAACCATAAGCACTTCAGGCTTTGTACAGAAGACAAACACAGCCAGATCACATTTCCTCCTCATTGCTAACCTTTAAAATAAAAATAGCACTAGATTTTAAAACTACTTCACGTAGTCTGTCAGTACTGAATAATGTCACATTATATAAATAACCCTGTAACGAGATTCAATATCTAAACTTTATAGTTTACTAGCTGCAAAGGTAATACACTATATGTCAGCTGTGTAACAGTGGTGACTTGATCTTATGAAGGCAGTAACTTTCACACAATTGTCATTTAGCTTTAGTATAACTGGTAGTATGATTCAAATAACACTGGGAAAAAGTTATTAAAGCAGTCACACAGCTTCTAAAATATTGCTTAAAATTCAATAATACACAAACCATTTCACGTTCTTTCTCCCCTCAAAACAGTAAAGAATCAAATTAATGAAGATTCAGTGGTACAAATAACCCCCCACCTGCCCCATCTCCCTATTACAACACCACTAAGAAATTAGTTAAGATACAAGTCATTAACAGAATCACAAATGCGAGGCAGGACACCATGAGCAACAGGAGCACTAACAACAATCCTATTTACAAGTATAAACATACAGAAATTCCATTTTACAAGTAAAAGTGCACATAGATCATTACAAAGTTTCACTAAATTTTATCAGGTTCAAACAAAAGCATCACGTGGAAACAGACTATCATTGTAATTATCAAACATGATCGTCATAACCCCAAATAAAAAGACAATTGGGGGAGGTCCATAAAACTTCTCATAAAAACACTGAGGAAAGTAAAATGGACTTGGACATGTCTTTAGTTTGATGCATAAATTTGAAGATGCACCATTGTATATGGTAGAGCTCTAATAGCCACCTACCGAGGCTACGTCGGTAGCTGCAGCAGTGCTGCAGAGTTAAAGGAGGTCGCACTGAGCTGACACATAAAGCCCTTTGTGGGATACTGTAGTGGTAGTGTTGGCAATCAACAGATTTAGGCACTCTAGTTTAAGGCAGCATTTGAATGGAAGCAGCTGACTTTTGACAACAGTCCTTTGTCTTGAGGTGGTGAGTATCTTCCGTGTTTATTATGCCAGGATTTCAGTGCTGACTATAGATTCTTCCCAGACTGAGGTGCTGAAGATGTGTCACGTTTCAAAGAGTTCTTTCAACTGGGCTGCAGGCTACAGCAGAGATGTTTTCTTTTTCTTATCATAAATACCTCAGCTTCACAGGCTACTTCTTCGTAATGCCAAAACTGGAATGTTTGCAGTGGGGAGGTTATAGCAGTGTGCACAAATACTAGGATGGAAACATTCGTGCTGGAGATGTTTGACAAAGTGATTTGCACTACAAATGTAAAACAAAACAAAGGCTTTGACAAGAACAAGGGAATCTAAAGACATGCCTGAAAAATCTAGCTCAGTCACTCTAGACATGCAACAGGATGTTAAGCAAGCACGGAGGTGGCACAGGCAGACACTGACAGATGGCAAGGATCTGACAGATAGTGGGTCTAAAAGCCAATTAAAACAGAGCTGGGAGGGAGACAATCCTGTTGGGACGCTAATGTAAGACACATTTTTTGACAGCTCTGCATTCTTTATTGATTAGACAGCAATAAAATAAATAGAAAAATGGTACACTATTGTTGGCTTTTTCTTTTGTGGGAATAACTGTGAACTAAGAACTTAAGGGTTGGTATGATTTTTAAAAACAATGTATGGAAATGCTAATGAAGTTAGTAAAAAATAATCATGTCTACATGCACTCATGCAACTTGCTTCTCTCACTCTCTTTGAGCCTGACAACTCTAATACCCTCCCCCCAAAAGCAGCTGCATGTAACCTCCTTCAACATCTTGCCCATTTCCTCAGAAACCCTCTTCAGGAACCTGCAGTCCAGGAGGAAAAAGAAAAGAACAATTACTGAAGACCTTTGGTAAAACCAAAAGGGGTGTTCAGTTTAAAGTGCCTGTCCCAAATGTCTCTAATCATTTTACAGTCAGCTACTGAAAATACCAGGAGAATTTAAAACATAGGCAAAATTAAAAACCAATCTTACTGCTTCTTCACTTTTACTTCCCCACACCACTGACTCAGGGTGTGATCACATAACCAGCACTGCACAGTCCTTGACTGCACAGTGTTTCCAACAATGCTTGCTGAAATTAACTGGAAAAATTTATCTATCCTAATAACTAACGATTCAGCTAAAATAACAAAATGCCCTAAAGGGTGGTATACGTATCTTCCTTTAACCCAGATAGTCAAAAAGTTTCTCCTTTAAAATAAAATCTGTCAAAACTTCCCCTCCATTCAACATTTCCTCTATCTTCAAATGTGTATTTTTCTATATAACTATGTATTTTTCTGTGTAACTGCTAAATGCTAAATAATCACTAAAGTGGTATTTCCCAAAAGATATTTTCAAGATCAAACATACAAAGTATAAGATTAGTTTGGAAAGAAGCCTGTAAATTATTGAAAATTACCAGTTAACCTCAAAATATTTTGAGGTCTCAAACAAAATCTCTTTTATTCACCTAAGAGCTAGACCAGGAGATTTATTTTGCAACTCTCTTTAAATCTATTTAAATAGATTATGTGCTACGTGTTTATTTTCTTCCTTTAGGAAACCAAAGTTAAGAAAAGGGAAGAAAATGAAAATGATTTTATTATTTTACCAAATTTCCAACTACTATTTTTCTTCTTGAAAACTGTAGCTACAAACTCAAACTCCTAGAAGAAACCACTCTTTGGGGAGTCGGCTTTCCATGGCATTTCAGAGCAGTTTCACTTATTCAAATTCACTATAGTCACTGTGTTTTCTGAAGTAAAGGGGGCAGAGAGCATTACTATCCATGAATTCCTGCCCAATAAATCAAATTCTATTTGTAAGGCAGAAAAACACAAATCCTTCACACAGACTTAAGCAGGACATAAAGCAAAAGGCATCAATTAAGCTTCACACCAACATTACTCAAACAGTAAAGTGCCACAAAATGTTTCTTGTGGTAATATTCACAAGATCAAGCCTACACTCAGCTCACATAGTGAACAATTAATCTTGGATGCCCTTTAAGTTTTCTTATTTTTTTCAACCTATTGAATGTGTTTTCATTTTATGTTACTCTTTCTATGTCACACACGGCACAAAGGTGCCTGGTTACTTTAGATATAAGTTACTGCACCTTTACTGTTTTTCTCTAGAGTTACATCTATGTATGACGTGGGAACGTAGCCTTCTTCACCGTTCTGTCTCCGAGCTCTTGTCCATCCGTCACCTTTGTCCTCCTCTATAATGTAGAGAACTTCACCTTCTTTCATTGCTAGAGTACCTTCATTATGTCCTAGATGAGAGTTTTCACAAGCGTAATTTAAGAAATGTGATATATTTTTTTAAAGTTACAAATACAACACACAAAATACAATGAAACCCTATTAGATTTCAATGTATCTGGAACTACTGATTCTCATTAGCAACATCTCTATTATGCTTTGTGGTTTACCCAGCACTTTCATATTCATTCTCCCATTTGAGCTGCATAATAAGCCTGCAGGGCTGGATAACATCACCCCCATGTAACAGATGAAGGTAACTGAGCCACAGTGACATTACATGAGTTGACAGAGTATTCTAATTCCTATGTCACTATTCCAACTCTTTACCCAAATTTTAGTGTCTTACTATCTAAAAAAATTCATTAGGTATGGATTAGGAAAATAGTAACTAGAGAGCAAAAGAGTGGGAAGAAAGAAGGAAAAAATACCATTTGAAGGGAGAGCAGAGAAAAATACAGGTTTGACTCTAGAGGTGGCAGAAACAGAATGGCCATACACAACTCTTTTACTCTCTATCCCCAACCACCCCCAACCTGCTTAGCAGTAACAATTTTCACAAGTGAATCTTCATTTAACGTGTGCTAAATTACTTCCCGACTCTCTAGATTACATTATAGCAAGTGTTTTGTTTTGTTTTGTTTTGTTTTAGAGATAGGGTCTTACTGTCCAGGCTGGATTCGAACTCCCGGGCTCAAGCAATCCTCCCACCACAGCCTCCCAAGTGTCTGGGACTACAGGCACACATCACTGCACTTGGTTGCAAGGTCTTAAATTTAATATATTTTCTAATAAGAAGTTACTAGAGACTTTGCTCAATTTTAAACCAACACGAAGTGGGGAGAAGGACCTTAAATCAAGCACCATTTTACAACAGTTTTTTAATGAAAGTGTTACTCAGCTCTCCTGCTAGTTGAGGGAGAGTATTTTTCAGAGTCCAGGAGAAAGAGGAACTAAAAATCTGCAGGAGAGGGCCTCAGTGCCTTACTTCCCTTACAGAGTTTGTTCTTCAACTTTCATGGGGTAAGAGATAGCACAGTCAGTAGCTACTACATTCTCTCCCACTTTCATCTAAACAGGTGGCCTACAGACTTAGTATATGATGATGGCATTCAGCTAACTATGCCTCGTGCCTGTATCTTAATGTTAGTAAGCTACAAGGAGGAAGAACATGAAGTGGCATCCACCAGCATCCCGCTTCCTGGGTTGGGCTACATGTTCAAGATGTCTCAACTTTGTTTAGGACATGTACACATTAGTAAGAACTCTGGTGAAAATTCTGCATTGACCAAAATTGATAATTAATTAATAATCTGTATTAGGATGCTAGTAACATGGGTAATTTCCTTTTAATTCCATGTATGGAAGAAAAATATCTACATTTATAATACAGTTAAAACAAAAGTATGCATACTAAAGAAATGGGATAATTTTCTTTTTTTTTTGAGACGGAGTCTTGCTCTGTCGCCCAGGCTGGAGCGCAGTGGCCGGATCTCAGCTCACTGCAAGCTCCGCCTCCCGGGTTTACGCCATTCTCCTGCCTCAGCCTCCTGTGTAGCTGGGACTACAGGCGCCCGCCACCTCGCCCGGCTAGTTTTTTGTATTTTTTTAGTAGAGACGGGGTTTCACCGTGTTCACCAGGATGGTCTCGATCTCCTGACCTCGTGATCCGCCCGTCTCGGCCTCCCAAAGTGCTGGGATTATAGGCTTGAGCCACTGCGCCCGGCCGAAATGGGATAATTTTCTGACAACGTGTATTACTTAAATAAGGACACTACAGTGAGTGACTCGATGTAAATACTTTTAAAGAACCAATTTTATCAAATACAATATTATTAAGAAAATCATACCATCAAAAGGGTAGATAGCTTTGCAGTGTCCAATAGCAGGTAAGGGATCATCATCCTCAAATTCATCATCAAACTCACTGTGGTGACCATGCTGTTGGGGTGGCCCACGGACTTCCTGGTTTGCATCATCAGTGTAACTTCCCTCAGGACTGTAAAACAAAAAATTATCTCTGATCAAGTATCATAAACATGAGAATTATATAGATTATTTATAAATTGATATCCTCAGGATCAATTCCAAAAATTAAATATTAATGACACGGTTTCCACTTAAGCCCTATTTTTTTCAAACGTCGAGTATACAAATTACTTCTAATACAAAATGCTGCTTTGCTGAATTTCCTGAAATAAAAAAATTACAAGATTACAATATTCTAGGCACAAAGTATTATTCAGTAAATACATCTCACTATCACCAGGTCTAGAGATAAAACAGAAAAACGTTCTAGACACTTGTCTTCCATCATCCCAAGTTTATCATCCTAAAATTCCTTAGGGGACCCATGCAGACCTATGTTTAGTTCACAAGCTTCAGGTTGAACTGTTTCTATTCTGGATCTGGAATGGCCATCAGAGCAAGCATCTGCATGACCAGTTCACAGGAAGTCCTGTAACCTAATCAGATGTAAGAAATGCACAGAGACTTTTGCTTGGGACTCTTGGAAGAGAACTCACTCTGTCCCTTTTCTACTGGACTTGAACCTGCAGGAATACTCACTTAGAGCTTTGGAGCCTTAAAATTAAGCCAACACAGTAGAAAGCACAGCTGTGAGGTGGACAGAAATCGAGTCCCGGGGATAACATCTGCGCTCCTAGATCAAGCTCTCCCTAAAGTCAGCCAATGAAGTCCATTTTTGGTTTAAGCCAGAAGGGGTAAAGTATTCACTCTGTCACTGAAAATTAGAAGATTCTCAACTAAAATAAAACATAAAGTAAATTTCCAACTAATCATGGTAACAGGGAAGTTGGTAACTTAAAAAATCCAAAAAAGCAGGTAATACAAATATAATTTATTTTTCTTAAAATTTTTTAAATCAGAGAAAAATGTTAATAATTTTGCTGAAGAATCCAATGACTGAATTAGATTTAATAATGGAAAATTTTACAGAATTAGATTTTAACAGTACTTTCAGTAAGCCTGAAGCCAGAGAAATAACACATGACAAAGAAATTAGATCCTTTTAATCTGAGTTTTACCTAATAACAAAAACCAGTAATTTGTGGGTATCTCTTGACAGATTAAAGATACGTACTCTTTCAAGAAGTCATACTATTATTACCACTATTTACTACTAGGTGCTTTAGGTACATTATTTACTTTTATACTAACAAACCTAAAGGGTGGATGTTTTAACCTCCATTTTATACTTCAGGAAATTGAGATTCAGGGAGCATTAAAAATGAACTTGCTTAGATTACACTATAATTAAGTAGAAAACTAAGAGTTGTTACTAGGCCGCTCACATTCTTCTCTAAGATGAATCCTAATTTGCGGACTTTTATTCTGGAAAAAAAGATACAATACATCAAGAAAGAAATGTCCCAGTGGTACAGAAACTTAGCAAAGTGTCTTTTGGAAGCTCTGGTCCAAACTAACAATACGTGTTTTTTTTCTTCACAAAACTCTGAGCTATTTGATAGCAAAATTTTTCTTTGGCATAAGCGACCCTAACTCCACTTGAACCTTAAGAAACCTTCCAATGCCTGAGGAGCCTACGCCCTCAGACTGTAGCTCCAAGAATTTTCTATGTTCCTAGCTCTGTGTTTGGATGCATGACAAACTAGGATTGAATAGCAAGATGAACTTTCCTACTTCATCTGTAATTGTCACTAAAGAAAATTACTTAGGTTCAAAAGACTGAGGTTATTAAAAGCTGAACTTGTTAAATTTGGAAGAAAAAAACGAATTGTATAAAGTTTAGGACAAAAGGTTGAGAAAACTTTGGGGAGAAGAAATACAAATAAAATACAAAAAATGACCTTTCTCGTCCCTGTGTTACAAGATGATTTATGTCACTGCTATGTCTTCTGTCTCCTCTCCCACCTGTTTTGCCTTCAACTTCAGAGAGCCAAGCCTTAGGAAAAAAATAAGCAAACAACTGAGCTCAATAAATACGTTTAAAAGCTCATAAGTTATACTTCTACATTTAAAATGTGTTTGTTTTTATAATTATGTAATTCTTAGAGATGTGAAACCTTTATTCCAAATTGGTCAAATGATCAACTTTATAGCTGATTCAAAAAAACAGTATAAATATTTAATTTTATATAAAGGTCTAAATAAAAAACTTCAAGGAGATTAAATAACACACATCACAATAACACTTTTAGATCATAAACCCTAACATTAAATATAAACATTTGAAGATAATTCTAAGAAAAACCAATCTATCATAATGAAGTTTATAAAAATAATTTATCTTGACAACTGCTGAATAACAACTCTACCTCATTCTTATGGATTTCCATTCGTAGGCGGTCAATGTTATTCATGGTCTCTGCTAATTTAGGCTGCAAACTCCCTGGATCCCCCATTTGTGGATTCTTCTCATATACATCTTTCATTTTGTTGAGTGCATCTCTAAAAAAGAGAAGGGAACCACAGAATTAAATATTAACTTCATATGCTTCCAGATAAAAGAGTTTTATTTGACTCTGGGGACTCATACGCAGCTTAATCTTAAGTAGAGTCATATCTTTTAAAGTTTGTCTAACACGACC